>NC_043005.1:94857530-94880030 GCF_006345805.1 Octopus sinensis | reverse complement strand
ATATATATATTATGTGTGTGTGTGTGTGTGTGTGTGTGTTTTGCGGAGCAGGCTTCCCAGGTACAGTGGGGCGATACTGGGAATTGAGCTGGTTCCAATGTCAAAATGATACAAGTAAACTGGTACTGAAGGAACGATAATCAAACGCCATGATCAAAGACCTCTGCGTTATTGCTTCTCCGGTTCTTTGACGAAAGGTGTCCAACCGCGACAATCACACCTTTATGAAAACATCGCCTAATATCTATTGCTCTTTTTAAAGCAGTAAGGTATGATTTGCGAAGGATGTGGCTGTTATTTTTGTTTGGTCGAATGATCACACAATGGCTTCGTCAGTTTTAATGTAAAGGCAGAACTCATCAATAGGTAGGTGTACTATATAATTAAATAGTGTTATATTAATGTTTTGTGGTTCAAGTCCTTCTAAAAAGACCTGAAAGAGGTTAGAAGTAGGGAGAAGAATTTGAATCTATTCGCTTACGGAAATGATGCAAATATTTTTTGTTAAGATAACTTTGAGATCATCTTTGATTGGGCGGTTGAATTATGTAAGACAGGATGATAGGGATCACGGGGTAAGGTTTGATTGATTAATGTTCTGTTTGAATCGCTGGAAGATTAGACGCTGGAGAAAATGTGTGCGTGGGTTAGAAGCTCTGGGGAGAAGCCGTTCTAGGGAAACAATAATAATATTAAATGCAATTTGCATTTATAGGAGGTCCTTCGAAGTAATTGAGAACTGTTAAAAGAGATACAAGGAGAGACTACAACGAAGGGAGGAAGAAAAAGCGGTTAGGATGTTGAGAAGAGAAAGAGAAGTGCTTGTGTGTGAACGTGTGTTTGTGCGTGTACTACTGCGCGCGCATGTGTAAAATAAAAATGAAAAAGTCGATGCATTTTGGGTGGAAATAGAGGGAAAACTGGGAGAATTAAATAATTAACAATAGTTCAGAGCATGTGAATATGAAATAACTGTCAATGCTTCCGGGTAGGGGGGGGGGATTTAACTGACATTTCTGTTTGTCATTTTTCTTTTTTGACTTTTACTTTCTAACTGATATTAGGCAAAGGATAGGAGTGAAGATTTAAAACATATTTATGACTAAAGCTGTCTCTTTTGTCAAAATAATTATTTTAACAGACACAAGATCACAAACCAGGCGGATGAGGTGTAATCGATAAAATCAACTCTTCTACTTGTAACGGTACTTAATTTATCGACCGTAGCTTTTAGTACTGACACTTTAATAATAATAATAATAATAATAATAACAATAGTAATAATAATACTGATCATTATTATTATTTTTTGTTCTCTTCATCACAGATTTTGTTGGAGGTCCTGGAGTCTTGCAGGCGTAGCAGGCTTACTAACTTCAGTCTACGGTACCATTTTATTCGTTCTTTTCAGCTATCTAATACTTGCCTGGTTATTCTGGCCATGCCAAGGAGGCAAAACTTTTGTAACACTTCTGTTGGGCACTCTATTTCAGTTTCCTTTATATTCATCTTGATGCCTTCTGATACTGTTCCCAAGGACCCTTGGCACTATCTTCACCTTCTTCATTTTCCATAGCGGGCCTATTTCGTAATTAGGAGGGTTGTATCTATTTATCTTTTCGCCTTCCTTCTTGGCTATTCGTGGGTCAAAAGAGCATGCAACATCAACTGTATAGCATATGTGATGCAACTTGACCACCACCACATTGTTATTATTATTATTATTATTATTATTATTATTATTATTATTATTATTATTATTATTATTATTATTATGGTTATTATTATTATTATTATTATTATTATTATTATTATTATTATTATTATTATTATATTATTATTATTATTATTATTATTCAGTAGTTTTATTTTTATAGCGTGCTTTCACTTCACTACTGAGCGCAGTGATGCTCTGATGGTTACTGTATTGAAAGTATTCTGCGTAGGATGTGTGCAGTGCCTAGTAGTGTAATTTTCTGTATGTTATATGTGTTTGTAAGTCCTGGTGTTTTTGTTATGTATTTGTCTGAATATTTTTTATCATGCCTAATGCTCCTACTATGATAGGAATTGTTTCGGTTTTTAGATTCCACATTCTAGTTACCTCTATTTCCAGGTCTTTGTATTTTGAAAGTTTCTCCATTTCTTTTAGAGACACGTTGTCATCTGCTGGTATTGATACATCAATTAGAAAGCATTTTTTCTTCATGATCTCTGACAACTATATCTGGTCTGTTGGCCTTACAGAGTATGGTTGCTTTCTTGTTTTCTGTGACCTTTTCTGGTGGGTGCCTATACCATCTTTTTTCTGTTGTTATTCCATAATGTCGGCATAGCTTCCAGTGTATGTGGGTCCCAACTCTGTCGTGTCTGTGAATATATTCCTTCTTAGCCAGGACTGGGCAGCCAGAGATAATATGATTTAGTGTTTCTTGTCCATCTCCACATATTCTGCAGTTACTTGTTATATTTCTTTTCATTACACGTTTTTGATAATTTCTGGTGAGGAGGCTTTGGTCTTGTGCTGCAATTAAAAATCCCTCTGTCTCTGCTTTGAGTCCTGAGCTTCTCAACCAGTGTTGGGATTTTTCTTTGTCTATTTCTTTTGCATTTAGTTTAGTCCAGTATTTGCCATGAAGGGGCTTTTCTTGCCATCGTTTTATCATGGTTCGTTGCTGTTCTAGTTTTAGTTTGGATTTCATTCCTTTTATAGCTTTTGTTGTTTCTTCATCTTCTTCTTCTTCTTCACATTTGTTAGGTGGTATGATTTCTTGTTCGTATTTGTCAGCTTCCTTAAATACTGAGAACAGTTTTTTTTGTTTTGCTCCTGTTTTGCTGCTATTTGTATCAGTTTTCCTTCCTTCTGAAGTAGATATTTTTGCAGTCCTATGGTGGTTATTTTATAGTAGTTTCCAGCTGTATAAGGCCTCTACCACCTTCTATACGTTGTATATATAGTCTTTCTATGTCAGATTTTGGGTGATGCATCCTAGATCCTGTCATTATTTTTCTTGTTTTCCTATCTATTTTGGTCAGTTCATTTAGTGTCCAGTTAAGAATATTGTTGCTGTAACTTATAACTGGGACGGCTAAAGTGTTAATACTTATTATCTTGTTTTTAGTATTGATCTAACTCGTCTATAATATTCTTTTTTTATTTTCTTTTTCATTTGTGTATGTTGTGTCTTATCTAGTTCATGGATTCCTAAGTATTTGTCAGTTTGGCTTTGGTCTAATTATCTTATTTCATTGGTTTTATCTAGTGTGATGTTGCTACTCTTAACTAGTTTTCCTTTTTTCAGCGTTACTTTGGTGCATTTTTCTAATCCAAATTTCATATCTATTTCTTTGGTAAATCCATGAACTGTCTTTAATAATGTTTCCAGCTGTTTGTCATTTGCAGCGTATAGTTTTAGGTCATCCATATATAAAAGGTGGCTGATCGTTTTGCCGTAACATTTATATCCGCATCCAGTTCTATTTAGGATATCAGATAGAGGTGACAGTGCCAAGCAGAAAAGGAGTAGAGAGAGCGTGTCTCCCTGGAAAATTCCTCTTCTAATGGGAATGGCTTTGGTTTTCATGAGTCCCTCTTTTGTTTGCCATTTATTCAGAGAGTGTCCTATGTATTTTATAATTGTTGGTGCTACTTTGTTAATGACTAGTGTTTCGTGGATCCATGTGTGGGGGATGCTATCAAACGCCTTTCTGTAGTCGATCCAGGCCATACTGAGGCCTTTCTTCTTTCTGTGGTTGTCTTCAGTAATGGCTTTGTTGATCATTAGTTGATCTTTACAGCCATATGAGCCTTTGCGGCATCCTTTCTGCTCTTCTGAAAACAGGTTGTTTTCGTCCGTGTGCTTGTTCAATCTTTGTGATATTACTGCAGCAAATGCTTTGTACATTGTAGGGAGACAGGTTATAGGTCTGTAGTTTTCTGGTTTTGCTGTCTTATTGGATTTGGGAATTAAGAAGGTTTTCCCCTTCGTGAGCCATTCAGGCATTGTCTCTGGCTCTGCCAGTATGTTGTTAAAGTTTTCAGCCAGCTTTTTCTGCATTCATGTCAGATATTTCAACCAGAAGTTGGGGATCTTGTCATGCCCAGGTGCCTTCCAGTTGCTTAGTCTTTGCAGTTCCTGGGTGACCTCTTCAGTTGTTATGGGGGTCCAAAGTTGCTCAGATGCTAAGTTTGTTGTTTTAATACTCCTTTTTTTTTTGGTGGTTCATTCTCCGACCATATTTCTTTCCAGAATTCTTCCACTTCTGCCGTTGGTGCTGCAGTGATGTCTATTTTATTTTTGCCAAGTTCTTGGTAGAACTTTTTGGGGTTGGAGTTGAGCTGTTTGTTTTGTTTAGCTTTTCTTTTATCTCTAATAAATCTTTTTCTGTGATGCTGTATTTGCATCATCATCATCATCATCATTATTATTATTATATTATTATTATTATTATTATTATTATTATTATTATTATTATTATTATTATTATCATTATTATTATTATTATTATTATTATTATTATTGTATGTTCGACTTTTGCTTTACATTTGTACAAGTTGGTTCCAAGTCTCACCCAGAGATCTCAAGATACAACAGGTTGGAAGTTCATGTTGCTGTTATGCCTAGTGTGCCATATATTTGGTTTTGTATTTAGTGTTGTACTAGTGAATGTCTAAAAAAAACCATACCAAAATTATGTTTGTTTTAAAACTTGAGATTACGTAGAAAGTATTTTGTGTAGGATATGAGCAGTTCCCATGAGCACTATCTTTTGAATTTCTGCCATTTTTGGGTTTCCTGGTATCTGTGTTAGGTAGCAATCAGCCCCTTTTGCTATCATTTCCAGGGCACCTATGACAACAGGTATTGCTTTAGTCTTCAGGTTCCACATTTTGCTGATTTCTATTTCAAGATCTTTATATTTGCTTAGTTTTTGGTAGGTCTTGACAGATACGTTTATATCGATTGGGACATATCAATGAGGAGGCATATTCTTTGTCTGAAGTCTTTCAATATGATGTCTGACCTATTTGCATCTATCTTTCTGTCAGTTTGAATGGTGAAGTTCCAGAGGAGTGAGATGTGGTCATTTTCAAGCACTGGAGGTGGTTTGTGTTCCCACCAGTTTTTTCATGGGGCAAATCCAAGTTTTTGCAAATTACCCAGTGAATATATTGAGACAACATGATCAATGGTTTCATTTTGTTGTTGACATACACATGTTGGGCTACTGCCGTTATTATTATTATTATTATTATTATTATTATTATTATTATTATTATTATTATTATCATCATCATCATCATCATCATCATCATCATCATCATCATCATCATTATTATTATTATTATCATTATTATCATTGTTATAATTCAGACGTGTGCTCCCGAATCGTTAGCACGCTGGACGAAATGGTTATCGGTATTTCGCCCGTCGCTACGTATTGAGCTCAAATTCCACCGAGGTCTTTCATCCTTTCGGGGTCGATAGATTAAGTACCAGTGCAACACTGGGGCCGATGTAATCGACTATTCCCCTACCACAAATTTCAGGCCTTGTGCCTATAGTAGAAAGGATTATTACTATCATTAAGGCGATGAACTGGTCGAATCAAGATAAACAGCACCTGACCTTGCAGGTGGGGCCCAGTTAGAATTTTCTTCAGGTTGAGTAGCTCATCCCGCTCAAAAGGTCCCTGAATAAGGGTTGTTTAAGGATGTTGAAAGAACCACCCATGTTTCCAGAGGTGAATTATTCAAACCCCAAAGAATCCCTCTCAACACATGGCTATGATGCTCCCCCACTACTTCTGCTCGTGATCAGAGATGCACATATCGTCAGCCACTAAGGGACATGCTCAACTGGTTAAGGTCAAACAACTGACAAGCAAATCTGTGGTATTGAGCAGAATATTTGCTGTAGCCCATCTTTTATACCAAGACAAAACAATGTACATGATAACACTTCCAATCAGTTAAGATCAGAAGCCATGAGAGCCACTGCCTGGTACTGCATCATTATTATTATTATTATTATTATTATTAGTAGTAGTAGTAGTAGTAGTAGTAGTAGTAGTAGTAGTAGTAGTAGTAGTAGTAGTAGTAGTTAGTAGTAGTAGTAGTAGTAGTAGTAGTAGTATTAGTAGTAGTAGTAGTAGTACTACTACTACTACTACTATTAGTTGTTGTTACTGCAGCTGCTGTCTAACGTAAACGGATATACGACTGTTTTTAGATATTAAATTTTAGATTTTTAACAAACATAATAACGAAAAAATATTTTAGAATATTTTCAACTAAAACAACAACTATGGACGTTTCTCTGATGTTACGAGAGAAGCAAAGTCTGTCATTTTGAACATATTAAATATAATTTTATTGTGTTTACATTCAACCTAAGATGGCCACCAGCTAGAAAGAAAACGCCCACAGAGAAATTTAACTAAATACAACTGCACAGAAAACAAACAAAAAGAGAATATAAATTAAATTACTCAGCAGAACGTATACAAGGCAAAAAAAAAAAAAATAATGATTTTTTCTTTTTATAGGAAAAGGTGACGTTAACTCGAACATTCATAACGATACAGCAAACAACTATGACAGCAATAGCAAAGCACAACATTACAAAATGAACAAGAGGTTGAAAAAAAAGTTGCGCGGTTTATTATGATACCCCATCCCCTTTAACGACAGGTAGACACGGAACATGAAACAACTGGCCGAGAAGAAATCTGCTCTTAATGAAATTCCGCATCCAAAAGCAAAGTAGGAGGGTTTAGGTTTTCTTATGCCATCAAAAGAATAATTAGACATAGTCCTCGCCAATGAAAGGAAGATATTTTCACATTCAGTCGGTGTAAAGCTTGTGGAACTGTATGCTTAATTTTTAAAACTGAGCACAGATTGATGAAGTAAACCGGGTGGTACGTCCCTCATCTTCCATTAGTGCCACGAATGATGAAACAATACAAGGGACACGTTGAAAGATAGTGACTGTAAATTTAACTCATATACAAATGAATGAGCCCCATATACCATACAAATATTCATTCAATCTACAATAATAACCCCTAGTCCGTATAGTAAATATTCTATGAAAAACAGTGTTTCGTAGCATCTGTAACACAACTCTCAGAGCAGATATTGGTTTCAAATTTTGGCATAAGACCAACAAGTTCAGAGAAGGGGACTAGTTGATCACATCGGCCCCAGTGCTTGATTGGTACTTATCTCATCGTCCCCGAAAGAGATAAAAGATAAAGTCGACCGCGGCGGAATCCGTAGAGACGGACGAACTGCAGCTAAGCATGCTTATGATTCTACAAACTCACCGCTTTAAATTCTCAGAGCGCATATTATACACAATCATCGGCCAAGACTACAACATAATATTCTATACATTCGCCTCTCAATACAATAACATGACTTATGTAACGATTGTTTTACACTCTGGCTTCTCATTATCATAACTCATACAGCAAACATTCTACACCACAAAAAGCTCCCCATCGTAAGGTCACTATTGTAAGATCGTGAGTTCGATTCCCGGTGGCGCGTTGTATCCTTGAGCAGACTCTTTATTTCACGTTGCTCCAGTCCACTCAGCAGACAAAAATGAGTTGTACCTGTAATTCAAGGGGTTGGTCTTGTCCTATTCTGTGTCGTGTTGAATGTCCCTAAGAACTATGCTAAGGGCACACGTGTCTGTGGAGTGCTCTGCCACTTGTACGTTAATTTCGTGAACTGGCTGTTCTATTGATCGGATCAACTGGAACCCTCGTCGTCGCAACCGACAGAATACCAGTTCACAGCATCTCTTAGTATCATTACACAAATCGCACAATATATACAAAACAAAATGTTCTGAGGAGAATGAAATGGAAGGCCTATTTTTTTCGATAGATATACATATATATATATTCCATTCTGAATTTGGTTTGCAAGATATATATATATATATACATGTGTGTGTGTATATATATATATATGTATATGTATGTATGTATATATATATATATATATATATATATATATATATATATATATATATATATATATATATATATATATATGTATATATACATATATATATATATATATATATATATTATATATATATATATATATATATATATATATATATATATATATTATATATATATATATATATATATATATATATATAACATTTACTACATAACTAGCACGGTACATAGTCTATCTCTCAATAATATATCAGAACCCATACAGTGCTTACTTAAATACAATAATCTAATTTTATCAAATATGTCATCGCGAAAAAGAAACATAGATACAAGACAGCATAAAACAAATCCCATAATATTCATACACCCTGAAGGAGCGCAAAATTGCCCTTAGTGGTGCAGTGAAGAACTCAGATATACTGCAGAAAATACGTTAAAATAGGATGATAGTAAAGAAAGATAGATACATTACTGGAATCTATCAATACTACATAGAATTCACAAACATTGAACTTATTTGATTCAATCTTGAAAGATGAAAGGGAAATTTGAACAGCGGGCTAAGTACACACACGCGCGGGCGCGTCCACAGAAACACACATATATATATATATGAAACACACACACACACACATATATATATATATATATATATATATATATATATATATATATATATATATATATATATACACTCACATTTATACATATATATATAATGATAGATAGATAGATAGATAGATAGATACATACATACATACATACATACATACATACATACATACATACATACATACATACATAGAAAGATAGATAGATAGATAACTTTTTATTGTGGCCACACAGGGCTAAACACAGAAAAATTGGACGAAATACAATGTAGAGTTTTTTCTTTCCGAGGTGGGATGGGTGGGACACACAAAGAAAAAACGTTCGATCAATAGGGATCTGTGGGTTATGTGGTGTATAAAAAGCAATATATATAAAGTTCACAGTTTAGGTGTAGCCTTGGAAAGAAAAACCTACAAAAAAGACCAAGGTCACCCCAGACAGTTCGAAAATGAACACATGAGTAAGTCACCTTACCTCTCGTTGTCTCTTTTGGTTACAGTTTTACGCTTAAAATGGCGTCGTCTTTCATACTGACCATTTTTGCCACTTTTACCCACTTTGTTTTGAAACATTCGTTCGACAAAGCCTTCCTCTCTATTCCCATCCTCCTTTTCAAGTGGTACTTGAAAAAGTTGACGACAGACTGACCAGAGAGGAAGGTGTTTGTTTGTAGCGCTTTCAAACGCACATTCTTTCGCCATAGCCATCAGTGTACGAAAACCATTTTCCCTTCCCGTTTAAAGGAAGGTGGTGGAACAATATTTACGATAGACTCGGCCGATAAGCGGCCCGTCCTACACGCAACAACAGCTGTTCGACGAAGGTCCCCACAGCTCTGAAATATCTGGACACTGCACGAGTGCGTGCAGAACGGTTTCGTCGTTCTGACCGCATCTCGGGCAGGTCGGTCCGGTGATGGTTTTCGAACCGTGCCTGTAGCTCTTCTCTCGAACAGGTAGTGCGTCTCGATAGCTTTGCCAAGCCAGGGATTTCTGGAAGTTATCCATAGGCCCCGGCCCGAACGTCGTCCTGAAAAGGCGGGTCAGGAATTTCTCGTCGACGCCCAGGCTTGCCCCGAGTGTGTCGTCGGACCTCCCCTCCACTAGTCCTCTATAGAACGCTTTAGTCGTGTGTAAGTTGCACAAGTTTGACCCCGGTCGGCAGAGCTGCTGTAGAGCTTGGCGACACTCTCGGTGCCAATCGCCCAGTTTTGGTCTCTTCTTGATCCACGTTTGCTGTTCACCGTCATCGATAAAGTTCCAGAGATGTCGCAGTCTCAGCGCATGCCTGCGCATCATCAACCACGGCATGCCCAGTCCTCCATTCAACGGATGTTGACAGCAAATGGACCGCCTCAACATCGGAACGCCACCCTTCCACAGAAAGTGGAAGAGTATGCGTTCCAGTTTGGTGATGGTAGCGTCGGGACAAGGCGGTCATCGATGACGGATGCAATGTACGTTTTCGCCACCTCCGACAGGTGACCGTTCACCCTAATCACCGATCGGATGCCGCTATACAAGGTAGCGATCCAACCGCGGAAGACGGGACCGAAACTAGCCGCCCTGAGATGGCCGCCAAGTACTGATGGTCGACCCTATCGAAGGCTTTAGACTGATCCAAATTGATCAGCGCCCCTCCCATGCAAAGGATCCTTAA
The DNA here is from genome assembly GCF_006345805.1 of Octopus sinensis. Classification (NCBI taxonomy): domain Eukaryota; kingdom Metazoa; phylum Mollusca; class Cephalopoda; order Octopoda; family Octopodidae; genus Octopus; species Octopus sinensis. The sequence continues at coordinate 94,869,773 of NC_043005.1, read as the reverse complement.
CTACCCTGCCCACAATGTAGCGCATCAGATGGAGGTTGTCATGTATGGTTCTGCCCGGCACGGCGCATGTTTGCGCCCTGTCGACCAGTTTACCAATGACAAGCACCAACTTCTCGGCTATTACTTTGGCCAAAATTTTCAAATCTGCGTTGAGCAGAGTGATGAGCCTGAAATTATCTATAAAATTCCCCTTGTTTGGGTCTTTCTTCAGCAACGTCACTGCACCTCGGCTCACGAAACCGGGGATTCTCCCGTTTTGTTGCCAGTTGCAGTAGACTGATGCCAAGAGGTCGCCAAACAAGTCTGGCATTTGACAATACAGCTCGTAGGGTAGACCATCCAATCCAGGCGACTTATCCCTCGCGCAGCCCGCCATCGAATCACGCACGTCAGCGGCTGTGATGGGACTTTCACAACACTCCGCTTCTCTTGTCGAGAGCCGCGGCAGGTCGGTCAGGTAGGCCCTGAAATCCATCCCACGTTCCGACCCACCACTCGCACCAAATAGTCGAGCAAAGTGCTGTTGAAAGGCCTCACACATCCTTTCGAGTTCGAGTAAACTGCATCCTTGTTGATCTATTAGAGACCGAGTGGTGGTTCTGTTGCCACGTTGCGCCTCCGATACCCGGGCCTCTCGCGCAGCTTCGATCCCTTCGTTCCTTAAGGCACGCATTTTATCTCTGACAACGCAACCTTCGTGTTTGGCGTTGAGGTGTTGGTCGAGGGCCATCCTCGCAGCCAGTACATTGGTTGCGCTGCCAGTGGTAAGTGCCTCTTCTAGTTTCTTAACCAAATCTCCCTCTACTCTATTTCGATCTATCGTTAATTCCTTGCTAAACCTAATTGATTCCGATTTTATTGCCATTTTCAGGGCGAACCACCAGCGGTTGTTAACGACGGCTCCCGCCAACGCCCTCTTAATTAACTCGCTAATCCGGTTCCTGTAAACCTGTCGCGCTAAGAGCGACGTTTTCAGTTTCCAGTAACCGGGACCCTGTCTATGTGTCATATCTAAGTCGAGCGTACACGTCACAAATTTGTGATCTGTGTAGCTGACTATTTTAAATTGTGGACATCCTCCACTATCCCTATACTCTGTCCTGCATAGAATTCTATCTAGATAAGATCTCGACGATCCGACGCGGTTTGTCCAAGTCCACGTTGGCACGTTCGGATGGTCGAGTCGGAACCTGTCAGACAAATGGAAACGTCTGAGCAGGTCTTTGAGGCACTTACACCCCCTTCTATTCCTATCCATTCCCACATAGTTTAGATACGTGTCCAAGGTAGCGTTCCAATCCCCTACTAACAGTAAAGGTCTAGACGTACTCAGGAAAACCTCTAGACGTCTGAAGAAATCCGCCCGACCCGTTAAGGACGGTGCATAAACTGCCATCAGACAGAATGCACGCCCATTTCTGCCATCCACGTCCAAGACAAACAGCCTACCCTCCGGGTCTAGGATTGTTGTTCTTACTTTTATATTTAGACTCTTTCAAAAAAGCACCGCGGTACCCTCACCACCCATGTTCGGCAGACAGGGAGAAAAATAAATGTCGAATTGATCGCCAAACATGGACGCGAGGGCCCACGGCTTGCTGAATCTGGTTTCACTAATAGCAACTATATCCACGTTCAGTGACTTGATGTCGTTTAGAAGGTAACCTTGCTTCCAAGCCGACGCCAAGCAACGCACATTCACACAACCTAATTTAAGCATAATTGATATTTAAGAAATTTGTGTTTCACACACTACATTGAATGAGACAAGAGGCAAGAGGGAAGGTCACTAACTCATTTCGAAAGTTTGAGTTTTTTATTCTTCTTTTGAAATGTCTTTGAGGAGGTGTTTATAGAGTTTTTTCGACTAGTATTTTTGAAACCCCCTCGACCGCATTTGGAAATTTGGTTTTCAGTGTATGGTGCTGTGTTTGTGTTATGTGTACAATTCTTATGTGTTTCGGTGGTGTAGTGCGTGGATGATTATTTACTTTAAAGTTATCTTCACAGATGTTTGCGTTGGATGCAATGTATTCCATTAGTTTTTTATTGTGTGTCTATTGTTGTTATATGTGTGTGTGGTTTTGTGGGTTCATTGATGTTTTGATTGTCTAAGGTGGGGCTGTCAGGAGTTAAATATCCCTGCTTTACTTGCTTGTTTGGTGGACTTTTTTGATCTTTTCCTTTTACCCCCTGTGGCTATTTGCCATTCCGTCGAACTTTCGTCGTTGGACGAAGAGTCTGACGAATCAGAAGGGGGTAAGGGCAAAGCATTTGCGTTAATGTGTATGTTTGTAGAAAGTGTTGTTGTTTTGTGCGGTGTTTGTGTTGTTGTGGTGTTAGGGGTAGAATTTGTCTTCTCGTCACTGTTATCTGTTTTCTTAGTTGTCGTCCTTGGTGCTGGTGTTGGTCTGTCTTTTGATGTTGGTTGTGGTTTCGTTTCTTTATTTGGCAGCGACATCAACAGTAATTGTTTTGGTGCTGTTTCTTTTCTTGGTGATGTTGTTGGGGTTTGTTTGCTAGTTTGTTGTTGTTCTTGGCATTGTTCCATATTTCTATTTAATTCTTGCATCAGTTGTGGGTTTGGTGGTGTTGGTAGCAGAGGTTTTTTATTTGTTTTCTGATTTGTTTTTTCTTGTTTTTTCTGTCCGAGAACGCACTTTGCAATTAAGTGTTCTGGGCTGCCACAGCTGTAGCATCTTGGCTTTTTGCCTTCTGCTACCACATATAGGCTTTGCCTATATTCCAAGTATATGATATTGGGTAGGTTTTCGATAGAGGACCCATCGATTTGAAGGTTGACCTCTATCAATTTACCACTCCGATTATCATTTTTGAACACGGCGATTTCCAAAATGTTTATTGATTTTAAATGATAACATATCGCCGATGTTATCCATTTGGGTGGGATTTCCGGCGGGACATTTTTTATTCTTATTTTGCTTACTCTTTGGCCTCTGTAATACGGAATCATTATGAGTTCATCATTTTGTAGTGTTTCTGTAGAGTGAGCTTTTGCTTCTTCCTGATTATGGAAGCGGACCACCACTGTATTAAACTGGGGACCCCAGTTTATGTATTGTTTTATCTTCATAATATTCTTGGCACATTTTTCAATGTCTGCTTTTGTTACCTGTTCTGTTTTTTTTTTAAATTTTTTTTTTATAATTCTATATAAAATTGTTCTCTTCTCCACATCTTCTTTCACATGCTGTGGTGTGTGTAGAATTAAATTTTGCCCTGAAGTTGTGAAGAGTGATCTTGTCGACACCAACTCTTCATTTGTGAACTGTATAATTTCTTTTTTCTGACGCAGGGTGTCAGCGAAATTCAGAGTTCTCTCTGGCAGTTGTTGTCGTTGTGTGTTTTTGTTGTTGTTGTATCAGAATTATTGTTGGTTGTTGTATCAGAATTATTGTTGGTTGTTGTAGTGTTTGTAGCTTTTTCAGGTACTGTTAATTTTGTCATGTTAATATTATCTTCACCATTAGGTGAGATAATCAAATCTTGCGAAACATCGTGGTCGTTTATATTTACTTCATTTTTGTTGTTGTTATTCTTGTTGGTGTTGTTAACGGTTGTTGTGTCAGTGTTAGTTCTATCATTGGTGTTGGTAGTGGTGGTGTTGATTTCAGTTTTATCTTTCTTTATATCAACGTCTTTGTTGACTGTCTTTTCCAAAACAGGGGAATCCTCCTTAGAAAAAATCGTAGAATATTGTGCTACGATAAAATTTCTCGACATTTTTTTTTTCGAGAAAAATAAAAATCAATTGATGAAAATGCCCCTAGGGGCGAATTCTACATTTAAAAAACACCCAAACGAAAGCTGGGCGTTTGAAAAGTTGAAAAACTCCGAAAATGTAAAACGTAAACAAATGGATGCAACAGAGAGAGAGAGAGAGAACAGCGTCTTTGCGTTATGAGGAACGCTTCGGCGACATTGTGTGAAAACAAGCTATGGAAACAAAATTTTTGATTTATAATCACGGTTGAAATTGCCCCTAGGGGCAAATTCCCCTCTGGAAAACCCACCCAGACGAAAGCTGGGCGTCTTACACACTCCGTGTGCAAGAACTGAAACGAAACTTTTTCAAAAGCACAATAAAAGAAGCAATTGACTTACGAGCCGATCTTTCAATGAATGCTATCGATCGAGATAGATAGATAGATAACTTTCTTTCTTTTATTAGCCACACAGGGCTGAATACAGAGGGGAGAAATACAAATGTAGAGCTTTTCTTTTCGAGCGTGGAAAAAAAGGAAAATAAATGCAAGATTGCGATCAAAAGGGATCTAAAGGAGGCAAAAAAAAATCGTGTATCACAGAAACATTGATAAGAAACATCGATAAAACAAGATTGGGTTCATCCGTGGGAAGAAAAGCCTACAGAAAAGACCACGGGAACCTCAGTCAGGGAGGAAATAACCACATGAGAGCAAAATGCTCTCTCTCTTTCTTTTTTACGATTTACAGGGTCATGCTCAAAATGGTTTCGTCACTCGCACGCACCATCTTTGCAACATTCACCCATCTTTTTTTGAATCTTTCGCGAGACAAAACTTCCCTCTCCATTCTCACCTTCCTTTTCAAGTGGTACTTGAAAAAGTTGATGAGCGACTGGCCAGAGAGGTGTTTGTCTCTAATCCTTTCGCTCGGGTTCACCACACACATTCTTTCACCATGGCCACCAGTACGATGAAAACTGCCTTGCCTTCCCGGTTGAGGGAAGGGGGCGGAGCAATAAATTAACGATAGATTCGGCCGATAGGCGGACTCGTCCCACACGTGACAGCAGCCGTTCGGCATAAGCCCACAGGTCTGAAGTGGTTGGACATTGCACGAGTGCGTGCAGAATGGTTTCGTCGTTCTGACCGCATCTCGGGCAAGTCGGTCCAGTGTGTCTGGAACCGTGTCTGTAGAGCTTATCCCGAACAGGTAATGCTTCTCGATTGCACTGCCAGGCCAGGGATCTTTGGTGATTGTTCATAGGTCCCGGGCCGAAAGTTGTCCTGAACAGGCGGGTCAGGTGTTCCTCGTCGACGCCCAGACTCTGCCCGAGTTCGTCGTCGCACCTCCCCTCCACTAATCCTCTATAGAATGCCTTTGTTGTGATGGAGTCGCACAAGTTCGATCCCGGACGGCAGAGTTGCTTGAGAGCAACGCGGCACTCGCGGTGCCATTCGCCTAGCCTCGGCCTCTGCTTGATCCATGACTGTAGTTCGTCCAAGAAGACGAGCTGCGGGAAAGCGCGCCGCACAAAAGGCGACCACACCTGTTCACCATTGTCTATGAAGCGCCGGAGATATCGCAGTCTCAGCGCATGTCTGCGCATCATCAACCACGGCATGCCCAGCCCTCCATTTAGCGGGTGTTGACAGCAAATGGATCGCCTAACCATCGGAACGTTTCCCTTCCACAGGAAGCGGAAGAGTATACGTTCCAGTTTGGTGATGGTAGGGTCGGGACAAGGCACGACGGTCAGACGATACTCGATGACGGATGCGATGTACGCGTTCGCCACCTCCGCCCGACCTTTTAGGGATAGCTTTCTCTCAGCCCATTTCTGGGTGAGAGTAGCCACCCTAGTCGTTATCTCACCCCAGTTCTTCTCCATTTGGAGGTCCGGACCGAACCAGACCCCGAGCAATTTAACCGGTCCGTCCGTCCAGCGTCCCACGATGGAGACGCTGTTGGACGGCATGGGCCTGCTTCTCCAGGTGCCGAGCCGCAAGCCCACTGACTTTTCCCGGTTAATTTTTGCTCCCGTTACCACTTCGTATTCTTTTAGTGTCTCGCCGACCAGCTCGATGTGCTTGTAGCTCGACACTATGACGGCGACGTCATCCGCGTATGCAGATACGCTCCTCCCGCATCCCAGCTCTCGTGGGATGCCCCTCAGTGTCGCCAGTTTCCGCAGTAGTGGCTCAAGAGTGAATACATACAACAGCGATGAGAGGGGGCATCCCTGCCGAACCGAACGCATGATGTTAAAAGATCTGGATAGATGACCATTTACGCGAACTACTGAGCGGAAAAGTGGACCGAAACCAGCCGCTTTATGGACAGCCTCCAAGTAGTGATGGTCTACCCTATCGAAAGCTTTTGATTGATCCAAATTGATCAGCGCCCCACCCATGCCAGGATTCTTAACTACCCTGTCTATGATGTAGCGCATCAGATGGAGGTTGTCATGAATACTTCTACCCGGCACGGCGCATGTTTGCGCCTTGTCGATTAGTTTCTTGATGACAAGCGCCAACCTCTCGGCTAACACCTTGGCCAAAATTTTCAAATCTGCGTTGAGCAGAGTGATGGGCCTGAAATTATCTATGACGTCTCCCTTGTTTGGGTCTTTCTTAATCAGTGCCACTGCTCCTCGCTTTACAAAAGCAAGAATACTCCCGTTTTGCTGCTAGTTGCAGTAGACAGCTGCCAAGACGCCTCCAAACAATCTGGCATATGACAATAAAGTTCGTAGGGCAGACCATCCAAGCCTGGTGACTTGTCTCTCGCGCAGCCCCCCCATCGCATCCTGTACGTCCGCAGCTGTGATAGGCCTTTCACAAGACTCCACCTCTCTTGCTGAGAGTCGTGGCAAGGCATGCAGGTAGACACTAAAGTCCACTCTGCGTTCTGACCCACCACTTGTCCCAAACAGTTTGGTGAAGTGTTGTTGAAAAGCCCCACACATCCTTTTAGGCTCGAGCAATTCGCGCCCCTGTTCATCTATAAGAGAATTGATGGTGGCTCTGTTGCCTCGTTGCGTCTCCACCACTCGGGCCTCTTGGGCGGCTCCAACTCCTTCGTTCCTCAGAGCACGCATCCTAGCTCTGACAACGCATCCCTCGTGTTTGGCGTTGAGGTGTTGGTCGAGGGCCAATCTCGCCGCCAGCACGTTGGACGCGATGCCAGTTCTAAGTGCCTCTTCTAAAACCTTAACTAATTCTCCCTCTATTCTATTTCGGTCTAATGCTAGGGCTCTACTGTATCTGACTGATTCTGCTTTAATTGCTTTTTGGGGGGCATACCACCATCTGTTGTTGATGATGGTACCCGTCAAAGCTCTCTTAACTAATGTGCTGATCCGGTCCCTGTAAACCTGTCGTGCTGTAAAAGACGCGTTCAGTTTCCAGTAACCAGGACCCTGCCTATGTGTCTTATCTAAGTCAAGTGTACAAGTCACAAACTTGTGATCTGTGTAACTGACTATATGAAATTGTGGACAACCTACACTATTTTTATCTATTGTCCTACAGAATACTCTATCTAAGTATGATCTGGACGATCCGATACGGTTACTCCATGTCCACATTGGCACATTCGGGTGGTCCAGTCGGTATCTGTCAGACAGTTGGAAACGTCTGAGCAGGTCTTTGAGGCATTTGCATCCCCTTCTATTGCTATCTCTGCCCACATAGTCTAGATGCGTGTCCAGGGTGGCATTCCAACCCCCCACTAAAAGTAAAGGACGAGACGTTCCCATGAAAGACTCTAGACGTCGAAAGAAATCTGGTCGGCCTGTTAAGGACGGAGCATAAACTGCTATCAGTCGAAAAGCACACTCATTGCTGCCATCGATATCCAAAACGACCAGCCTACCCTCCGGGTCTAGGAAATTTGCTCTTACTTTGAGATCCAGACTCTTCCGGATAAGCACCGCGGTGCCACCTCCGCCCATTCTCGGTAGAAACGGAGAAAAATAAATGTTGAAATGTGTACCGAAAATGTGCTGGAGTGCCCGCAAGCTGTGGCTATGATATTCAGATTTAGTTATTTGGCTATGATATTCAGATTTAGTTATTTGATGTCATTTAACAGGTAGCCTTGTTTCCAAGGCGACCCCAAACCACGTACATTTATACTGCCTATTCTGAGCATGTTCCGATAAAATTGTGTTTTACACACGAAAAGAAAGTGCAAAAAAGGAAAGAGAGAGAGAGAAAAGGTTACTTGTTGTTCGAAAGTCCTTTGTCTTTCACCTCACGGTCTTCTTCTATGAGGCTTTTGTACAGTTTTTTCGATGAATACTTTTGAAATATCCCTACTGCATCAGGGTAAAGAGATTTCAGGGTGCTGTATGTGTTCTGTGTTACGTGTATTATTTTAATCTGTTGTGGTGGTGTTGTGTGTGGATGGTTACTTGTTTTTATGTCGTTTTCAGTTATGTTGGTGTTTGACCTAATGTGTTCCATTAGGTCGTGGTTGTTTGTGTTTATGGCTGTCAACATTGTTGGGGGGGTTTGATGATGGTGTGTTTGTGTTGATGTGTTTGTTTTCTGTGGATGTTTTTGTTTCGGGAGTGGTGTATCTTCCTGCTTTATATGTTATTTTTTCTTTTCTTTTTTTTCCCCTTTTTCTTCTCCCCCCTGTGGCTATTTGCCAATCTTCCGTGTCTTCTTCGTCTAATGACAAATCAAAGGAATCAAAGCCTGAAGAGGGAAAATATTGGGGTCTATTGTCGACTGTGTTGATTTTGTTGTTGGTGTTGGTTGGTGAGCGTTTGGTTGTGGTGTATGCGGCTTTGGAGGTGGGGTGTGGGTATTTTGTGTTGTTTGGGGTTTCAATTTTGTGGGGATTTGGAGTTGTAATTGTTTCTTCATTTTCTCTGAGTGTCTTTTTGGCAGATGTCCTTGGTTTGGGAGTTGGTTTATTCTTGGTTGTTGTTGTTGGTGATGTTGCTTCTGTTCTTGGTGCTGCAGTTGGTGTGGTTGTTTGGTTGGTGAGGTTTGTTCCTGCAAAACGTGGTGTGGGTAGTAAACCTGGTTTATCTGGGGTTTTTTTCCAGCTGCTGTTGTTGTTGCTGTTGTTTTCTTGCGGCAGATTTGCAGTCTTTGTTTAGGTGTTGCTCACTGCCGCATATGTAGCAACGTGGTCTTCTGCCATCGACGACCACATACAACTTGTGGTCGTCTGATACACATATCTGGGTGGGTAATTTTTTTATGTCTTCTTGATGTATATGTAGAAGAAATTCTACTTTTTTTCCCACCCAGTTTTTATGCTCCGTGACCGTGGTTTCTAAAATAGTAAAATTTGTCATTTTTACACATAAGGCCTTTACAAGCCATAGATTATTAGCTATTTTGGGGACATTGTTTAAAGTGATCTTAGTCACTTTCTGTCCCCGATAGCTTGGTGTAAGTTGGAGTTCATCTGAATGAAGAGTTAGCGTTGAGAAACGTCTAGCTAACTCTTCGGTGTGGAAAACCACTTGTATGTGGGCGAACTTGTTCCACCAGGTTACATAGTCTTTGTAGTTCCAGATGGGTTTCAAGCATTTTTCTATTTTGCTTGTGGTAGCCTTCTCTGGGCTTTTTGTTTTCTTATTAATTATTTTATAAATAATTGTTCTTTTTTTTTCATCTTCCAATATTTCTTCTGGTATGTTTATCTTCACTATACCATCTAATTCTGTTATTGTAATGTTCGTGTCCTGTATTTGTTGAGCCGTAAAATATATTGTTGTTTTTTTTTCTTTAATCGCCTCAGCGAAATTTGTTGTTGTTTTGTTATTGTTGTTGCTGGTGGTGATGTTGTTGTTGGCTGCAGTTTGTAAAATTGGTGTGTTTGGTTCGATTGTGCAAGTAGGAAGGGGTGGAAAATTATTTTCATAATTTATCCCTGTAGTCGGGTAGCTTTTGTCAATTTGTTTGGTGGTTACAGTTTTTTGTTTATTTACTTCAGTTTTTGTTGTTGGAGTAAAACAGGTCTGAACGGAGTTGTTGTTGTTGTTGTTTTTGTTGTTGGTGGTGGTGTCAGTGGCAGAAGAGACAGCCGAGGCAGCAGATATCGAAATGGTGTCGCAATTGTTGTTATTCTTGTTGTCATTGTTGTTGTTGTTGGTAGTTGAGGTAGTGGATGACGTGGTGGTGGTGGTGGTGGTGGTGGTTTGAGTATTATCCATTTTACTGTCAGCGCGTTTGTCGATTGTATTTTGCAAACTGGGAAAGTTTTCTTCAGAAAACATAGCTGAATATTTTTCCACTATAAGATTTCTTGACATTATTATTTCTTTGTTTCAAGAGAAAAAATAAAAATAGATTGAAAATGCCCTTATGGGCGATTTCTATATTTAACACAGGCTCAAACGAAAGTTGAGCGTTTGGAAAGTCACAACACTACGACAATGTGGAACGTAAACAATGGATACAAACGAGAAGAAAGAGAACAGCGCTCGTAATTTACTAGAAACGCTTCGCCGACATTATGTTAAAAAAACAAGTTATTGCAGCCAAAATTGTGAAATATATTTGAGGCTGAAAATGCCCCTAGGGGCATAATCCCCTCCGGAAAACACACCCAGACGACAGCTGGGTGTCTTACACACTCCGTGTGCAAAATTTACAACGAAACTTTTCGAGAAACACAATAAAATAAGTAGTTAACTTACGAGTCGATCTGTCAACGAATACTATCAAAAGAGATAGATAGATAGATAGATAGATAGATAGATAGATAGATAGATAGATAGATAGATAAATAGATAGATAGATAGATAGATAGATGGATGGATGGATGGATGGATGATAGATAGATAGATAGATAGATAGATAGATAGATAGATAGATAGATAGATAGATAAATAGATAGATAGATAGATAGATAGATAGATAGATAGATAGATAGATAGATAGTTAGATAGATAGATAGATAGATGGATGGATGGATGGATAGATAGATAGATATGTTTCTTTATTAGCCACACAGGGCTGCACACAGATAGAACAAATTACAAGGTAGAGCTTTTCTTTTGGGGGTAAAGAAAGGAGAGTGGTGGTTTTCGATCAAAAGGGATCGTAAAAGGAAAGAAAAAGGACAAAAAAAGGGGAGGGGTTAAAAAAAGGAGGGGAGAGAAAAAAATGAATAATAGGGATCGTTATCACAGAAATGTCAATATGAAGTGTAAAGGGGAGGACAGGTGAGGTTTACCCGTGGAAAGAAAAGCCTACGGAAAAGACCACGGTAACCTCGGTCAATGAAGTCACATGTTATATTTCTTTTTTTTTTTTTGCAAATAAGCAACTCTCTGTATTAATTTTTATGGTTCATAGAATCATAGTCAAGATGGCTTCGTCATTCATACGTGCCATCCTTGCTACATTCACCCATCTTCTTTTAAAACATTCACTAGACAAAACTTGCCTCTCTACTCTCACTTTCCTCTTCAAGTGATACTTGAAGAAGTTGATGAGAGATTGACCAGAGAGGAAAGTGTTTGTCTCTAATCCTTTCAGGCGCGTCCACCAGATACATTCTTTCGCCATAGCCACAAGTATGATAAAAATAGCTAGCTAGATAGATAGATAGATAGATAGATAGATAGATAGATAGATAGATAGATAGATAGATAGATAGATAGATAGATAGATAGATAGACAGATAGATAGATAGATAGATAGATAGATAGATAGATAGATAGATAGATAGATAGATAGATAGATAGATAGATAGATAGATATACACACGAAGATAGGAGTATGTACGTAACCATAAAAGGAGATTAAACAAATGGATTTATGATCGATATTTACCATTACCATTCTACCAGAAGGAAAAAAAAATTGACCCAACAGTAAGCGAAAAGGTTAACGAACGATAACAAAGAGAACATTTTCTTTACATGTTCGGTGAGTCGGTGAGTGTTTGTTTGAATTCTGTACGACAGTTATAATTATATTCGTCCATATCTGGAAGAAATTGCTGTGTAACTACTGTAGACAAGTGTAACTTTATAACATTTAATTTTTCATCTCACTCATTCGAAGCTGCATTCACTTTATTTTACATATATATATAACCCATGTTTGTGTTCTATTTCATTTTTTCTCGTTATACTAATGATTCTTAATATAACATGTTTTTATATCTAAATTTTGAATAGGGCTGACGGAGCAACTAGCAGTCGTTTTATTTTTTTACTAAAAGGAAAACGAAAGCAAAGCGTGGCTGATGAATTATTATTATTATTATTATTATTATTATTATTATTATTATTATTATTATTATTATTATTTATTATTATTATTATTATTATTATATTATTATTATTATTATTATTGTTATTATTATTATTATCATTATTGAGTGAGAGAGCAGTTCATGCCATCAAAGTGACACTGGGGTAAAATATACGAAGCCCAATATACCCATCATGACTACCCGTCTGATAAGGGTACACCAGGAACATGCGTCACAACCATATGTGCGCGACATGGTGATCTTATATCAAGATAAACAGCA
>NC_043005.1:94842530-94850030 GCF_006345805.1 Octopus sinensis | reverse complement strand
TCTTTTAAAGACGGTTATGTATAGTTTGATGAACTTTTAATTGCTCTTTTTGGCAGCTCGTCGATAAAGAAGCTTCATATAAGATTGAGTATGTTGGAGAGCTGTAAGTATAAAAAGGTGCATAATCTGTCCGCATAAGTTTTTAGAAGCACATCTTTCACTCTTTAATTAAAACAACTAAAATTCAAATTGATATAAATGGATTTCAAATGAATACAAATCACTCTCAAATTAAAACAATTGAACTATGATTTAAATTTTATGAACTTTAATTTAAATCATATGAACTTTCATTTAAAATTAATGAATATCAATTAAAAATTAATGAAGTCAATTTATAATAGCAATTTTATTTACAACAGGCAAAAGTTGAAAAATTTATACAATGAAATTTATTGATAAATTTGTGAAAATGTGCGAACTTAAGTACCAAAATTACTTATTAGTTTGTCTAGTACTTTTAATAACATTTAAGTTGGTAGAGTAAAATTTAAAGATTTGGCTGCTATTTCTACCAGTTCAAGCAACTTCATAGCTATGCTCTCGTTGGTTATACTTAGTGATAGACCCTTTCTCCATCCTTTTATTCGGATAGAAATTCTGTTGCTTAATTTGAGAGTGAAAGCGTGTAGATGCTGCCTCCTTTCACGGGAACACATTTTATTGTAAGGGCATATATAAGTTTCATATAATATTGGTTTCAAATTTTGGCAGAAAGCCAGCAATTTCGAAGTAAGAGGTGAGTTGATTATATTGACCCCAGTGCTCAACTGGTACTTATTTTATTGACCTCGAAAGAATGACAGGCAAAATCGACTCCTGAGACATTTGAATTTAGAACTTTATGGCGGAAGAAATGCCACAAAGCATTTTGGTTTGGCGCTGTGAAGATTCTGCCGGTTCGTCACTTTTAATTTTCATATATCTCAGAATGGTGGTAACGGAGCTTTCTCTTCTTTTCAAGTTACACTTACAGTAGGAATTCAACACAGTACAACAACCTAACGGAACAGCTGTAAAGTTTATTATTCTCCTCATGCTAACAGTAGCAACTCATTCTATTTTGGGCTGAGCATTGATTAGCTATTGATAGAGTTAAGTGCTTTTGATATAGACACGTCTAAGTACTGGATGGCGGAAAAATATACTTAACTATCATACAACCTATGTGAAAATATGTGTAATATATGCAAGATCTATTTTTTAAAGCTCCATACATTAAATCTGCTAATAGTATATTCATGATAACCAAAAACAAATATGTAATGTTGAATACAAAATTAGCCAATATTCTGTTAGGTGAGATGGGAGACAATTCTGGGCATGTTTCGTTTTATTCTAACTCCATCAGCGAAACATTGCTTTCACTGTATTTGCCGATAGTAATGAATGATTCACGAAATGGTTGGCTTCGAAAATTAGAATTATTCTCAAATTCTACAATATAACAGTACATGTACTCAGCAAAAGAGAAACAAGGCAAAAAAAAAAATACAAAGCAAAACAAACTCTACACTATCTTTTGGTCAATAATCTTATCACAATATCACCAAAGTGATACTGCGAAAAACAGCCAGTAATACGTGCTCCGCCAGTCACCCAATCTCACGATGTTCTTTCCTCAGGTACTACATTTTCATCCGAAATTAACAGGTGAACGTCGTGGATTTAAACAGTGACTGTTACTAAAACGAAAAATGTCCGTTAGTGACCTGTTCTTAGTCATTTTCCACTTCTTGACATAGCGACTGGCACCTCCCAGGTTTATGACGGAAGAGACGGTGCTAGCATTAGAAAATGTATCCCAACATCTGGCGTTGCAGACAAGCGACTTACCTCTCTCGAAAGAGAAATAGGATTAATCTCATTGCTCCAAATGCCTACCATCGCTGCAAATGGGGCTAATAAGTCCTGACGGGAAAACTGGCTGCGCTGAGAATGCTTTTTATAATGTCGTTCAGTGCGACATGGCGCGGGTAACCTCCTGCATTTTGACAACAAGCAAGAGGGTTTAGACATCAATAACAGTCAGAAACGTCAAAATAATGTACAAAAAGACAGTTATGATTGAAATTCTAGAAATATTTTGTAAACAAGTGAGAAAGAACTACAACCACAAAATATGGATGAAGCTAGAATTTTTTTTAGTTCGTTTTACTAAAAGAACGAGATATTCATGTTCATATATAATTATGAGTCTTTTTTTCTTATTTTCCAAATCTAATACTTTCATCAAATGCTCGCTGATGAAAGATATAAAGTCCTAAAAGATATAAAAGATATATATAAGTATATTGACATAATTTTATTTTTATTTTCATTGAGATATAAATGTGTTTTAAACTTTATAACAGGAGAAATAGTGAAAGTATCGAATGAGAAAGAAAAAAAATCTAGAATTTTTTATGTATTACCATTATTAAATCTTTCAATCTCTTTCCTTTCATTTTTTTCCATCTATTTCATTCTTAGTTTAGCTTCCATTCTTTCATTTCAATTCGTCAGTCTTTCCATTTTGTCTTTATTAAATTCATTTCGTACTTTCTTTCTTTTCTCTAGGCTTTTTTCTCGTTATTATTTTTTTCTTATTAGTTTTTAATAATTCATCTTTATTTACTGTCATTTCGTCTCATTTACTTTCTTCTTTTTTCCACTTATCTATTTTTATCCACTTTCCAACTTTATACTTAACAATTTCTACTTTATCTATCTATCTATCTATCTATCTATCTATCTATCTATCTATCTATCTATCTATCTATCTATCTATCTATCTATCTATCTATCTATCTATCTATCTATCTATCTATCTATCTGTGTAGCCATAGATAGAAATAGAGTAGAGTGTGAGCTAGTTAAGAAGCTAGAAGCGGCATCGCATCCGACGTTTTGGCGGCGAGGTTGGCCCTCGACCAACACTTCAACGCCAAACACGAAGGATGTGCTGTCAGAGCTAGGATGCGTGCTCTAAGGAACGAGGGTGTTGGAGCCGCGAGAGAGGCCCGGGTGGCAGAGGCGCAACAGGGCAACAAAGCCACCATTCGGTCCCTGGTAGATGAACAGGGGCGCGAATTGCTCGAGCCAAGTAAAATGTGTGAGGCCTTTCAGCAGCATTTTGCCCGACTGTTCAGGACGAGTGGAGGGCAAGAACGTAGGGTGGACTTCAGTGCCTACCTACATAGCCTACCACGACTCTCGACAAGAAAGGCAGGGTGCTGCGAAGGTGCCATCACGGCGGCGGAAGTGCAGGACGCGATGCCAGAATGCTCGAGGGACAAATCACCGGGTTTGGATGGTCTACCCTACGAGCTTTATAATTGTATGCCAGACTTGTTTGGAGATCTCTTGGTGGCGGTGTACTGCAACTGGCAGCAAAACGGGAGCATTCCTGGTTTTGTGAGCCGAGGAGCCGTAACACTGCTGAAGAAAGATCTAAACAAGGGAAATGTAATAGATAACTTTAGGCCCATCACTCTGCTTAATGCAGATTTGAAAATTTTGGCCAAGGTGCTAGCCAAGAGGTTGGCGCTTGTCATCGAGAAACTGGTCGACAAGGCGCAAACATGCACCGTACCGGGCCGGACCATCCATGACGGCGAGACACTGAAAAACTACGAAGCGGTGACAGGAGCGAAAATCAACCGGGAAAAATCAGTGGGCTTGCGACTAGGCACCTGGAGAAGCAAGCCCATGCCGTCCACCAGCACCTCCGTCGTGGGACGCTGGACCGACGGCTCGGTTGAGTTGCTCGGGGTCTGGTTTGGTCCGGACCTCCAAGTGGAGAAGAACTGGAACGAGATAACGAGTAGGGTGGTCACTCTCGCCCGGCAATGGGCCGAGAGGAAACTGTCCCTGAAAGGTCGGGCGGAGGTGGCGAACACGTACATCGCGTCCGTCATCTACTACCTCCTGACCGTCGTGCCTTGTCCCGACCCTACCATCACCAAACTACAACGCATTCTCTTTCGCTTCTTGTGGAAAGGATGCGTCCCGATGGTCAGGCGATCCATTTGCTGTCAACGCCCGTTAAAAGGAGGGCTGGGCATGCCGTGGTTGATGATGCGCAGACACGCGCTGAGACTGCGACATCTCAGGCTCTTCGTAGACGACGGTGAACAGGTGTGGTCGCCGTTTGTGAGGCACGCTTTCCCGCAGCTCGTCTCCATGACCGAACTGCAGTCGTGGATCAAAAAGAGGCCGAGGAAGGGCGAATGGCACCGCGAGTGTCGCGTTGCTCTCAAGCAACTCTGCCGTCCTGGGTCGACCTTGAGTGACTTCAACACAACCAAAGCATTCTATAGGGGATTAGTGGAGGGGAGGTACGACGACGAGCTCGGGGCGAACCTGGACGTCGACGAGGAGTACCTGACCCGCCTGTTCAGGACGACTTTCGGGCCAGGGCCCATGGACAACTTCCAGAGATCCCTGGCCTGGCAGTGCTACCGAGAAGCGCTACCCGTTCGGGATAAGCTGTACAGACACGGCTCGAGAAACACGGGGCCGACCTGCCCGAGATGCGATCAGAGCGACGAAACCGTTCTGCACGCCCTCGTGCAGTGTCCAACAATTTCCGACCTGTGGGCTTATGTCGAACAACTGCTGTCACGTGTGGGACGAGTCGGTTTATCAGCTGAGTCTATCGTCAATATTGTCAATCCTCCTTCCTTCAAACGGGAAGGAAGAGCTATTTTCATCATCCTTGTGGCTATGGTGAAAGAATGTATCTGGTGGACGCGTCTGAAAGGATTGGAGACAAACACTTTCCTCTCTGGTCAATCTCTCATCAACTTCTTCAAGTACCACTTGAAAAGGAAAGTGAAAGTAGAGAGGCAAGTTTTGTCTAGCGAATGTTTTAAAAAAAGATGGGTGAATGTAGCAAGGATGGCACGTATGAATGACGTGAGCATAATCCTATGAACCCAGAAATTGAAAACAGAGGGTTACCCACTTGCAAACAAATGTGGTAACATATAACAATATTGACCAAGGTTACCGTGGTCTTTTTCGTAGGCTTTTCTTCCCACGGATAAACCTTACTTGCTTTCCCCTTTACACCATATATCATAACACTGTGATACACGATCCCTATTGATCGTTTTTTTTCCTCTTCCCCCTTTTCTCCCCTTTTTTCTTCTTTTTTCATTTCTCTTTTCTTTTGTTCCTTTTCCTTTTCTTTTTTTTATTTTTCTTTTTTCTTTTTTCTTTTATTTATTTATTTATTTTTTTGTTCTTTTCTTCCCTTTTACGATCCCTCTTGATCGAAAACCTACGCCACCCCTTTTTTTGTTTGTTTCTTTTGTTTTTTGTTTTTTTCATCCCCCAACAGAAATGTACTACCTTGTAACTTGTCCCATCTGTGTGCAGCCCTGTGTGCCAATAAAGAAACTTATCTGTGTATCTCTCCCTCTCCTTCTCTATCTGTCTGTCTCCCACTCCTCCCTTCCTCCCTCATATCTATCTATCTATCTATCTATCTATCTGTGTATCTCTCCCTCCCCTTCTCTATCTGTCTATCTCCCACTCCTCCCTTCCTCCCTCATATCTATCTATCTATCTATCTATCTATCTATCTATCTATCTATCTATCTATCTATCTGTCTGTCTGTCTGTCTGTCTGTCTGTCTGTCTGTCTGTCTATCTATCTATCTATCTATCTATCTATCTATCTATCTATCTATCTATCAGTTTATCTGTTTGTCTCTACTTTTCTTGTATTTATCTTAAACTCCCCACTTGTGCGTCACGTCTTCTCTCTCTCCCTCTCCCTCTTCTCTCTCTCTATATAAATCTATCTGTCTATTTGTCTATCCATTTTTCTATTTATCTCTCTCTTGCTTGTCTAATCTAGTGCTCAGCAGCCTTTTTACACTTGCAGGAAACTTATATTCTTTTCAAAACTCAGCGGCACACCCGAACTAAAAATATAACTAAAAGTATAGGGAGGCGGGGGGGGGATTATATTCAGGTTACATTGCAGCACTCCTAGCATCGTCTCGTGGCACACAAGTGTACTGTGCCATACCGGTTGCGGAGCACTGGTCTAAGCTCCCTATTTTTCTTGACTCTTTCGTTAACTCCCTACCTATTTTGTTCTAAGCCCCCACTCTCTCAATTCATCTGTCTACTTTTAATATTTATTCATATCCTTCATTTTTCTTCTCTCGTTCTTTATTCTTTCATCTCTTTCTCGCCTCTTTCTTTCTTTCCTTTAATTTTCTGTTATTTCGAACTCTTTTTCATTCATTCATTGTTTCTCTCCTCTCTATTTTATAAATCATTTTTTTTACTTAGACTCTCCCCCTCACCCTCCCTTTCTGTCCCTGTTCTTTATCTTTGTCAACTTTTCCTTACTTTTTTTGTTCTCCTTTCTCCCGCTCTTTCTCACCGACTTCCTTACTCGCTTTATATGTCTTTCCGTAATCCCTCGTTTTCTACCTTTTGTAGTTTTCTACCTTTTTGCTCTCGCTTATTCCGCCTCCTGACTCTCTTACACTCAACTTTTATCCATCATGTTCCTTAGAACAAGGAACGTGTTGGATAATGCAATCCTGAATTCCCTTCACATAGGGAAACAACAGAGGATCTGAGCCGAAGTTCTTTTCTTCATACATCGGCTCCATTTCGTCATTTCTTTTAGTTTTCTTCTCTCGATCTTTCTTTTCCTCCCTATTTCTCGTTTTTTTTCTATTTTTTTTTTATCTTTCTATCTGTCTATCTATCGATCAATCTGTCTGTCTGACAGGTAGATTGACAGATATAGATACATACATACATACAGACAGACAGACAGACAGACAGACAGACAGACAGACAGACAGACAGATAGATAGATAGATATATAGATAGAAGATAGATAGAGATAGATAGATAGAGATATAGATAGATAGATAGATAGATAGAGATAGATAGATAGATAGATAGATAGATAGATAGATAGATAGATAGATAGATAGATAGAATGGATAGATAGAGTGACAGACAGACAGTGCTATGGGTTAATGAAGGTTAAGGAATGATACTTGTGGCTGCTTAAACTTCCAGAACTAGTAGCCAAAGCTCCCTCAGATGACATCCTGCAGTCTTCGAAAAGAACACATACGTTAAGATACGTCACCGGGTTCACGACACAGAGGAAAAAGACAGGGTGGTCATGGCTGTCAAAGCTTTGATCATAGTTCTACTTGATCAGGGACGACCTAGGGTTAAACAACATCATCAACATCTACGACTTCCTCGTGGTCAATCAACTTGCTAGAAACAGCAGGCACGTCGAATAATGTAATCAAGGATTCCTTACTTACGGGAACAACAGACACGATGGTCATAGTTGGAATGCTTTTGATCATAGGTTCATTGAATAAAAGTTTGACTTGGAGCCAAGCTGCAACAATTATTACTACAACGAGTCAAGGAGAGGAGCCTGCACGTGGTTAGTCTACCTACAAGAAATAGCAAGCAAATATCACTTAAATATAATCTAACATCTTAGAAAAAGTCAAG
>NC_043005.1:94797530-94837530 GCF_006345805.1 Octopus sinensis | reverse complement strand
CCCGAATGGCCTCCGCAGGTAGCTGTGGAGGCCGTGGCGTTCGACGTGACGCTAGGGCTAAAGGAGCTCAATGAAGATTATAACTTGGTCCCGGGCGACGCGAACTCGGAACTTGATTACGTTCTGAGGGAGGCGTGGTTGATGGTGGAGGCGCGGGCACAAGCTATTTCGAGGACGATATGTATTATTAGTAATGGACTTAAGTCCAAAAATTGAAAAATTGTAAGAGGATTAATACCTCGTTTTGTATTAATAATGGACTGCTAAGTCCAAAAATTGGAAAAATTGTAAGAGGTTTAATACCTCGTTTTGTGTTTATCTTTAAAAAGAACAATGTTTTAGAGAAGCGAAAGCCGGCGGGCGCTTTTTGTCTTCTCCCATCCTTATCATCTTTCTTTCATTATCATTCACCTCATTAATGTCCTCGTCCAGCCCGCAAAGCTAACTTAATCTGTGTACTGCCTTTATGGCAAATGTTTTGAAATAAAGTAGCTTGCTAACCAACCACATGGTTCCGGGTTCAGTCCCTTTGCGTGACATCTTGGGCAAGTGTCTTCCTCTATAGTCCCGGGCCGTCCAAAGCCTTGTGAGTGGATTTGGTAGACAGAAACTGAAAGAAGCCTGTCGTATATATGTATATATATATATGTATGTGTGTTTGTGTGTCTGTGTTTGTCCCCCTAGCATTTCTTGACAACCGATGCTGGTGTGTTTACGTCCCCGTCACTTAGCTGTTCAGCAAAAGAGACCGATAGAATAAGTACTAGGCTTACAAAGAATCAGTCCTGGGGTCGAATTGCTCGACTAAAAGCGGTGCTCCAGCATGGCCGCAGTCAAAATGACTGAAACAAGTAAAAGAGTAAAGAGTAAAAGAGTATATATATTGGGTTGGCAAGAAAGTAATTTCGGTTTTTTAGTGTGAAATAAAAGTCTTTTTTTTTTCATACCAGGAAGGAACTTTAATCAATTATATATTTTCCATTTTATTCGATGACCGTTTACCATTTCACAAGCAACTTCGTGATTCCGCGCTCATAGAATTTCTGATCCCTATCAGCCAAAAACCGAAACAATTGCGATTTCAGGTCATCATCATTTATTGAAAGTTTTACAATTTTGCAAACATTGAAATAAATAATAATCTGATGGTGCAAGGTCAGGGCATTATGGTGGATATGACATCACTTTCCACGCAGTCTCTAATAATTTTTCATGAGTTAACAAAGACGTGTATGGTCTAGCGTTGTCATGGTGGAACACGATTCCTTTATGATTTGCTATTTCTGGCCGTTTTTCTTTGATTGCTTCTTCCAGTTTCATTAGTTATTGACAGTAAACATCTGAATCGATCGTTTGGTTCCTTGGAAGCAGCTCGAAATACACAACACCATTGTAATCCCGCCAAATTGATAGCATGACCTTTTTTGATGCAATTCAGCTTTCGATGTGGTTTGTGCTTGTTCATTACACTTGGACCATGATCGTTTTCGATTGATATCATTGTAGACAATCCATTTTTCATGACTAGTGATGATTCGTTTCAAAAAAAGGTCGATTACGTTGTGTTTGAGATACACATTACAAATATTGATTCGTTGTGTTAAGTGAATCTCTTTCAGCACACTTTTGCTTATTGTTCTCTCTATAAGACAGAAGTTCCTGACTAGCTCCGAACGACCAAAACGAAATCTCTTATTAAGGAAGCGCAATGATACCGAAGTACTGCGTCTGGTAGTCCGCTGACTTCGTATGTTTTGACATGAAGTAAACAGGGAAAAATTTGTTCTCTGAGGCAAAATTCCGCAGAGAATACCATTCAACATCCTTGTGTGCAGTCATAGATTAACATCAAAGGAAAACGTCAATATTCTGGCACTCGCTGCTTCGTGTACTTTTACTGAATAATATATTGAGAGGTTTTAGTCGAGAAAATCACCCCCAGTTATGTTTTTTTTTCTTAAACCTAATACTTAGTCTATCGATCTGTTTTGCCGAATTCGCTAAGTTTAGGATATATAAACAAACCAGTACCGGTTGTCAAGCAATGGTGGTGGTGACAAAGACAGAGACATATATGCATTACTTTTTATCTATCTATCTATCTATCTATCTATCTATCTATCTATCTATCTATCTATCTATCTATCTATCTATCTATCTATCTATCTACCTACCTATCTATCTATCTATCTATCTATCTATCTATCTATCTATCTATCTATCTATCTATCTATCTATCTATCTATCTATCTATCTACGGACGTGCTGTCATCTCGGCTCCGAAGGTAATCGTTTATTTTGACTATTTATAGCCCATATTTTGTGTACATTTTTGTAAATAAGGTGTGTAAGGCACCCAACTTTCGTTTGAGTGCTTTTCCAAGGGAGGAATTCGCCCCTAGGGGAAGTTTCAACCCTATTTAATTTGTGTAATTTTCTTCTCCACATTAAAAAATGTCGAGAAATTTTATTGTAGAACGCTGGTCGCGTTCTTTTATGGACCAGCATTTTCCTAGTCTGGAAACGCTAGGAGACAAAAAGAACGTATGCACGCAAAGTGCAAACCTGAATGACGTGGTAGTGAACGCTGCTACCACTTGCGGTAACAGCCCAGTCACCACCACCACCACCACTAACAACAACGACAACGAGACTACTACTGCTACCACCAACACCTTCACCACCACTACAACCACGACCAACATAAATGATAAAAATTAAACTCACCCGAATACTATTAACAAAAACAACAACAACAAGAACAACAATAAAAATGAACTATCTAATAGTGAAGATGTTAATATAAAAAAATCAACAACACCAGTAAATTTCGCTGACACTCTGCGTCAGAAGAAAGAAATAGTAACATTTACAAATGAAGAGCTAAAAGAAACGAGAGCTCTCTTTACAACCCGTGGGCAAGATTTAGTGCTGCATACACCTCAACACATAAAGGAACAAATAGAAAATAAGACAATTATATATAAAATTATAAGAGAAAACAAAATGAACAGATTACAAAAACGGATATAGAAAAATTTTCAAAAAACATAATGAAAAAAAAGAATATATAAACTGGGGTCCCCAGTTTAACTCAGTAGTAATCCGCTTCTCTAACAGGAAGTGGCAAAAGCTCACTCTACCGAGTCTTTGGAAAATGATAATATCAAAATGGTACCTTATTTCAAAGGCCAGAGAGTGAGTAGAATTACGATTAAAAATGTAGCCCCCGAGATCCCGAACAAATGGATAACAGGGGCAATCAGTTACCATTTAAAAAAAGATCAATATTTTAGAAACCGCCGTGTACCTAAACGACAATTGGGGTGGAAAAACAATAGTAGTGACAATCCAGATTGAGGGGGCCTCTATCGAGAACCTACCCGATAGGATCCACTTAGAAAATGGGCAAAGCCTATATGTTGTGGCAGAAGGCAAAAAGCCTAGATGCTACAACTGTGGCAGCCCAGAACATTTAATTGCCAAGTGCGCTCTAGCACAGAAAAAACAAGAAAGAACAAATCAGAAAACAAATAAAAAAAACCTTGTTGCCAACACCAACACCAACACCAACACACTCAATTATGGAACAATGCCAAGAAAAACAACAAACCAGCAAACAAACCCCAAAAACATCACCAAGAAAAGAAACAGTACCAACACAATCACCGTTGACGACGCAACCAATTCAACGTGCTGAACTAAAAGATAGACCAACACCAACACCAACACCGAGGACGACAATTAAAAAGACAGAAAACAGTGACGAGAAGACAAATTCTACCCCTAACACCATAACAACACAAACACCGCACAAAACATCAACAATTTCTTCAAGCATACATATTAACACAAATGCTTTGCCTTTACTCCCTTCTGATTCGTCGGACGACGAAAGTTCGACGGAATGGCAAATAGCCACAGGGGGTAAAAGGAAAAGATAAAAAAAGCCCACCAAACAAGGAAGTAAAGCAGGGAGATATTTAACTTCGTACAGCATCCCCTTAGACAATCAAAAAATCAATGAACCCGCAAAAACCACACACACACAACTAACTGCAATAGACACAGACAATAAAAAAAATTAATGGATTACATTGTATCCAACACGGACATCTGTGAAGATGACTTTAAGACAAAAAATCATCCTCGCACCACACCACCGAAGCATATAAAAATTGTACACATAACACAAACACAACATCATACACTGAAAATAATATTTCCAAATGCGGTAGGCGGGTTTCAACGATTCCTCTCCCAAAAACTATACAAACACCTCATCAAAGTCACTACAAAAGAAGAAGAAAAAAATGACACTTTCGAAATGAGTAAGTGACCTTCCCTCTTGCCTCTTGTCTCTTCCAATGTTTGTGTATGAAACACAATTTTCGTAAACGTCAATTATGCTTAAATTAGGTTGTGTGAATGCGCGTGGCTTGGCGGCGGCTTGGAAGCAAGGTTACCTTCTAAACGACATCAAGTCACTGAACGTGGATATAGTAGCTATCAGTGAAACCAGATTCAGCAAGACGCGGGCACTCGCGTCCATGTTTGGCAAACAATTTGACATTTATATTTCTCCCTGTCTGCCGAACATGGGTGGTGGAGGTACCGCGGTGCTTTTTCGAAAGAGTCTAAATGTAAAAGTAAGAACAATATTCCTAGACCCGGAGGGTAGGCTGGTTGTCTTGGACGTGGATGGAAGAAATGGGTGTGCATTCCGTCTGATGGCAGTTTATGCACCGTCCTTAACGGGTCGGGCGGATTTCTTCAGACGTCTAGAGGTTTTCCTGGGTACGTCTAGACCTTTACTGTTAGTAGGGGATTGGAACGCTACCTTGGACACGCATCTAGATTATGTGGGAATGGATAGGAATAGAAGGGGGTGTAAGTGCCTCAAAGACCTACTGAAACGTTTCCATTTGTCTGACAGGTTCCGACTCGACCATCCGAACGTGCCAACGTGGACTTGGACAAACCGCGTCGGATCGTCGAGATCTTATCTAGATAGAATTCTATAAAGGACAGCGGATAGGGATAGTGTAGGATGTCCACAATTTAAAATAGTCAGCTACACAGATCACAAATTTGTGACGTGTACGCTCGACTTAGATAAAACTCATAGGCAGGGTCCCGGTTACTGGAAACTGAACACGTCGCACTTAGCGCGACAGGTTTACAGGAACCGGATTAGCGAGTTAATTAAGAGGGCGCTGACGGGAGCCGTCGTTAACAACCGCTGGTGGTACGCCCTGAAAATGGCAATAAAATCGGAATCAATTAGGTTTAGCAAAGAATTAGCGATAGATCGAAACAGAGTAGAGGGAGACCTGGTTAAGAAACTAGAAGAGGCACTTACCACTGGCGGCGCAACCAACGTGCTGGCTGCGAGGATGGTCCTCGACCAACACCTCAACGCCAAGCACGAAGGTTGCGTCGTCAGAGCTAAAATGCGTGCCTTAAGGAACGAAGGGATCGAAGCTGCGCGAGAGGCCCGGGTACCGGAGGCGCAGAGTGGCCACAGAGCCACCATTCAGTCTCTAATAGATCAACAGGGATGCAGTTTACTCGAACCTGAAAGGATGTGTGAGGCCTTTCAAGAGCATTTTGCTCGACTGTTTGGTGCGGGTGGTGGGTCGGAACGCGGGATGGATTTCATTGCCTACCTGACCGACCTGCCGCGGCTCTCGGCAAGAGAAGCGAAGTGTTGTGAAAGTCCCATCACAGCCGCTGACGTGCGGGATTCGATGGCGGGCTGCGCGAGGGATAAGTCGCCTGAATTGGATGGTTTACCCTACGAGCTGTATTGTCAAATGCCAGACTTGTTTGCCGACCTCTTGGCATCAGTCTACTGCAACTGGCAACAAAACGGGAGAATCATGCGTTTCGTGAGCCGAGGTGCAGTGACGTTGCTGAAGAAAGACCCAAACAAGGGGAATTTTATAGATACTTTCCGGCCCATCACTCTGCTCAACGCAGATTTGAAAATTTTGGCCAAAGTAATAGCCGAGAGGTTGGCGCTTGTCATTGGTAAACTGGTCGACAGGGCGCAAACATGCGCCGTGCCGGGCAGAACCATACATGACCACCTCCATTAAAATGTCGATAAATTTCAATGTAGAACGCTGGTCGCGTTCCTTCATGGACCAGCATTTTCCTAGTCTGGAAACGCTAGGAGAAAAAAAGAACTTATGCACGCAAAGTGCATACCTGAATGACGTGGTAGTGAACGCTGCAACCACTTGCGGTAACAGCCCTGTCACCACCACCACCACCACCACCACAACCAACATAAATGATAAAAATGAAACTCACGCGAATACTATTAACAAAAACAACAACAACAACAAGAACAACAATAAAAATGAAATGCTCATAGTGAAGACGTTAATATAAAAGAATCAACAACACCAGAAAATTATGCTGACACTCTGCGTCAGAAAAAAGAAATAGTAAAATTTACGAATGAAGAGTTAATAGAAACGAGAGCACTCTTTACAACTCAAGGGTAAGATCTAGTGCTGCATACACCTCAACACATAAAGGAACAAATAGAAAATAAGACAATTATATATAAAATTATAAGAAAAAAAACCAAAATGAACAGATTACAAAAACGGATATAGAAACATGTTCAAAAAATATAATGAATAAAAAGAATATATAAACTGGGTCCCCAGTTTAATACAGTGGTGGTCTGCTTCCCTAACCAGGAAGTGGCAAAAGCTCACTCTACCGAGTCTTTGCAGAATGATGATATCAAAATGGTACCTTACTACAAAGGCCAGAAGTTGAGTAGAATTACGATTAAAAATGTACCCCCCCCCCCGAGATCCCGAACAAATGGATAACAGGGGCAATCTGTTACCATTTGAAGACTATGAATATTTTAGAGACTGCCGTATACCTAAACGACAATTGGGGTGGAAAAACAATAGTAGAGACCATCCAGATTGAGGGGGCCTCTATCGAGAACCTACCCGATAGGATCCACTTAGAAAATGGGCAAAGCCTATATGTTGTGGCAGAAGGCAAAAAGCCTAGATGCTACAACTGTGGCAGCCCAGAACATTTAATTGCCAAGTGCGCTCTGGCACAGAATAAACAAGAAAGAACAAATCAGAAAACAAATAAAAAAAAACCCTTGTTGCCAACACCAACACACTCAATTATGGAACAATGCCAAGAAAAACAACAAACCAGCAAACAAACCCCAAAAACATCACCAAGAAAAGAAACAGTACCAACACAATCACTGTTGACGTCGCAACCAATTCACATGCTGAACTAAAAGATAGACCAACACCAACACCGAGGACGACAATTAAAAAAGACAGAAAACAGTGACGAGAAGACAAATTCTACCCCTAACACCATAACAACACAAACACCGCACAAAACATCAACAATTTCTTCAAGCATACATATTAACACAAATGCTTTGCCTTTACTCCCTTCTGATTCGTCGGACGACGAAAGTTCGACGGAATGGCAAATAGCCACAGGGGGTAAAAGGAAAAGATCAAAAAAGCCCACCAAACAAGGAAGTAAAGCAGGGAGATATTTAACTCCGGACAGCATCCCCCTAGACAATCAAAAAATCAATGAACCCGCAAAAACCACACACACAACTAACTGCAATAGACACAGACAATAAAAAATTTATGGGTTATATTGCATCCAACACGGACATCTGTGAAGATGACTTTAAGACAAACAATCATCCGCGCACCAAACAATCACCGAAACACATAAGAATTGTACATATAACACAAACGCAACACCATACACTGAAAACAATATTCCAAATGCGGTAGGCGGGTTTCAACGATACCTCCCAAAAAACTATACAAACACCTCATCAAAGACACTACATGGAAGAAGAAAAAAAAATGAAACTTTCGAAATGAGTAAGTGACCTACTCTTGCCTCTTGTCTCTTCCAATGTAGTGTGTGCAACACAATTTTCGTAAACGTCAATTATGCTCAAATTTGGTTGGCTTGGCGTCGGCTTGGAAGCAAGGTTACCTTCTAAACGACATCAAGTCACTGAACGTGGATATAGTAGCTATCAGTGAAACCAGACTCAGCAAGCCGCGGGCCCTCGCGTCCATGTATGGTGATCAATTTGACATTTATTTTTCTCCCTGTCTGCCGAACATGGGTGGTGGAGGTACCGCGGTGCTTTTTCGAAAGAGTCTAAATGTAAAAGTAAGAACAATATTCCTAGACCCGGAGGGTAGGCTGGTTGTCTTGGACGTGGATGGCAGAAATGGGTGTGCATTCCGTCTGATGGCAGTTTATGCACCGTCCTTAACGGGTCGGGCGGATTTCTTCAGACGTCTAGAGGTTTTCCTGGGTACGTCTAGACCTTTACTGTTTGTAGGGGATTGGAACGCTACCTTGGACACGCATCTAGATTATGTGGGAATGGATAGGAATAGAAGGGGGTGTAAGTGCCTCAAAGACCTACTGAAACGTTTCCATTTGTCTGACAGGTTCCGACTCGACCATCCGAACGTGCCAACGTGGACTTGGACAAACCGCGTCGGATCGTCGAGATCTTATCTAGATAGAATTCTATAAAGGACAGCGGATAGGGATAGTGTAGGATGTCCACAATTTAAAATAGTCAGCTACACAGATCACAAATTTGTGACGTGTACGCTCGACTTAGATAAGACACATAGACAGGGTCCCGGTTACTGGAAACTGAACACGTCGCTCTTAGCGCGACAGGTTTACAGGAACCGGATTAGCGAGTTAATTAAGAGGGCGCTGACGGGAGCCGTCGTTAACAACCGCTGGTGGTACGCCCTGAAAATGGCAATAAAATCGGAATCAATTAGGTTTAGCAAGGAATTAGCGATAGATCGAAACAGAGTAGAGGGAGACCTGGTTAAGAAACTAGTAGAGGCACTTACCACTGGCAGCGCAACCAACGTGCTGGCTGCGAGGATGGCCCTCGACCAACACCTCAACGCCAAGCACGAAGGTTTCTTCGTCAGAGCTAAAATGCGTGCCTTAAGGAACGAAGGGATCGAAGCTGCACGAGAGGCCCGGGTAGCGGAGGCGCAGCGTGGCAACAGAGCCACCATTCGGTTTCTAATAGATCAACAGGGATGCAGTTTACTCGAACCCGAAAGGATGTGTGAGGCCTTTCAACAGCACTTTGCTCGACTGTTTGGTGCGAGTGGTGGGTCGGAACGCGGGATGGATTTCATTGCCTACTTGACCGACCTGCCGCGGTTTTCGGCAAGAGAAGCGGAGTGTTGTGAAAGTCCCATCACAGCCGCTGACGTGCGAGATGCGATAGCGGGCTGCGCGAGGGATAAGTCGCCTGGATTGGATGGTTTACCCTATGAGCTGTATTGTCAAATGCCAGACTTGTTTGGCGACCTCTTGGCATCAGTCTACTGCAACTGGCAACAAAACGGGAGAATCCTGCGTTTCGTGAGCCGTGGTGCAGTGACGTTGCTGAAGAAAGACCCAAACAAGGGGAATTTTATAGATACTTTCAGGCCCATCACTCTGCTCAACGCAGATTTGAAAATTTTGGCCAAAGTAATAGCCGAGAGGTTGGCGCTTGTCATTGGTAAACTGGTCGACAGGGCGCAAACATGCGCCGTGCCGGGCAGAACCATACATGACAACCTCCATCTGATGCGCTACGTTGTGGACAGGGTAGTTAAGGATCCTGGCATGGGTGGGGCGCTGATCAATTTGGATCAGTCTAAAGCCTTCGATAGGGTCGACCATCGGTACTTGGCGGCTGGCTTCGGTCCCGTCTTCTGCGGTTGGATCGCTGCCTTGTATAGCGGCATCCGATCGGTGATTCGGGTGAACGGTCACCTGTTGAAACCGTTTGACATCACGCGTTCGGTCCGTCAGGGGTGTCCACTGTCGGCGCCTCTGTATGTATTGACTCTCGAGCCGCTACTGCGGAAGCTGGCGACACTGAGGGGCATCCCACGGGAACTGGGTTGCAGGACGAGCGTGTCGGCATATGCGGACGATGTCACCGTCATAGTGTCGAGCGACAATCACATCCAGATGATAGGCGAGACACTAAGAAAATACGAAACGGTGACGGGAGCGAAGATTAACCCGGAAAAGTCAGTGGGTTTGCTACTCGGGTCCTGGAGAAGCAAGCCCATGCCGTCCGACTGCGGCTCAGTAGTGGGACGCTGGACGGACGGACGGACCGGTTAAATTGCTCGGGGTCTGGTTCGGTCCAGACCTCCAAATGGAGAAGAACTGGGGCGAAATAACGACTAGGCTGGCCACCCTCACCCAGCAATGGGCTGAGAGGAAGCAATCCCTAAAAGGCCGGGCGGAGGTGGCGAACGCGTACATCGCATCCGTCATCGATTACCGCCTGACCGTCGTACCTTGTCCCGACGCCACCATCACCAAACTTGAACGCATACTCTTCCGCTTCCTGTGGAAGGGTGGCGTTCCGATGGTGAGGAAGTCCATTTGCTGTCAACATCCGTTGAATGGAGGACTGGGCATGCCGTGGTTGATGATGCGCAGGCATGCGCTTAGACTGCGACATCTCTGGAACTTCATCGACGACGGTGAACAGGTGTGGGCGCCGTTTGTTAGGCGCGCCTTCCCGCAGCTCGTCTCACTGACCGAACTGCAAACGTGGATCAAGAAGAGACCGAAACTGGGCGATTGGGACCGAGAGTGTCGCCAAGCTCTACAGCAGCTCTGCCGACCGGGGTCAAACTTCTGCAACTTACAAACGACTAAAGCGTTCTATAGAGGACTAGTGGAGGGGAGGTCCGACGACACACAGGGGGAAAACCTGGGCGACGACGAGAAATTCCTAACCCGCCTGTTCAGGACGACCTTCGGCCCGGGGCCTATGGATAACTTCCAGAAATCCCTGGCTTGACAGTGCTATCGAGACGCACTACCTGTTCGAGAGAAGAGCTACAGGCACGGTTCGAAAACCATCACCGGACCCGCCTGCCCGAGATGCGGTCAGAGCGACGAAACCGTTCTGCACGCACTCATGCAGTGTCCAGATATTTCAGAGCTGTGGACCTTCGTCGAACAGCTGTTGTCACGTGTAGGTCGGGCCCGCCTATCGGCCGAGTCTATCGTGAATATTGTTCCACCACCTTCCTATAAACGGGAAGGGAAAACGGTTTTCGTTACGCTGATGGCTATGGCGAAATAATGTGTGTGGTGGACGCGTTTGAAAGGACTGCAAACAAACACCTTCCTCTCTGGTCAGTCTCTCGTCAACTTTTTCAAGTACCACTTGAAAAGGAGGATGAGAATAGAGAGGAAGGCTTTGTCGAACGAATGTTTTAATAAAAAGTGGGTAAAAGTGGCAAAAATGGTCAGTATGAAAGCCGACACTATTTTAAGCATAAATCTGTAACCAAAAGAGACAACGAGAAGTAAGGCGACTTATTCATGTGTTCATTTTCGAACTGCCTGAGGTGACCTTGGTCTTTTTTGTAGGTTTTTCTTTCCAAGGCTACACCTAAACTGTGAACCTTATATATATATATTGCTTTTTTATACACCACAAAACCCACAGATCCCTATTGATCAAACATTTTTTGTGCCCCACCCATCCCACCTCGAAAAGAAAAAATTCTACATTGTATTTCGTCCATTTTTATTCTGTGTTTAGCCCTGTGTGGCTACAATAAAAAGTTATCTATCTATCTATCTATATCTATCTATCTATCTATCTATCTATCTATCTATCTATCTATCTATCTATCTATCTATCTATCTATCTATCTATCTATATATATATCTATCTATCTATCTATCTATCTATCTATCTGTCCATCTATATATATATATATATATATATATATATATATATTTATTTATCTATCTATCAATCTATCTATCTATCTGCCTGTCTGTCTGTCTGTCTGTCTGCCTGCATATATGTCAGTCTGCGTGTCTATCTATCTATTTAACTTTCAATCTTACTATTTATGTACATACCTACCTACTTACCTATCAATCAATATATCAATTTATCTATTTATCTATCCACACATATGCACACACACATGCACACCACACCACATCACACCATCCACACACACACACACACATATATATATATATATATATATGGCAAACGAAAGACGAAAGATGAAATATACGAGAATTTATTATTAATCACAACAACTGTTTCGAATAATCTAGCATCGATTTCTCATGGGCATCCAGCGGTGCAGATGTATCTCGTCAGGTGATAAATAAATACAACTCGTTGAAATAACTGTTCCGCAATGTAACTTCCCGCTTTGTAGAAAGTTGCATCGCGGAACTGTTATTTCAACGAGTTGTATTCATTTATCACCCGACGAGATACATTTGCACCACCGGATGCTCCTGGACCAATTGTTGAGTTTCCCACCCATGAGAAATCGATGCTAGATGTGTCGAAACAGTTGTCGTGATAAATGCTAAATTCTCGTGTGTATATATATATATATATATTATATATATATATATATATATATATATATATATATATATATATATATATATATATATATATATATATATATATATATATATATATATATATATATACATATATATATATACGATTTAAAAGTCTGTTATCAGCATATTGGCATAGAAATAATTTTCTTTTGCCCTTGTTTATAAGTTGTATATATATACATATATATTGAGTGGAATAAATGATATTTTTAAAAGTAAGAAATGGAGCTAATATCTCATTTGAATGCATTCGTTGTTCACTACAATCAATAAATCTGTCATCATCTTCATGACACGACAATACTACTAAGCAGATAATCTTAACAGTTAATAGTGAATTTATGTATTTATGCCTACATGTATGCACATATGAACAAATGCACGTAAGCATAAATGTATGCATGAATATAGGCTTACGTATGTATGTATGAACTACAGTGCATTCGGGCTAATTTTGACAGTTTGTATAGAAGGAAAAGAAAACAAAACAGGCCATCCAAAAATAGAAATGCTTTAAAAAGTCAAAAAGTATCTAACTAGATTATGGCTTGGAGATAACAGTTTACTCAAAGTAGTCACCTACAGCTTCCAAAACGGTTTCAACATGGCTCCGGATCCTGGCGCATGTGTAAGACCTTCCCTGAGAAGATCTTGGGCCATTCTGATCTTCACTACCAGCTTGGTTTTAGTGTTGCAGGCAAAGTGATTGGTGTCTTTCTCATCCGCACTCCACTCAGTAATCCATAGAATTAAAGTCGGGGGAATTAGGAGGCCAGAAATTGAGGCGGCGAAGTCGTAGAAATTCTCCGGTAATCACTTCTGAAACTTTCCAGATGTATGGTAAGGAACCGAATCCTGCTGCCACACATATGGGCGTCCAGTATCAACTTTCTCCAGCCAGAAATTAACCAGCCACAGTCTCCAGTAGTATCACATAGCCATCTGAATTGAGCTTAAGGCCTTTCCAAAGAGATGATGATGAATTTCGGCGTGTGAACGCAGTCAGAATGTCCTGCTGGCCACGGCTTCATAGTCTCCGTTGCAGCTGTCCATATAATGTTTCATAGTCGTTACAGTGTCCACAGAGCATTGAACAGCATTCATGAAGTCGACATTTTAATAACCGGCCAGAATCATGATACATGCAATTCTTTTCCAGTATTCGGATGGCTTTCCGTCCTCCACGTTAGCTAACCTCTTCTGAATTATAATCTTAATCTTTATCTTCTCCAACGCCGTTGACTGTTCACCATTACGTTAAGCTGTTTTGAAAGAAGGAGGCATAAAAAAAAATCATCAAATTTAGGCCGGATCGGGTATACATTTGGCGAAAGGCGATTCGTCTTTTTGCATATCTAACGCTACAATATTTATTTATTGTGTACTTCCTTTTCAAATAGATTCGAGTGTGATGAGGGAATTTGATAACTATTTCTAGCCTAAGGTGCCTAACTGTTGGATGGCAAGGTGCAAGCCTTTATCTATTGTTCTTAGTGTTGTTGTTACTCCTGCTTTTTAATTCCAGGTCAATTTTGAATGAAGAGATCTACTGTCAAAACCATGTCATTAATGACCAACCCTTCGTCGTTTTCCAAGTATCATGTAGATGTTATTACATCATATATGTAGTCCTGGATATCATTTTTTAAAGACGATAAGGTGTGATGTAACGAAAATTTTACTGCTATATCTAACATTTCAACTGATCATATGGACGGCCTCTTCAATGTATCGTGATATTTCTAACGATCTAACTTGTCGCTGTTTCCAGTTAACAACCACACACGCATTCAATAATGATAACAATGTCTGCCATACGTACAGGAAGAATAGAACACGTGTGTGTGTATGTGTGTATATATATATATACATACATACATACATACATACATACATACATACATACATACGTATATATATATATATATATACACATATATATATTTACATACATATGTACACACATGCATACATTATACATATATACATACATACATGCATACATGACACACATACACATGCAAAGACAGAGTAAATGTACATGTTGAATCAACAAGCATACACACAGAGGTCAAAATGTCACGTGCGCAAAACGCATATATCTATAATACACACACACACACGCACATGCATGCATATATATATATGCATGTATGATGTATGTATGCATGTATGTATATACATATATATGTATGTGCGTATATATATATATATATATATATATATATATATATATACATTTTGCACGCGCACATACGCATGCACAAACACAAACACATTCATTCGCATTTAGACATATGCGTAAAAATGCTCATGCATATATATACACAAGAATACGTAATCATACGCGCACATACACACACACACAAACGCACACACACACACACACATACAAAGAAATTCTGAGGTGCATGATAGCGAGCAGAATGGAAATCGCACGAGAAACACGTTTTGTTGAATTTCCTTAAGGGCATTTTAAGGAATTCAGTATATATAACCTTACGTGCACACATGACCGTGTAGAAAAATGTGTAGAGGCAGATATTATTACCATGAATACTGAAGTAAATGTGCAAGTACACGTGTCAGTGTTTTGTATGTCTTTGCATTGGGTATGTGTTGATATATATATTATATATATATATATATATATATATATATACATATATATATATATATATATATATATATATATATATATATATATATATATATATATATGTCTGTCTGTATGCGTACATTCGTGCATATAGATGTGCATGTCTCTTTAAG
This sequence comes from Octopus sinensis, assembly GCF_006345805.1. Taxonomy (NCBI): domain Eukaryota; kingdom Metazoa; phylum Mollusca; class Cephalopoda; order Octopoda; family Octopodidae; genus Octopus; species Octopus sinensis. The sequence goes on along the minus strand of NC_043005.1, from coordinate 94,822,257 downwards.
CTAATTCAACATCTGTTTAAAACTTATCTCACTCGTGTTGTATCCTATTTTACATTTTGCCTAATATGTGTGTCTATGTATGTATGTATGTATGTATGTATGTATGTATGTATGTATGTATGTATGTATGTATGTATCTATCTATCTATCTATCTATCTATCTATCTATCTATCTATCTATCTATCTATCTATCTATCTATCTATCTATCTATTGTTCTTTTCTTCCCTTTTACGATCCCTCTTGATCGAAAACCTACGCCACCCCTTTTTTGTTTTTTTTCTTTTGTTTTTGTTTTTTTTCATCCCCCAAAAGAAAAGCTCTACCTTGTAACTTGTCCCATCTGTGTGCAGCCCTGTGTGGCCAATAAAGAAACTTATCTATCTCTAATATATACACTCACACATGTATATATGATAGTCGCGAACAGCAGAGCTTGGGGCGAAACTCAGAGTAGAATATCTAAATTTAATATAATAAAATATCTTATCTCCCCCACACTACGTGTTGAGTTTTATATCTGATACTATTTGCTTTACGGAAGCAATAGAAAAAGTTCTGTTATACTCCGATTTTCAGATGGCTTGAGAAATATTTAAATCGAAGCAACCAGCATAAAGACACATTTCATGGTGAAAGTATATCAAGCAATAAGAAAAGAGCTGAAGAATTTGTGCCAAGGTAAGTTGAATGAATTGAAGAAAATTCAAATTTTTTTAACAGATACTTAAAACTGGTTATACCTGTCCTTTCTAAAATAATATATGCCAAAGAGACTTGATTCGGGGATGAAAAAAGTAAAATAATAATAAGTAAAATAATAATATAAAATAAAGCTGTCAGCAAACTCAAAACATCAAAAGACTGAATCACATTATTATGATACTGTAATGCATTAGGTGAATGTTTAATGAAACCATTTTTTAATTAATAGGGTTTTTAATTCCCATGCAATAAATGAATTGAAGAAGAATACGCTCCTGATTCACTGATTTGCAAGAAAAAAAATCAACACTTTAATGACAATTTCAAAAGTAGTTTTATCACAAATTTATTCTTAAGACTGAATTTTTTACAAGAGAGAATAACATTAATTTCAATTTTTTTTACTAACAGAGAAAGCTCAGTCACATCCCTGAGATGTAGAATACTAGACTGTTAAATTTCTTTTCTTAAGATTAAATACTACACTGCTTGGTCAGCCATTTGATCAAAGTATGATTTGTAAGTTTAAAACACATTACGTAAAATGTTTGTTTAGAATGGATAGAATTTTCACGGAAGGGTCAAATTTTCTAACATATTATAGATTATCTATCTGCTGTGTCGTGAAATAATATGGTAAATTTCGCTATATATTTGATATGTAGTAGCTTTCAAATATACCAAACGTTTGACTCTCAAATTTAAAAAGAGTTGATAATGAAATTATCAGTACAATGATGAAATAATGAAGATGTATATATTTAATTTCTACCGGGAAGAACAGCAGTTATTCAGGCTGAGATCGTTATTATTGCAATAATTTCTTGTTCTCTCTCAACTTTTCTGGAGTTTCTATATTTTGGAAGAACAATATATTAGCGACGGAGGCAGCATTAATACAGAGAGATAATATTTATCTCCGCTTAAACGTGGATGTTCTGTCGCTGCTAATATATATTTTTCAATAAGCTAACTGCCTAATCGCGATACATGCGCCTCTTCTGGCACTGTCAAGCGATATATTACTGGCGGGGAGATGAATCGTTGCTGTCTCTAACGGTCGGATGTCCACCATTGACAAGACCAAACAAGGTCGAAATCACGGGATCAGGTGGTCATGGCGTTGGAGGTAGCGGAGTATATTTTGCACTAAAAAGCCAATGTAAGAGTCTCTCTGATGGCAACTACCGTAGTAAAGTTTTTCTAATAGAACACTGCCGTTTAAGTGGGGATAAATATTACATCACCATATTTTGGAAGGCTCATTTTGTCAATGAAAACACAAATATCAGTTATATTTCAATTGTTTTAAATTCTTACTTAATTAGACAACTAATTAATTAATTAATCTTTTCATTCCTCGCTTGACCAAAAAACCAATCCGTTGGTTAGTCAAAGTCTTTTGTCACGAACTGTAGCTTCATTTACTCTTATCTATTCTAATATATAACTCGCGTATGATTTTATTGGTAAATATGAACCTCCCATTGAGTGACAACTTCTGCTTCAACTTACGATTTTATGTCAAAAATCTTGCGAAACATAAGAGAAATACTTTCTATGTCTTTCTTAAAACAAAGAAGGAACATTAAATTTTTACATAGCCAAAGCTGTTATTGTCAAATATATATAAATTGTTCTCACTCTTCCGATTTCTCTCTCTCTCCTTCTCTTTCTTTCTCGAGCTTCCTCTCCCTCCCTACCTACCTACCTACATATATATATATATATATATATATATATATATTATATATATATATATATATAAAACAGGCATGCTTAGTCATAAAGCTAAGGCATAACATCAAAGCGTACACCATGCTTTTAGCGGTAGAGAGCACTATTAATATTTTGGAGATTACTTACGACATGAAAGTTGTTTAAGTTACAGAACGGCACAGCTGTATTTAGATTGTTCAGGGTATAAAATGGAAGTTAACATTTATACTCTGAACAATCTTCATGTAGCTGTGGTGATCTCCAGATTAAACATCATGCAGGTTGTAAATGATCAGTCAAATAAAATATATATATATATATATATATATTATATATATATATATATATATATATATATACTCAATAGACTATATCTTTTATTTACTGCCGACAAGGAGCTGCGCTTGCGCGGTAGATTTGAATAACTAGAATGTATAAACACGGGGCATATATTGTGTTGCCTCGTATATATATATTTAATCTAAGGTGTACCTGCTGGAGAAGACTTCGCCTAGCAAATTATTTTATTTGCTAAAAAATCTGAAACCATTGGTCCAGGAGTTAGATGGTAAATGTTTTTATTTTTCATTCCCTTCGAAATTTTATCCCTAATAGTGGTTTGGAATTTAACTGTTTTTTCTAGCGTGCAAGGAATCCTATGATGGATACTTCGTATGTGTTTGAATGTACACTGTATATATATATATATATATATATATATATAGTGAGACAGAGAGCCGGACAGACTGACAGTTGCAAGTTGTATAGAGTGTTTTTATGTATCAGAGACAGGGGAAAGAGTAGAGAATGAGAGTGAGAGAGCGATGGATAGACGAAATATTAACGAAATGTTATATATAGATTTTTTCCATGTATGTGTAGCATTTTATGATATAACATACTTGTGTATGAAGTACTAGAATGAACTGTAGTAATATAATTTATAGATATCATGTGGTGTGATAGACTTCAGTGATGTGGAGTACTACAGAGTAGAGTAATATCGGGTATTTCTGTGCTTTGGAGTGATTCCAATATTTTCATATTTCAAGTAAATTTTTATATCTCAAGGCTGCGACTATTTCCAAAATATCTATATTGATTTCTCACATTGACACAAGGCCATGCATTGAAATATATATATATATTCATAAACACACACACACACACACATATATATATATATATATATACATACATGAACATACATGCACACAAATGCACGCACGCATATATATACACATGCATACACACACACGCGCGCACACGTAAACACACTCACATGCATGTTGAGGTTCGTGGCTAAGTGGCTAGGGTGTTGAACTGATGATGATAAAATTGTTTTTTCGATATTTGGACCGGATGATGTGTCGTGCTCTTGAGAAAAACACTCCATTTCACGTTACTGCGTTCCACTCAGCTAGCAAAAAGGGGCAATCCTGCAACGGATCGGCGTCCCAACCAATTGAGGAATATATACATCACAGAATCCAGAATAACCGGCCTTATAAGCGCATGGCTCGTAAAGGATCTTTGATCTTTTTTAATTTTTCTTACTCATTTATAAAATACTTTTTGTGTGACGTCTATTTCTGTCTCTTTCTCTTTCTTGGCCCCACTTTTGCCTTCCTCCCACTCTCTTTCTCTCTTTTTCCCTCCCTAAAACTCTACTTCTTTCTTCATTCTGACTTTTTATCTGTCCTTTTCTTGTCTCCTGTTCTACGTATTTTTAAAGTAATTTTCACTCTAGAATATTTTTTATATATGCCAAAAAAAAAATCGTAATGGAATTCAAATAATTTTTAAAAAACATTAAAATATTGTCTGTTTAAAGAAAGCTAAAATATAAATACTTACTGTTCAAATAACTTACATTTTTGAAATCACATTCACTTAAAAATATTTCTAAATGATTAAAATATTGTGTTTAGCAAAAGCGAAAATAAAAACATTTACTGTAAAAAACAACTCGCATATTTTCGTTGGCAAGTTAAAGCCACTAATATGTCTAATCGAATGGTTAGAGTTTCTCCCTTTTCAGGATTAAGTTATTTTCGGAGTATTTTCCCATTATGTACCGTTTTGGGCATTTATACCCCCAAAGCCCCTAATACCTCAAGAACCAGTTGTCCGATTTACACGAAACTTGTTTTATTCCATTTGTATTCACATTTCAGGAGAATCTTAATTCATAGTATTTCCTATTATGCGCCAGTTTGGCTGTGTAACATTGCAAGCAAGCAAGATAGAAAAGATTGAAGTTCATTTTTAATATATTATAAATGTATGTGTGTTTGTATGTATGTGTGTTTATATGTATATAAGTATACATGTTTGTGGATGGGGAACGCACCTTTGTGTTTATCTCTGCGTAACGGGCATTCATGGCATGTTGCTTCAGAAAATGAGACATATGTGATTTGACTTTTCTACATAAATGAGGTATAAAATTATTTTTTTTTCTTTAAATTACAGATATTTAAAAATTCAACAACTTAGTTATACTCACCAATGAAAATTGATTAATCTCTACTTGTTGAAGAGTCTTAATTTTTTTTTAGCTAATACTTTAAAATCCATCTGGTAAAATGCTAAAATGGCGTAGATATTTCAAAGGATAGTGCGATGTTTTAATCTGACAAATTTCATCACAGAGATTTACACTAATTCGTAATCCCCGAAGCAGAGATGTATCGGATGTTTCCGTAGATTAGGCGTATTTGCTTCTAGGATTTGTTACCAAATCTCAGCACTAGATTCAAACTCATCCTCCTGCAGTTCAATAAATTCTTTTTCATTGAAGTTGTATCTAATGCAAACGTTATACTAACTGCATATCCATCGCTGATGCTATCAATGAGAATATGAATCAGACAAAATTTATAGCATTGCTTTCTTTAGCTTCTTAAACCTGCCCTCTTACATCATAAATTGTTTCTTAGTTTCCTTCGCCCTTGTATCTCTAGAATATGATGTTTCAGAAAAAATAGCACCCAAAAACTTACACAATATACGCACGCACAATACAATCACATAATCACAAAACACCCATACAACACTCATGCAAACACACACACACACACACACACACACACACACACACACACACACACACACACACACACACACACACGCACGCACCCGCTCGCACATAGAGAAATTGTTTCTGTCAGCCATAGCAACTTCGAGAGGAACATGTGGTTCACGAGCCGAAGTTTTCCAACTGTTGTAGTATTATAATAATTTCTTACACATGCACAAGACCAGAAATCTTTCGATGGCGAGGAAGCAACAATCAATTATATTGACCCGACTATTAGGCTGGTACTTTATTTTATCGATCTGGAGAGGATGATATAATATATATGATGTAATACATATAATACATAATATCACATAATGAACAAAATAGTAGTGTCTCATCTGTTTTTTCTCTTCGATCCTTTCGTTTTCCCTTTTCTTGTTTGCCCCCTTTCGTTTCTTTCGTTTCGTTTCTTTCTTTCTTTCTTCCTTGTATGCTTTTCTTTCATATAGATAATGCATGTAAATGTCTTTGCCAGTGGTGTATGCGTGTGAGATCATGTGTGTAAGTGTATATGTGTATACAACTGTGTGAATATGTTTGTGTTCGTGTGTATGTGTGTGGGAGAAAGCATGTCTGGTTGCATGTTCGAGCGTGCACATATACACACCTTCGCTCACACAACATACACACACACACACATTACAATCACACATACACAAGACACACATACAAATACACACAGACACAGACACAAACACACTCACCTGCACATGTACCTTCACACACACATACAGACACACACTCACACAGTCGCCTGCACATACACAAATTGTTTCTTTCAGCCATATTATGAACCATTCAAGTTTGATTCTCTTTGTATTCATAGCCTCAACATTTTCCTACCTCGGTTTCATAACACGGGTGATTTTGACATGAGAAATGACACAACGCGAAAACTGCCTCAAAATCACTTGATCATGTCCAACTATCTTGCTTCTGTTCAATAGCTTGCGGTCTAAAAACACTCTTCCTCTATTACGATATGAATATTAAGAAAATAGCTTGGGAAAGAAAATAAAAAGAAACCCAAGGAAACGATGGAAATAAATAAATGGAGAAAACATTAAAAGAAAAGTAAAATGAAATAATGAATTGATAGATTTGAAATATTCCATCATTTTCCATAAAGTTTCAATCAAATATATACGTGTATGTTATATGAATGTTTAAATATAACAATTTTTTTTCTTTCAATGTGTATGAGTTTGTGTGTCTGGTGTTGTTGATCTGTGTATTATATATTTTATTGAAAGTGATGTCAATATAATGACTACCACATTCTCCTCTTTCATCCAGTAATTCATTGTACTTTCCACAACACCACTGCCAACCCCACCACAGCATCATTCATTCTACTCCTCCCCTAACGCTACCGCCACTGCAGCCGCCGCCATTACATGTTACCACCACTATATTGTTCCTGATTTTACCACAACTACTGCTACTACTACTACTATTACTACTACTACTATTACTACTACTACTACTACTACTACTGCTGCTGCTGCTGCTGCTGCTGCTGCTGCTGCTCTTACTACTACTACTACTACTACTCTACTGCTGATGCTCTTACTACTACTACTACTACTACTACTACTACTACTCTACTGCTGCTGCTCTTACTACTACTACTACTACTACTCTACTGCTGATGCTCTTACTACTACTACTACTACTACTACTACTACTCTACTGCTGCTGCTCTTACTACTACTACTACTACTACTACTACTACTACTACTACTGTTGTAATAATCACTGTTATTGCTACTCAATACTGAGTTGTTTGACTGTCTCTGATGTAGCTGCTGCTGCTGAGGTATCTTTCACTGTTGGCTTTGCGGCTGCATTTGTCACGGTTGCTGCAAACGTTGCTGTTACTGCAGCTGCACATGCTGCTGGTTGCTGTTTCTCCCCGCCAGCCACCACAACCGCTACCTCCTCCTCCTCCTCCTCCTCCTCCTCCTACTACTACTACTACTACTACTACTACTACTACTTCTACTACAACTCATGCTGCTGTTATTGTTGCTACTACTCATGCTGTTGCTAATACTGCTGCTGTAGCTGTTGCTGCTGCTACTACTACTACTACTACTACTATACTACTACTACTACTGCTGCTGCTGCTACTACTGCTGCTGCTGCTGCTACCTGGATCACAATGTTGTTGTTACTGCTGTTAATAGCTTTAAAGGCATGGAAAGAGGAACAAGACAAAAAGACATTGACGTAAGAGAGAAAAAAGTGACAGAAAAAAGGGAGAAAGCGAGGAAGAATGGAAGAGAGTTAGAAAGAGAAAAATGGAGAGCGTGTGTGGGATTTGATTGGCCGCCGGGATAAATAATTAGTAGACATTTTGTTTTTATCATAATGCTATGTAAATGTCGTGCATGCAACATTGGGTTAGCAGAATGGCTTATATAACATCGCTAAAAACACATATTGATATTTAGTTACATACACTGTACATTCTGAGTTCAAATCATGTTTAGATCAACTTTCCATTTGTTTTTTCCTTCCGGGATCTATAAAGTAATGTGCCAGTCAAGTACAATTATATTCACCCTACAACGTCATTTGAAATCTTGTTTCAGTGTTAAAAATCAATAGTGATTTTTGGTAGGCCCCTAAGGTATATAAAAGTGCATTGTAGGTCACGTTTGATTCCATCTCTATCGTGTTATTTCACTTCACTTACTTAAAATACCAGTCGTGTTGCCAAGTCCAAGGTCAGTCTTAATCAAACAGACCTCAGTATGACAAAAAGCATTCCAGCCGTGCCCATCTGTATTTATTCCTATATGAAGTTAATACAATAACACATATCTAACATGTTCCTTTTCAATATGGAAGGCTGAAATTTTCTGGAGGTTTTGCTGCTATTTTCAGTATGAATACGAGATTCCTTAGAAATGACAGCAATATGTCATCTGGCCAGGGATCCAAGACCTCATTCAGGAGATTGCAGTAGACAGCTGTGGTCACTTTAGCCCCTTCAGGTACCTTGACTGGGCCAATAAATCTGTCCACAATGATACCAGTCCATAACACGACTCCTCCACCCTGTTGTTGACGTCGTAAACGTTGGCGACGCTCATCTCCAAAACAGACTCAACTATTTGCCCAACAATCAGGTTCGCCGAGGGTCGCCCTGGTTTCGTCAGTGAACAGAACACAACTCATGTCAAACGTCATGTACTTTTGGGCCCAATGAAGTCTCAAACTCCTGTTAAAGGAGGCAGTTTCAGGGGTTCTCGTACGGAAGCCATGGTCCCGAGGATGCAATTTGTGGTGGTTTTCTGTACATGAGGAATCCGGAAGCGGTGAAAATGGCTTTGCTTGCTTGTCCATGTTTCCCACGTAACTTGCGGCCAAAATTCCTTAAATCTCTAGCTATCACAGTTTTGAAGGTCCCACAATTGGATCGTTTCTTCCTTGGCGAAGGACCCTTCAGAAATCGCCTAACCGTGTCCACATGACAACCTAACTTCTCCGCAATGACATGAAGAGAGGTGCCTTTAGCACTTTCCTTGATGATAACAGACTTTTCTTCATCGTTAAGGCCTTTTCCACGTCTCATTGTTCTTAGAGGGGGAGAGACGCTATTAGCGTGTTTCACCTCAAAACTGAAGAATTTGAAATAAAAAAGAAAGGACATTTACACAGAATAATGAAAACATAACAACGGCGCTGTAGTAGAAGACCCAAGGTTTCCGCTTAATGGGACTGAACCCAAAACCACACTTGTGCATGTATGTGTGTATATGTGTGTGTGTGTCTGTGAATGGACTGATGGATGGATAAGACTTTGTGATCAAATGCTATTCGGTTTTTTAATGACAATAGTGCCTAAGTTGAAAAGAATTTCGGGACTACTTCTAGCAGGTCGAGAGGTCATTAGGTTAAAAATATTTGGTTCTTCTGCATGAGATGGCATGGAGGCCGCATTGTTTATGATTGCTACAACTCCAACTAAGTATATCTACGCGTCCCACTCCATGGCCCTCCATGACAATGATGATGATGATGATGATGATGACGACGACGATGAAGACAATGATACTAATGAAGATGATGAGGAGGAGGAAGAGGGGGAGGAGGAGGAGGAAGAAAAACAACAACATGAGCGACGAGGGCGATGATGACAATGATGATGGCGATGATGTAGTTGCTGCTGCTGATAATGATGATGATCGTGACATGATAACTCTTTTACTCTTTTACTTGTTTTAGTCATTTTGACAGCAGCCATGTTGGAGCACCGCCTTTAGTCGAGCAAATCGACCCCAGGACTTATTCTTTGTAAGCCTAGTACTTATTATATTGGTCTCTTTTGCCGAACTGCTAAGTTACGAAGACGTTAACACACCACCATCGGTTGTCAAGCGATGTTGAGGGGGACAAACACAGACACAAAAACACATACACACATATATACATATACATATATACGACAGGTTTCTTTCCCTTTCCGTCTACCAAATCCACTCACAAGACTTTAGTCGGCCCGAAGATATAGTAGAAGACACTTGCCCAAGGTACCACGCAATGGGACTGAACCCGGATCCATGTGGTTGGTAAGCAAGCTACTTACCATACAGCAACTCATAATAATATATATCTATGTCTATGCATGTATATAAATGTGTGTGTACTTATATATGTGTGAGCGTGAGTATGTTTGTCTGCACACACTCACTCACACACACACACACACACACACACACACACACACCACACACACACACACACACATATCGCGGTTCACCTATCAAGCACTCAGTACATCGCAGATTTTTCTAGCTAATATCTGGTAATTTATATCGCGGACTCCCCAGTATATCGCGGGTTTCTGCAGTCGATAGGTATTAATATATTTTTAGATTTTAATTATTTCTGTGAGCGGTTTTGGAACGTAACACCCGCAATAGTCGAGGGATTTCTATATCTATCTATCTATCTATCTATCTATCTATCTATATATATATATATATATTATATATATATATATTATATATATATATATATATATATATATATCTATATATATATATATATAATATATATATATATATATATATATATATACATCATACACGCACACTCACATTCAGACGTATAGAATTAAATATATTAATAGTTATGCGCAGCGCGCGCGTATGTGAGTATATGAGTGAGCACGTGATTTATGTTTTCTTACTACACGGAATGTTAGAATATCTTTTCATTGGTTAAAATTCTTTGAGATGTGGAATGACACCTTCATATATGAAATCATAATTGAGGCTTTGTAACTGCAACAGTAGCAGCAACAACAATTACAGCAGTAGCACCACCACCACCACTAGTAGTAGTAGTAGTTGTAGTGGTGGTGGTGGTGGTGGTGGTGGTGGTGGTGGTGCTAGTATTGTGGTGGTGGTGGTGGTGGTGGTGGTAGTAGTAGTAGTAGTAGTAGTAGTATGTGTTAAGAGTGAAGACAGTAACACTTACTGAAAACAGAGATAGCAACGACTGGCTGCTGCGGCAGTGTCAACTGTAACTCAACTGTCGTGCAACTGTAATAGCAGTAGCCACTGCAAATGAAAGAGGAGTCGCAAGAGCAGCAGAAATGCCGCCGTAGATTCAAAGACAAATGTTATGAATAGCAGCGTCGTTAGCTGTCGTTGTTGTTTCGCTCGAAGTCAGCCCTGATCCCGGAAACGTATCATCAAATGAATCCCGACTGTGTCCTTTCCGTCGTTATTTTTCAAGACATAATCTTATCGTGGTCTACATAATCCAATTTGTCTTTTATATTTAAATATGGTTAACAGGGTGTGATTGGAATGAGATTTACCTGCCATTTCTATCAGGTTAAGTGACTACGTAGTGGTTCCAACATTCGCTCAGGAGAACTATTGTGTAAGGGATTTCTGCTGTAGCCAACATCTTTATTACGGGCTTTGGAGGACTTCATTATCTAATGTGGCTTTTGATGTGATTTCTGGGAAATTCGATTGCTAGTTTTTGCAGGTCGAGTAACCATGCTATAACACACACACACACACACACACACACACACACACAGACACACACACACACACACACACACACACACACACACACACACACACACACACCTCTCTCTCTTTCTCGCAGAGCAGTGACTTGTATTCTCCCTTCTGTCACATAGCTACAATTCTGATGTGTAGTCTCTCTTCTGTTACTTAACAAAAGTTGCAATCTGGACACATCTTTCTGTAACTGTGATTTGTACATCTCTTATTACCTAATTACATTTGCTATCTCTGTTCCTCATTTCATCACCTCGCTATATTTGTTATCTCAACTCTCTCTATTACCTCAGAACTATTGTGGTGATCTACACTCCTTCTTCCCCCTAACTACAATGATGTCTTATACTCAGTCTTCTACCTAACAACATTTGTGATCTGTACTCTTATTACCTGACATCTATCGCAATTATCTGTACTCCTATAACCTCCTCACTACCATAGTGGTGATCTAGTAATCTATATTTCTCCTATTACGTCTACAGCAGTGACTTATATTCTCCTTCTACCTAAATAACATACCAAATGCGTATCAGCTGGAGGATCATCAGCTGCAGCACACCAAACCTCATCGAGTTTTCGGCTGTTTATATAAGAAGGCAGCGAGGTGGCAGAAACGTTAGCACGCCGGGCGAAATGCGTAGCCGTATATCGTCTGCCGTTACGTTCTGAGTTCAAATTCCGACGAGGTCGACTTTGCCTTTCATCCTTTCGGGGTCGATTAAATAAGTACCAGTTACGCACTGGGGTCGATACAATCTACTTAATCCGTTTGTCTGTTCTTGTTTATCCCCTCTGTGTTTAGCCCCTTGTGGGTAGTAAAGAAATATATAATGCATATCACAATCTAGCCGGTCAGCTGGTCGGCCAGTACTACCTCGAAATGCTCTACTCACCTCCTCCGGTGTTGCTTGTCAACTTCTGCGTTATCCAACCTGTAATACTGCACAAAATCGCCTCACCTACTCCTGCACCTTATGTTCAACAACATTCAAAGCCTGAATTCTTCTCCTAACAGTGCGACTCGCAAACTCATACATCGAACCTCCACCGTTCATTGTTATTCCCCTAAGAATATATATATATATATACAGTAAGCTTCCATGCAGGTTCCGTCCTTACCAAATTCACTCATATAAACATTGGTAGGTCCGAAACTTGCCAAAGACACCGAGCAGTAGGACTGAACCCAAAACCACGTCGTTGCAAAGCGAGCGTTTTAACCACATAGCCATACCTGCACTCAGATAGCTAACAATTGTGAATCAAAACATACAAAATGCCATTACTCACCAATATTACTGACAATACTAGAACCATAATATCAAATATAGTAAAACAATTTACACCTTTATGGAGTTGATCTACCGGCTAGAAATAGCAGCAAAATTTCACTCAGTCCACATCCAACCATCTTATAAAAGGATTCGGATGCCTTTTGTGGAGTCCACTCTGTTGCAAGCATTCAGGCCAAGTCATTAGTTTCAGGATAACTTTCTTTCTCCTCCCACCCCGTCTCAAAAATCTCGGAATCGCTGTAAAGGGTTATTGGCACCGTCTTTTATCCTGAGCGAACATTGGGCAATATTCACTCATATTCACAATATTCCTGACAAATAAAAAAAAATAAAAAGAATATTTATTGCTTGAATGCTTATAGTTTGAATACTTTTGAATGCGCCATAATAACGGATGCACTTGGCAGGACAACAATGAAAAGGGACACGAACCGAAGTACTCTGTCCGAATTCGCAGCTTTACACAAAACTATAAATAGCCTCCATGAGCACGCAATAGTTTCTATTCTATTCACACATTCAACTTGAAAGATTTTTCACATTCTTTCATATTTTGTCATATAATTTTACAAACAATAATCGCAGATTCCCAAGCATTTCTGTTTTAAAAATTGATTCGAAGATAATAGGCAAGAAAAGAAGAAAAGAAATACCAATACAGCTTCCATAGTATATATGCAACAGCTGGTCTTCTTAATGCGGCAAATAATATACGCAGCATATTTATTTATTCAACGCAGTTATCTGTCAATGCAAAAACAATATAAAATAAAACTGCAGCGAACAAAATGTATAACACAGGAAATAAGCATATTTATCAAAAAGAATCATTCAAGTCAATTACTCAGAGACACCATCCGTATATAAAAACGTTAGTTAAGCTGGTATAATAGGGTGTGACTGGAATAATATAATGTACAATATAATGAACACAAGCGAGTCAATTAAACATGATAGATCCAGCGAGGAAAAGGTAACTCCCAAAACATTGGTTGGCCCTCGGCTACTGAAGTAAACACTTACTCAGTGTTGCGCTCTGGGATTGAATTCGAAACCAAGATCGTGAAGTGAATCTCGTCAATAATATACTCGAAGAAATCTAGAAATGATGTTCACTAAATTAAATCGGTTAACAATGAATTAGCTGTAATCCATATACAACTACATCCTTCAAAGCAATAAGACAATATGGCACTTACAGACAAACACTGAGGTGTCACTAATTGCTTAAGTAAAAGCCTTGCCTGGAAGTATTAAAAATTACGGCAGTGATGGCAATGGAGGGTAGTTAAGGCGAAATAAGCGGTGTTCCTCTCGCTAGTGAAGACCCTCCTGTATTAAACGGACTGTACTACCAGTGTGCTTTATTCTTATACTAGCAGAATTGCCCGGCGATGCTCGGGGCTGAATTGCTTGAAAGTACTGTTAATAATTGCACTGAATTATGATGATTATTCAGGCAAATATTGATATAAGTTTACGGCGAATTAATGTATTTGTAAGTGTATAGAAAGCCGTGTAAAGGGGTTTCTTCCCCCTCGTACAATGGTATAAGAACTGAATGCGAGGTTGCTTTGAAAAGAGCCATGTTATTGTTCTCATAATTGTAAGAATTTGATAGTCGTGGAAGGCGGTGTAAAACGTTCGTAAGTGAATAGGGTCTCTTCGTTTTCCACGAACGGCAGCGGATGTGCTGTTACAAAACTTCATGCTGTGTTAAAAGAGAATGGATGCCCTATGTAGGCAAGAGGGGATGAAGCATGGGTAAGTAAATATGGGTAATTTATAAAATATAGAACATGCATGTATATATATGTATGTATGCCTGTATATATGTACAAAATCCATCCACTGAGAAGGCTTTTGTTGGTTTGAAGCTACAGCAGAAGACACATGCAAAGTCACCACACAGTGGGACTGAACCCAGGACCATGTGTTTGGAACGTAGTTTGTTACCACACAGCCACACCTGCCCCTATGTATGTGTGTGTTTGTGCGTATGTGTGTATGGGTAGATATATTATGCATGTATATATGTGTATATATGTGTGTACATATTACATGTACATCTATATATATACATCTACACATAAAATACAAAATACAAAGTTATATCTTGATATCGCTAGTGATAACAATACTCAAAATATATAACAGACTGGAATTGTAGGCCCGTCTCTTGCAATTTCGATCAATTGGATCTTGTCCTCCCTCTTGTATAGAAGTGTACGACTGCAGCGAAATTCATTTTTGGACTTTCTTCTATCGAAGGCATTTTAACAAAAATGCTTCCGTAAAGACGGTGAAAATATTGTCAATTTCCCCAAACAGGGACACAATTCAATTTTTAAACAATAACCAAAGCCCCTTCTCCGAAAGGGGGAGGGTTACGGTTTACAATTATTTAACAAATGCAACACAACAACATTTCCCTGACGAGGAACCAACAAACGTGATTACAATAGTCAAACAGTAATAATAATAACAACAAACCTTTTTAATTTATCCCCATTTATGTGAAACCACTTATTCAAGTTCAAGTCATTGATGCAATTTTATACGAATTGCTAATACACACACATGCACACACATAATAAGGGTGAAAAATTTAATATTAATTTGATTAATATGAATTGAAAACCAGTGGTGTAGAATATAAGACCATAGCGGATCTTCCTCTAGCAAAAAAGATTACCAGTATTAATGGCTCATCCCTGTTACACACACACACAGACACACACACTCACCACACACACACTCACACACACACACACACATACACACACACACTCCTTAGCTTACAATTTTCTTTCAACAATTGACACTGTCATATATGTATATGCTTGCGTGTCTATGTGTGTAAAGAGAAAGTGGGAGTAAGTGTGGTAATAGGCGGAGTAAAGCCTTTGAAGTGAGAGAGGAAAATCGTAAAATATCGAGTTTTCTCGAATTTTTGCTTAATTGGGGGTTAAATTGAAAGAAATTTATATGCCATGACCCAATCGAATCTACTTGTAAAAATCGTAGGTAAATTCCAATTGAAGAAATTCTATATTGTAGAATTGTATTAAAAAGGAACATGGGAACAGGCAGAGAAAATCTGCCTTTTATCATAAGAGATACTATGTGTACTTTTTAATCTCATTCCTACCTCCTTTCCTTTTCTTCCTCTTCACCTTTTAATATGAAACCACTAACAAATTGTAAACTGTTTTTGTAATGTCCTTCTTATTCGATGCTTTGTGACAAATTCAAAGAAATTATTATTCTTGGCGCGCTGATAGTATCGTTAAGGAGGCGGACAAAATAATTAGCGGCGCTTCTTTCGGCTCTTTACGACCTTACGGGACCGATAAAATAAGTACAAATCAAGTATGGGGTCGATGTAGTCAAATTCCCTCTCCTCTCAAAAACTGATGGCCTGGTGCTAAACTTTTAACCTATTATTTATTATTAGCGAGTTGGTAATCTGTTATATAAATTGGAGATGGGCGATCGTTGTATTCTTTCTTGTCTTGAGGTTCACAGCCAAACGGTTGGGTGGAATCGCGTGAAAAATGGCACACATGTGGAGACGGGTGTATAGATTGGAATGCAATTTTTTTCCTAGCCCCCATACTTACCGAGAAAATCGAATAAAACTTTTTTTTAATGGAATTCCCCTCTTTCTGCAGCCATTAAAACAACCAGTTGCTTAGAAGCTGTTTTCTGACGGGGTGGGGCAAGGAAATATTCATACAGCTGGAGGCTCCAATCAAAACAGGGGACCCAAAATGATAAGGTTGAGAAATGCATTTAGATTATGCCTAACCAAAAACAATCATAGCCACATCATCCAAACAGGCCGGGTGAAACCGGGCTTAGCTGCTAGTGTCGTATATAAAAGCTGCCTACTTTATTAATCTCAAGAATATGAGGTGGGTAAGTGAAAGGAACTGAGCAATGGACAGTGGTTGTCGTTGTTGTTGTGGCTATCGTTGTTGTTGTGGCTGTCGTTGTTGTTGTGGCTGTCGTTATCATTATAATCATTTTCATTCATTTAGTATTTCGCTTGTAATTAGCCTCAATGACGACATCCTGGATAGATGAAATGAAAAAGTTAAAAAAAATAAGTGAAAACGTTTCCGCTTATTTTAAAGCCATATTTCTTTTACTTATTTTTAGTTATTTTTTGTTTTATGAACCTTATTAGAATTTTTTTTATTATTAACGTTGTTTTTGTAAACGTTTATTAGATGAATAGTTATCGTGATCAGATAGCTCTGTCCGTCCATGAATCATTGAAGTTCGGCTGGCCACCATGGATATCTCAAAATAGCTATTAAATTTAGCAGTATTTTATATTATATAATGTTAGTGGAAATGGATACTACTACAGACGTTTTTTAATGAATTGTTTTCTTGTTTTCAGCTTCTGAGAGTATTTACTTTGGTCAGCCTCAGATCTGAGTTCAAATAAGACTAAGGAGTACTTTGTATTTATCTGAACATTTTCGATAAAATAATAATAATTATAGGCCAAGATCATATGTGTGTATGTGTCTGTTCGTGCGTATGTGTATTCGTGGTAGACATGAAGCTTGTGTATGTGTGTGTGTGCGTATTTATATATACGTGTTTGTATGTATTTGTTACGAAAAACTTCAAGGGCCGAGAACTTTGTACACGATTTGATATAAATGGAACATTCCCGAAGCTATCGGCTATTGATTCACTTTTATGACATTTTAACGATTAAAATTCTTAGATAATTAATTACATTCATATATGGAGTTCTATTTGTAAGGCCAAATGTTATACATGTGGAGATATTCGTAAGTATTTTTTAGTCAAATAGGAAGCTGTTCTTCCTTGGTTTAGATGGATTTAAATCAACTAAACAGACTGAGTATACTAAAAGAGGCACACTGGAAGCCTATCATTATGAATGAGATTGTCCAGAATATGTTTACTAGCAATTGCAAAATATGTTTTGATAGGGTTAATAAGTTTATTGGATGGATTAGTTTCAAAATAGTCCTTAAAGTCTTTGACTGTGAATTGTAGGTTTTGAAACGCTAAACATTCTACCCTACGTCTAACTCATTTGCTATTCCTTTTGCTTCTAGATGCAAATAATTTAAAGCTAAAACTTTGTTTCACTTATATGTTGAGGATAGCAATTATGGTAGAATTGCTGGTCGATTTCCTACATTTTCCATTTTTAGTCTTATCGGATTGTACGCGAAAATTGTTGCTGACAGTCAGCCTTTCGCTTCCAAGTACTTCTGAAACTAGTAATGTATTTAAGCATAAAGTTGATTATCATGCAGAAAAGATCACAGGAATTTGTCCGGGCTAGGGCAATTGTTAGTCTTGAAAGGGAATTTGAAATATAGATATCTTTATTTCTTTCGAAGCAAAATCTCTCTCTCTCTCTCTCTCTCACTCACTCACTCACACACTCTCTCTCTCTCACTCACCCACTCTCTCTCTCTCTCTCTCTCTCTCTCTCTCTCTCTCCCTCTCTCCCTCTTCTTTTGATCGGTCGTGTTATTCTTTGCTCCGCAGTGAAAGATTGTCTTTGTGCTGAAAATTTTGAAAATTTGCTGTTTGGTCGTCGAGACCACTTCTTCTCTGCTGTTGCAGCAGAGTTTTGCTGTTATTTCCCCCTTGTTTCAAGGATGAAGGTACGAAAAACATGAATTTGCCACTAATTTCTTCCGAGTCGGAGGAAAACGTTGAAAATTTGTTTGAAGGCATGAAGGCGAATATGTGAGAGGAAGAAGGTGAAAGTAAAGAGGCGTCTCACGCGAGCGTTATAAAAGAAGACGACAAGATTTCTAGCGAGGCTACTAAACAACAGGAAAAGTCAAAAATAAATTTTGCGAGTGCAGCAACTCGCCCCTGTGAAAATATAGTTATTAACAAAGAAGAATAAAAGAAATACCAAAGTTTACTAAAAAAAAAGAAGGCGATAATGTGAAGTTGCTCCCTCCCAGTGAATTAATTTACGCGACGGAGAGAAAAACTGTCATATACAAGATATATAATGTCAAAAATTAAAAAAATCGATTTTGTACCGAGGGAAGCGATAGAAAAATGCTTGAGGCCGATATGGCAACAAACAAGTTATATAACGAGGGCTAGTCGCTTCGGCGCTGTAGAGGTGCGTTTCCCTAGCGAAGAAAAAACTAGGGAACATTAAATAAGGGCATTGAAGTCGGAAGATGTAGTTCTCCTCCCGACATATTTAGGAAAGAGAACTTCGAAAATAACAGTCACGGATGTTCCACCCGAAATAGATGTGGCCTTTGTCATAGGCGCTATTCTCTTAGGCAAAGAAGAAGAAATTGCAATTCTTCAGTCTAAGAGATGCCGCCACATGAACTGGTTTGGACAAGATTTAGAGCTTGTGATCCAAGCAAACCCTCAGACTTAGAAAAATTGTCAGTTCCCTTACAATTGGAGAAGATACCAGCATGATGGTGGTAGTCGAGGGGAGAAAGCCCAGGTGTTACAAATGTGGAGAGAAAGGCCACATAAGGTCGAGCTGTAAGAAGACAGCCAAAGAAAATGCTGCAGAAGAGGCAAGCACGGCGCCAAAGACAACAACCACACTGCTAGAAATAGTAGCCACGTCGCGCACCCCAATTGCCGAAGTTCAGCCGACAGCGAGAGAAAACAACAACAACAACAACAACAACTACAACGACAACAACAACATCCAGGAGTGGGTCACCGTAGAACCTTCAAAAAGAAGACGGAAACGGAAAAACCCACCCTCTTCGGATACACAGGACTATGCTCCGAGACAGACAAGCACGCTCACACCCACAAATCCAGTCGCAAACACACACGTAGCCAAAAAAACACGCACACTGGAAAAAGCACACACAAACACATACACACACACACCTACAAACACCCTCGCTTCTACAAGCACCCCCCCACACACACAAACACACACACCCCTCCACAATCGCCTAACATAAAAAAGAGAAACACCTTCACGGTGATAAACAAAAATAATAAACTATTAAGAGACAAAATTATTTTAATGAAATCGGCGAAAAATATATCGCAACAGATGTAAATAATACTATTTCTGAAAATGTCGAATTTTATACTATAGATAACTTTGACTATTTTGAACTAAAAAAATCTTTTGCGGAGGACGTCGGCCCGTTACAGATGAACTTTTCGAGCTATATGTACAGGCAATTCGCGAAAAAAGTGATCTCACAAAACACAACACTCACAGACAGAAAAGAGGAGGGTGAAACTACACCCTCTCTTCCGTTAAAACAGTAAGTTTTAAATATTCGACTAATTTTTCACATTCTGGTTTAAACTCGGTTGTATAAATATTCGCGGCCTGGGGTCGTATTGGAAGCAAGGCTACCTCCTTAACGACCTTAGGTCGCATCGTTTGGATGTAGTTGTAATTACCGAATCCAGACTGAGTGGGCTGCAGGCTTTTTCGCCCCTTCTAAACGGCTACGAGAAATACATTTCTCCCTGTCGACCTGGAGGGGGCGGAGGAGTGGCAGTGCTGGTCAGAAAAAAAACTGGATTTAGAGATTAGAACTGTCTTTATAGATCCGGAAGGCAGGTTGGTCGTTTTGGATGTGACGCACAGCAGTGGTAAAGTGTTCAGGCTGGTCGCTGTCTAGGCTCCCGGCGAAGGAAAAGCCGGGCAGAAAGATTACTTCAAAAGCCTAGAGAATTTTCTTGGCACTCGAACACGTTAGTATTGCTAGATGACTTCAACATAATTTGCGATGCACGCGTAGATTATGTTGGCTCGAGAAAGAATAGGAGGGGATTACCTCACCTCAACGATCTGCTAAGTCGTTTCGAGTTACCAGATCGATTCAGACTGGACCACCCAGACACTCCAGCATGGACCTGGGCAAGAAACGACGAGTCATCCAGATCTTACATAGATAGAATAATAACTAGAAGGAAAGATAAGAAAATACTTAGCTGTCCACAACACCATATCGTCAGCTACAGCGATCACAAATTAGTGACCTGTACGCTCGACATAGATAGCATGTGTAGACGAGATACCGGTTACTGGAAGCTAAACAAGTCACTATTGGACTGTGAAGCCTACAGGAATCGGATTAAACAATTCGTAATGAGGGCGTTAACCGGATCCATTATCAACAACAAATGATGGTACGCCCTGAAAAGTGCCATTAAATTTGAGTCAATTAGGTTTAGCAAAGAATTAGCTAGTGCTAGAAACAAAGTAGAAAAGGAACTAGTTAAGGCAATAGATGAGGCAATGAGGTCAGGCAGTGCATCGAAAGTGTTAGCGGCGAGGTTGGCACTCGACCAACATCTCAAAGCTAAACATGAAGGGTGCATTGTCAGGGCTAAGATCCGTGCAATGAGACAGGAAGGGATCAACGATGGGCCCGCGTGGTAGAGGGCCAGCGTGGCAACAACTCAACCATTCGATCTTTGACGGGCCCAAATGGTCGATCAGTAAAGGAACCCGAGGAGATGTGCAAGGTGTTTCACGATCATTTTGCCCAACTATTCGGGAGGAGCGGCGGACTGGGGCGCGGGGAGAAGCTCGCAGACTTCCTAGCTGGTTCGCCGCGTCTATCGAGGCCGGACGCGGAATCTCGTGAGGCGCCGATCACAGCCAAAGAAGTCGAGGATGTGTTGGCAGACTGCGGCGGGGACAAATCGCCGGGACTCGATGGTCTGCCTTACGAACTCTATAGTAGCATACCAGACTTGTTTGGGCACCTACTTGCATGCGTGTACACCAACTGGCAGCAGAACGGGAGAATTCCTAAGTCTGTGGGTCGAGGAATGGTAGCACTGTTAAGAAAGGACCCAAACAAGGGGGATTTAATTGATAATTTTCGGCCCATCGCTCTGCTTAACGCAGAGTTGAAGATTTTGGCCAAGATCTTAGCAAAAAGGTTGGCGAGGGTCGTGGGTGAACTTGTTGGCGAGGCGCAAACTTGCGCCATCCCTGGAAGGACCATCCACGACAATCTCCACTTTCTACGCTATGCCTTAGAAAGGGTAAATAGGATTCCTGGCAAGGGTGGGGCTATGGTCCACTTGGACCAATCGAAAGCGTTCGATAGGGTGGACCATCAGTATCTGGCGGCGGTCCTCACGGCGGCTGGCTTCGGCCCGACCTTCCGCGGATGGATCAACGCTTTATACAGCAACATCGAATCGGTAGTTCGGGTGAATGGTTTCTTTTCGGAGCCGTTCTGCTTTGAACGTTCGGTACGTCAATGGTGTCCTCTCTCCCCGCTTCTCTACGTTTTGGCCCTCGAGCCGTTGCTGAGGAGGTTGGAAACTATGAGGGGCACTCCGCAAGCTCTAGGGTGCGGAAAGTCAGCTTCGGCGTATGCGGACGACATCACCGTCATCGTATCCCGAGTCGAGCACCTACAGTGGGTGGGTGAGGCCTTAATGGACTACGAAGCGGTGGCAGGAGCGGAAGTCAACCGGGATAAATCGGTCGGCTTGCAACTCGGCACCTGGAGAGGCAAGTCGATGTCTTCCGACAGCGTCGTAGGACGTTGGACGGAAGGGCCGGTGAAAATGCTTGGAATCTGGTTAGGTCCAGATCTCCAGATAGAGAAGAATTGGAGCGAGGTAGCGAGAAAGGTGTCTCTCCTAACTCAGACCTGGTCTGAGCAGAAGCTGTCCTTGAAAGGGAGGTTGCTGAGGTGTTTATCGTCTTTGTAATCGCTTACCGCCTGACCGTCGTGCCTGAACAAGCTGGAACGCATGCTCTTTCGCTTTTTGTGGAGGAGCAGCAGACCTCTTGTAAGGCGCTCTATTTGCTGCCAAAAGCTGCTGAAGGGTGGGTTAGGGATGCCGTGGCTAAAAATGCGCAGACATGCGCTCAGGCTTAGGCACCTCTGGCTTTACTGGACGGTGAGCAGGTGTGGTCTCCGTTCGTCAAGCTGTTATTTCCGCAGTTCACATCGTTTACCAAACTGAACCCATGGATCAAGTGTAGACCGATTGGACGTGTGGCATGTAGAGTGCCATCAGGCACTCGTGCTTCTCTCTCAGTCGGGCAACGCCGGTGGTGGGGGTACTACCTCGTTCTTCTATAGATGGTTAGTAGAGTTTAACTGTAACGACGTCCTGGGAGAAACCCTGGGCTTCGACGAAAATCAACTGGCCAGCCTGTTCCAAAGAACATTCGGTCCGGGGCCTATGGATAATTACCAAAAGTCTCTGGCCTGGCAATGTTACAGAGGAGCTTTAGCGGTTCGAGATAAGCTCTTTAGACATGGGTGTGCACCTTCGCCGGTTTGTGCAAGATGTGAGAGGAACAGTGAAACTGTCCTGCACGCGATTGTGCAATGCCCCAAGGTGACTGAACTCTGGGCTTATGTCGAACACCTGCTGTCGCATTCGAGAAGAGTACAACTGTCGAGCGAATCTGTAATTAAGATCGTTCCGCCGAATAGGGAGGAGCGAGCCTGTTTTCTCTCGGTAGTTGCTGTGGCGAAAGAAGTAGTATGGAAGACGAGAGTGAAAGGAATTGCAACAGGCATGTTTATCTCCAGTCTCGAGCTAATCGACTTTTTCGTTTTCCACATGAAACGGAAAATAAGGCCGGAGAAGAAATGCCTGTCACAAAGTGTGTTTCGTAAAAGATGGAAGCATATAGCAAGTATGTTGCGAGTGAAAGAACCTGTTTAATCGAGAATGTAAAAAAGGAGAAAGCAAAGTCTTCAGTGTGAGTATGTGGTTTGTGGGGTCAACCGCGTCCTCCGCTTCATTTTTTGTTAATCACTCATTCTCATTTAATTGTATATATTTTAATTGTTTGTTTATTCATACGTTTCGTCTCATTCGATACCCTGACCCCAACGTTTGTTTTTTCCCCGTTTTTTCTCAACTCTCTCTCCCTCTCTCTCTCTCTCTCTCTCTCTCTCTCTCTCTCTCTCTCTCTCTCTCTCTCTCTCTCAATCTTTCGCTAAAATACTTGGTTTTCTAAGAAACAGTGTTCCTATTCCAACAAAAAATATCTCCTTTACATTTTTTGAATCATATGAAATGATACTTTTCAATCTCCCAATTTTTATTCGCTATTGAGAACTACTATTTCCTTGTTTGTATAAACAGTTTTAAATTGTTCAAATACTTTAAAATGTTTATCTGCCCCTACAGTTGAAGTCAGTCAACTTCCCTTTTTACGCAATTTCTTCATGAGAAATAACCTTTCACCAATGAGATTATTCATCAAAAAATGACCTCGATCTAACTGATTTTTCAACTCAACCATTTTCTAAATACATTGACATGGGCGTTATTCTCGCTGGAAAGTCTTGTGATAACTAACAAATGATTCACCACTAATATCCCTCCTTACCCTTTTCTTCGCTCTTTTTTTTTTTCTTTTTTTGAAAGATTTTCACATATTCCCTGTCTACACTCTCTTTTCTCTTTCTATTTCTTCCTGAACTCCTTAAAAGATATTTTATTCTTAATCATTTTATACTTTTTTTTTAAACTGATATCAGTTGTTGGACTGCGGCTATGTTGCGAGTATTCCTTTAAATTGCTTCAATAAATTACATTGACTCCAGTGAAGTTCACTTGTTACTGTAAAATAAATCATGAGTTGAAATTATAGGGATGGTAGTTCTGGTTCTTTCCAAATTTATAAAGCTTGTGGTTATCTTGAACAATTTTATAAATAACATTAGCTGTCACATTTCAAACATTTCGACAGATGAATACATTTTTAACTGTTCATCAAACTACATCAACTACGCTTTAAAAGAGGCAATACAAAGGAATATAATATACATACCACCTTTTAACACCTCGCAAAACCATAAAGAACTTTACAGGTGTAGCATGACCTGGTTAATC
>NC_043005.1:94765030-94792530 GCF_006345805.1 Octopus sinensis | reverse complement strand
ATTGAATTACACAAAGCGATGGCATTGTGACGGGTGGAATGTCATTCATCATAAACCTGCTTCATCAATTATTTTGGTCGAAAACGATTTGAACCACCAGTGCTTTAACAGTGATCATCTCATACGATTGCTACGATAAATAAACGAATGAGGAAGCTTCTACATGGTCGACTGTCCGATCTGCTAGACACAGCACAAAGGTCCCGATTATATAGTTCTTCGCCTTCTTTAGTAATTTTCATAAAAATTTAATATAAGAAGCACTAACTCGTGCAAATATGTAAAGAGAGACACATACTGGAAAGCGTAATATGTGAACATGTGGATAATAAATCACTGCGCAGAATCAGCTTCGTCTGTTTGATTAAAATAATCATTTTTATTATTTGTGTTGGTTTGACAAAATATATGGAAGGATTGTTTATAAAACGCCGTTCTGTGAAAGGGGGCACTAAGCTATTGAAGCTTGAGAACCACTGCCCTCAGGTGTCGCAACTACTCGGTCCAAAACCACTGGATTAATACGATCAATTGATCTGTTACAAACTTCTTTCAGTTCATAAATCACATTAAACGAATGAGATGTAATCCTAATTACACAATGTTTGTAAAAGAAAAAAGGGTTGGATTATCGCGGATAAACCGTTCTTATCATAGAGCTGCTCAATGAAAGCAACAGCAACAGCAGTTTCTGCTATTAGCGAATTTATTAATAACTTCAGCTAAAGAGGGTCTTCTTCACCGCCGTGGTCGGAACGCTTTGATCATCAGTCAAGCAACGACAAAAGCAACAACCACTATGTCTTCCATAACAGTTACTTACCTGCAGTCCTTTACCGCTAACAAGACTAACAACAACAACAACAGCATTAATGATTACTGTTGGACTACAGCCGCAATGAACGACCCACCAGCACCACCGCCACCACCAGCAGCTCCCTTACCAGCAACAACAACTCCAGCAACAGTTTTCCCATCGCCTCAATGACAACGACGGCCACCATCGCCATTCTCCTCACCTTCACTAACACCATCACCAAGAACAACAACAATTATGACAACCGTGACCAGTGTTAAGACTTGAACTAACTCACTCAAGAGACTACTTGAAGAAATCAATGCCGCCATGTTGAATAATTCATGTTCCATCTCATATCATAATATAGCGTGCTATGATCAAATCGGTAAATTGATGATCGTAATAGAATGATTAGATGTAAAAATGCATAGCTGATCAGCCATAATAAAGAACTAAGCTAGGGGATGTAATGGTGCTAATAATAGTGATTGATGTAATATTTAAGGGGTCATAGCATGATGACAACTGATATAATAATGAATCAGCCTCGGTAATAGGATTTATGAAATATCTAAAGCTTACAGTTGCTCAGATGGTTGAGATAGTATTTAAGGCTAGCATAATTACGATGTACTGTAACGTTTAAGGATTTCAGTGAAGAATTTGGAATTGTTGGCCATTTGACCGATAAAACGAAAATGTATAATCCGTTGCTAGCATTGCGTTGAGTGAGCTCTGGATTAAACATTGAAGAAATGGCGTGCCTGATACACTGTCAATGCAGGTGTACAGCACTTCATTCCTCCTTAACACGTATTATTTACATCATCATCATCATTGTTCGACCGTGGTCGAGACAATGGAATTTACCATGCTACGCCAGACTTCACGGTCCATCATAGCATTACGGAGGTCCTGTTGCTGGATGCCTGTATCCCTAGAGATTACATCAGGGTAGGAGAATGTGCGCCCTCTGGTATTGCGAGTAGATGGATTCCAGAGGAGAAGAGTAGAAATTTCCTCGTTTTCAGCTCTACAACAATGTCCAGCAAATTGGACTCTCCTACCTTTCACAAGAGATGACACAGGTGGTAGTTTCCCATATATTTGCATTTTGGTTGGATGACGCTTCCACGAGAGATTTTGAGCTCTCATAAGGAGGCGAGTGTAAATTCCATCCAACCGTCTCTCAAGCTTCTTTGATAACGTCCAGGTTTCTGAGCCATGTAGTAGAATTGGTTCGACTGTGGCTTTGAAGATTTCAAGTTTGAAGTCTCTACTTAGATTTGATGACCAGATCTTATGCATATCATTATAGGCTGACCAGGCCATACCCTTTCTAGTTAGAAAATCTTTTCCAGATGATGATATGTATGACCCAAGATATTTGTAATCAGAAACCATATTTAAGGGCGTATTGTTGAGAGTATGGATTATGCAATCACTGTTGGACAGGCACTTGTTTACATATTCAGTCTTGGCCTCATTGAAGTAAAGACCTACACAATTTAAGGCTTGTTCGAGAGATTGTAAAAGAGACTGGGCATTGGAGAGAGAATCACTGATAAGAGCGATGTCGTCAGCAAAGTCAGTGTCTGTCAAGTATTCAGCTGGGTGTCTGGAACTTCTAGGTTTTATTTCAAAGCCCTTGCCAGAAATGGTATCAACTGATATACGTAGCACATAGTCGACGACAATGATGAAGAGAAATGGGGCGAGTGTGTCTCCCTGCAGTATTCCGGCTTTGATTGGGAAAAATGATGTTTCACCGTCAGGGGTTAAGATGGTTGAAGACGTATCTGTGTAGAGGACCTTGATGGCAGAAATGATTTTGTCTGGTATCCCATAGAGCTTAAGGATTTCAAACATCGTGTACCTATCTAAAGAGTTGAACGCCTTAGAAAAGTCTAGAAACACCATTGCAAGATCGCGATTAAATGCTTTTGATTCTTCAATAAGTCTGCGTAGGCATGGTATTTGGCTCAACGTTGAGCGCCCATGTCTGAATCCATTTTGGTTCTTTCGGAGCAAAGGTTCAACGAAAAGGACGAGACGCTTTAGAATCAGTTTGTTGTACAATTTTGCTGCAATTGACATTAGAGATATACCCCTGTAGTTGGTGACGAGGGATAAATCGCCTTTTTGGGGTATTGGGATGATTTGAGATTGGTGCCAAATCTTTGGAGCTACAAAAGTGGAAAGCGTGTGGTTGCAAAGATTGAGCAAAAGTGCGTGAAATCTATCATCCTTCCAAATTATAGCTGGGATGTTGTCGGGACCAAAATGCTTTCGAGGCTTTCAGTTGTTTAGTGGCTGCTGTTAGTTCAAATATGGTAAAAGAGGAGGTGTTGATGTCCAGCGTATCTGATATAGGCACACTTGGAAGAGTGGGATTATCAGAGATTTTGGCATTCTTCCCAAGAAGGTTTTTAAAATGAGTTGACCAATTTTCTAAACGCTTCTTAGCTGACCCCCTTTTAATTCTAATTGATGACCCAGAATTTTTGCCTGGTAGGTCTTTGATGGATTTCCAGGCGAGATGGTGTTTTTTACTAATGTGCTCTTTGGATAGTTTGCTAATTTTGCCGTTGATAAAGTCGACCTCGGCGTTCAAGTAAGCATCATCAAGATTCTTCTTGGCAGTTATGAGTTGGATCTTCAGTGACTTTGATGGAGAACGGTGGTAAGCTAGTGATGTAGACTTTAGATGGTTTCTGGCTTCGATGACATTTGGGGAAATAGAAGGTTTGCTCTGGCCCCTACTCTTCTTTTTGGGAAGAGTAGCCAGTGCAACTTCCTCTGTTGATTTGATGAGGCTGCTGTAGACTTCTTCAATGTTCTCAGCATCTATTTCAGAAGTTGACAAAGATTGAAATGTGTTATAGGACCTCAATAGTAAATTGCTTGGAGATATCGGGGTTAGACGAGACTTCCTCCCAGTCGATCGTTTTCATCGGGTGATGCTTAGCTTTTTTGGATGAGCGAAGACTAAGCTTAACGGTAGCTGATACAATTCTGTGGTCAGAGCCGACAGAACGAAAGGAAGAGTAGGATCTCGAGTCTTTAACACTATTGCGCCACTTCTTTCGAAAAATTAGGTAGTCAATTTGTGCCCTATCACCAAGTGGGGACTCGAATGTCCAAAGTTGTCCTTTTGGTTTCATAAAATAATTGTTGGAGGTGTAAAGATTAAATTCCTCTAAGAAGTCTTTGAGCATTTCCCCGTTCCGATTAGTTCTAGCGTTGAAAGTAAACTTGGTCTCATCGGGTCCTAGTCTAGCGTTCAGATCACCATCTATAACTAGAAAATTATGGAGAGGTACTTGCTCAATGGTTGAACGAAGGGTTGTATAAAAATTCTCAATCTCGTCTACCACAGACGAATTATGTGGGCTATTCACACATACCAATGTTGTTTTCGGATTTCCATCTATCTCAAGTACCATAATTCTAGGCGTACAAGGTTGTACTGGTTTACAGTTTACCAGTAGTAGGATCCGATGCTGCATACATCGGACCTGACCTGACAAGGGCAGCCTAATAACTTTTTGCTTCACTTCATTTCATAAGGCCAAGGGAAGGCGATAAAGAGAGGGAGGGAGATAGAAAAAGAGAAGGAAAGAGATAAGATAGAGAAGGGGAGAGAATAGAGAGATATCCGGTACTGGTGGTGAGGGTGGGTGAGGGCTGGCGCACAGCAAACAAGCAAGTTAACTTAGGGACGATGTGGTGGGAGAAACGGAATTAAACAAGGGGAGAAGCGAGTAATTTACTTAACGAAATTCTAAAAGATGGAATTAAAATTATCTATACACAGTATTATTTACACACAGTATTATTTACACACATCCTGGTCACCTTGTTCCAGACATAAACTGCCTCATTGAAGAATAATCCAGAGTACATTCAATAATGATGTAAAAATATCTTTATTGAAGAGAGACAATATCTCTATTGTAGAGACTCAATCACTCAATCAGTACACACATCGACACAACAGACATGAATTCAGCCAAGTTATCAGCAGCACACTAATGAAACCTCAACATTTCCTAAAAATGTTAGGT
Organism: Octopus sinensis; assembly: GCF_006345805.1. Lineage (NCBI taxonomy): Eukaryota > Metazoa > Mollusca > Cephalopoda > Octopoda > Octopodidae > Octopus > Octopus sinensis. The sequence continues at coordinate 94,787,664 of NC_043005.1, read as the reverse complement.
TTTACGCCCTCTGGTAATTTCTTATGGCAACACCACATATGTAAGTCAATGGATTTCCGTCCAGTTGGACGATGAATGTTAAGTCGTTCGATCAACTGAGCTACCGACTCATTGAATTATTGTATTTGTGGCCGAGTATTCCACCGAGTGTACCTTTAACGTAGTCTTCAAACGAAATCAGTGTGACACACTGTGCAATCAGACTAGACCTTTGTATCAAACGACCTTCCATCTAACCAATTCTAACCATAAGACTCAGGGCGACTCGAAGCTACTGGTGAATGACACAGATGACACTTACACAAGGTGCTATGCAGTGGGATCGAACCACATCGTAATTTAGAAGCGAGCTTGTTACTATCCAGCAATGCAATCACAACTAACTCCTTATATGCACTGCCAAAACTTTATCTCAAAAGAGTGGCGTCAGAAAACACTTTAACGCTGAAATGTTACTCGCCTACTCTAAAACCTCATATAAGACCCTCACAAGAGTGCACCTCTCACATAGGTGACAATGCGAAGCGGTTGCACATGCGAACATCATAAACTGAAATTAAAAGAAGATCACCTACCTGTTTGACCAAAACTCACAGAAGCTACCTTTCGTTTCTCGTTATTTTAACAATTTCTGTTCTTCTGAAATAGCTAATTGCATACGCTTTCCAATAAAGTTCACCCAATCCATTTTGCCGTTCTCTCATCATCCTGTTACATATACAGTGCATCATCTCCTAGCTTCCGCTGAACCTGTCACCCAGTCCTTTTTACCCGTAAATGAAATCATCTTGAAATGTTCCAGAAGTTTTTTGTTATGACATATTTTTTTCCTGAACCAATTCTAACCATAAGACTCAGGGCGACTCGAAGTTTTGGAATATTTGTTAAGGTCCAGAGTATCTCCTTTCCTTTAATGACGAATTTTTGAAAATAAAAGACTCAGATCAGGTAAGAAAAACCAGAAAAAAAACGATTCTGTGTAGGACGCCATATTAATTGAAAAAATAAAAAAGAAAAGCTGATGAGTAATTTCGTGTTTCAGTGTTAGTCTCGTATCCCCACGAATGACTAAATTGATAAAGGTTTCTTCAATTCTTCTTACAAGTATTGCCAAGGTTCGTGTTTTATTATTCTTGATTAAACAGATTTATAACCAAAGACATAGTATCGATGACCATCTAATTCCTTCTTCTTCAGAAATGGTGTATCTGGGAATACAATAACCAATTTGTCTATCCTTAGGGTGAACTTTGAGAAAGATTTAGCTGCTATTTCTTTCAAGTTGATCGATCACGATGTAACTCTCCCGTGTGTATCTGATAAGTCGTCCATTTCTTGGAATTGGCTGATCCTCTTATTCATTTGTTGCGCTGAAATCTTCGAGAGGATCAGAGCAAATGGGAAAATCTCATTTCTGTGATCATTCATTTCTCGTAATTGATTTTTTTTACTATAGTATATGCACGTATGTATGCACGTGCATATGCATGTGTTAGCAGGTATACATGCATATGTGTGTGTGTGTGTGTGATGTTCGCGAGCATCTGTGTGTAAGCTTGTGAGTGTCTGTATGTGTGCGTGTAATTATCATTGCCTTGTATTAGATGTTTGTACTTCGGTGCTTGAGTGGGTTATTTCACGAAACTATTCGACTTCTGGGCAATATATGATATGTATGCAAGACATATGAGAGCTTTATCCGAAATATCTTCCCTGTAACCGGATAAAATAGATTTGATCTTTGCCGACTGACGCGCAGTCACGTTTTCTTGTCATTCCTTCCAGTGTTGCTTAATTATCCTTGTTTTTTGGTATATGAAATATTTCTAATTTTCTCTTCTTAGATTCGGTCGATTCATGGGATTTTTTAGAAACAAATCAAAAATTCTAACATTTCTTTATTGCTAAGATATTTTCTATTTCTATCGTTATATTATATCGACTCATATGTTCTTTGACTGTTTCCACAAAAATACTTTATTTTGCTTGAATTCCTTCATTCTCTTTTTCAAATTCTATTATTCTTGTTCATGTTTCTTTAGTTGTTTTTCTCCATCTACCTGTTGACTGTTTTTTTTTTATAGTTATATCATCTCGGTATTTTGGGTTTTGTTTGTTTCTTGTGTATTATTATTTATTTTGGTTTATTATTATGTTAATGTTTTATATCACGTTGCATTTTTTCTCAATATTTTCCTAATATTAATTCGAATTTCACGCATCATTGCGATATCTTCTTTCTCTTTCACTGTTCTAGTTGATATCTTTTCAGTGAGAAATTTCATATTTTTCTTGTGTGTGTTGGGTCGGTTAAATTCTTTAAAATTTTGATTCCATACCATATTCTATCGTTTCATTTTCTTTTTTTTTTTTTTGTTACTATTAATATATTTTCTTTGGTTGGATGTTTGGTGAGATAGATAGACGTTTTGCGGGATGGAGTGGGGGAGATTTGATGGGGGGGAGAGATTTTATGATACGGGTGGGATGCGTAGATGCTTGGTGGGGTGGGGAGATGATGTGATGTTTCGTAGAATAGACATATTTTGGTGCGATGGTTCGATGTGGAGTTAAGCATTTTTGTTGTAAGTTTTTATAATTCCTTCCAGAGTGATTCTGGTCGTTGTTTCCATTAATTTCAACGTCAACCTCTGCGACAAATGTGCAAATGTGTGCATTCATCTAATGTCTCTTCTCTATTCTAGCAAGCATTGTGAAGGCTAGCCTAGCTTCATGAAGCGTATTTAGATGCCCAACAATGAAGCGATGAACCATATCCGTCAATATTAACCATGAAGTGGAACTAAGGAACTAGCCATGAAGAAAAAGCCGGGAGTCATGGCCATGCATACACGGAACAAGACTAACTGCCTGCCATAAATCTCGTCCATGGGTACTAACCATGAAGCAGGATTAATGTCCGCCTAAGATGATCAAATCATGTAACAGAAATAAAGTGATTGCCATAAAGCTAAACTGAGGGTTCTGGCGCGGTATGGTTACCTATTCTAGTAGATTCTGAGCTGGTACTTACACTTTGCCTGTACGTCCAAACAGTATGAGGTTCAGAATTTTCCATTATTCAATCCAGAACCTGCTAACATCATTATGCACAATATGTATTATTCAATCGTGTACTAGTGACGAAAACTTTTATTATGCTGGGTTCCTTTCAAACGAGTGAAGCCAGTGTTAGAAATCGTACTGTTGCAGCGTCATCGTCGTCGCCGTCGTCTCCATCATCTCCATCATCATCATCATCATCATCATCATCATCATCATCATCATCATCATCATCTTTAATTTCTTAGCCTTCATCATCGCCGACATCATTACAATTACTAGTAGTAGTAGTAGTAGTAGTAGTAATAATAGTAGTAGTAGCAGCAGCAGCAGTGGTAGTGGGTAGTAGTCGTAATAGTGGTGGCGGTGCTCGTTGCCGTCGCCGTCGTCGTATATCTGGCAGTTAGTAATCATCGCATGCTGCCGCACTTTTCAAATTTATTATAATCCGGTACCTAACATAGAAATCAAAACAACAACAGCAACTACTACTACTACTACTACTACTACTACTACTACTACTGCTGCTGCTGCTGCTGCTGCTGTTGCTGCTGCTACTATTACTACTATTCCTACTACCACTACTACTATTACTATTATTACTACTACTACTACCACTACTACCACTACTACTACTACAACAACTACTACTATTACTACTACGACTACGACTACTACTACTACTACTACTACTACCACTACTACCACTACTACTACTACTACTGATGATGCTCCTGCTGCTGCTGCCAGATGAGAAATTCTTTCTAAAACATTCGTTTGCTATAAATGTAAACTAAAAGTAAAACAGCAACGTCAACAACAATAACAGATTCACACATACACACACACACACAAACACACATATAAACACGCACAATTACACACACACACACATTTATATATGTAATTCAGTTAATAAAATTTAATCTTTTTCTCTCGTCTGGAAGGTTGTTTATTGAAAAGATTGTCAAAAGTACCCGATGTACCATCAGACGATATTCATTGGCACCAAAGAAGCGATGATTTTGGTTTTGTTGATGTTTCGCTTTAGTCACCATTTTAAGCCAATTGCTTCCAGATTGAGAAATTTCTTTAATCCTAATCACCGGATTATGCAATGGCACACATACGCGCGCGCACACTCAAAGAAACACACATAAGATCTACCTATGTATGCTTAAGTACGTATATAGTTTTATACATATATACATACATGTATATATATATATATATATATATATATATATATATATATATATATATATATATATATATATATATATATATATATATATATATATATATACCGGAGTAAGCACATAAATGTGAAAGTAGTTGGAAAAAGAGTACTCAAATACCAGAGGTAGAGTAATATGCTTTATTGGAAAGCAGCAGAAATATAACAAAAGCTGTTACTCAGAGTTTCACGTTCCCGTTCGTCAGACAGTTTTATTAATGTCTGACGAACGGGAACGTGAAACTCTGAGTAACAGCTTTTGTTATATTTCTGCTGCTTTTGAATACATACATACATACATACATACATACATACATACATACATACATGCATACATACATACATACATACATACATACATGCATACATACATACATACATACATACATACATACATACATACATACATACATGCATACATACATACATATATATAAAAAGATTCTCACAAAGGCAAAATTGTTTTCTGAAATTACGGATGCAAAAGTTAAAAAAATGTGGTAGACCGAACTGTGCAACATGTCCAAACCTGCTAGAAGGATCAGAATTCCTCTTCAAAGAGGGACAGAAATTCAAGATCAAATCTAATTTTACTTGTGCCTCTGAAAACACAATTTATGTCATAAAATGCTCGGGCTGCCACCAAGACTACGTGGGGTCCACGGGACTATCACTCAGACGTAGATGCACACTGCATCGACAACAGATTGCATTCCCAGAATACAGAATGATACCCTTTAGTGAGCACATTGAGAAATGCGCAAAGCAACTTCTACCACAATTTTTAATCTTTCCATTTTACCAATGTGCTATCGGAACACCAACACAAATTAGACTAAACAAGGAAACATTCTTCATTGAAAAATACAAGCCCAAACTTAACCATTCCAACATACTTATACAGAGAAATTCACTCCAAAAGAAAGGCAATAAATTTTAAGCGATTATCTCCCTTACACCGGAAGAAATCACTTATTACCTCCCCTTATCTGGAACTCTTCTCAACGTAAACATAACGATAACTCTTCTCAACGTAAGCATAACGATGTAAGAAATTTGAAAAGCTGAACGCGAAACCGGTCATTTCTTCAAAAACTATGTCATTGTATGAAAAAATTTATAACATTCTTCAGACATATTGACTCAAATATATATTTTTTAACCATTTAAAACAAGCCTTCTGTAGTTTTTTTACTTTTTACTATTTTCTATATATACATATGTTTCTCTCTCCTTTCATGCATATATACATGTATATATGCACATACATATATACATACATGTGTGTGTACATAAACACTGAACAACGATAATGAGTGCCTAACACCGCTGTGATGGATAAAGATTCTTTATTCGTCGGTTAAGGCTACCATTGGTTTCATGTTAAAGAAACACTTAACAATTATGAAGCTTATCACCTGGAAAATAGGTGTTCGTCTCCATTTTAGATTAAGATAAATAGAGACCTACAATTATGTTACATGTGTTAGACTGGATAATTGTTAAGGATCGCCTTAACATGAAACCAATGGTAGCCTTAATCCACTAATAAAGTGTGTGTGTGTATACAGACACACACCACACACACACACACACATACACACACACACACACACACACACACATACACACGCACATGCATACATATATCAGATGCTTTCAAAATAGATGCGAAAGGAAAACATTTAATTAAGGGCTTAATGAAACCGTCACGACCACATAGACATAGAAATACACACATGCACACACACGCACACACATACACAGATACAAGTTAGTACATTAATACATCTCATTATGTTTGACATATATATGTATATATATACATATATATATATATATATATACATATATATATATATATATATGCATATATATATACGTGCGTTTATATGCGTATGTGTATAAATGCATATTTATGGATAATAAATAAGAATCTTGCTAAACAAACAGTAATAAAGAGAAAAAGAAATGGATAGATCCATATTTAGCAAAGATAGCGAGAAAGGGGTAGAGAGAGAAAGGGAGAGAGAGAGAGACAGATAGATGACTTTGTTTTTGAGGTCATCTACAGAATTAACAACAGAGGAAAATGACCACACTTCCATTTGTCCTGCAGCATCGAGAGGCATCTTGCCTTCACCAAGTGTCAAAATGTCCTGCGCAAACTTTGTGGACATTTTGTCGCCCTGCAGCTGAGCTCTCATGTTAGTGGTGAGACTGAGGAATTGTAACATGATGCCACAGGGTAGAGGACTTTAGGCATGCTTGGACTTCATATGCTCTACTGCCTTTCGGAATGACAGGAAGAGTTTGCCTGAAATCACCTGACAACAGAAGTGTTACACCTCCCATTGGAGCCTGACAGTCTCGGATGTCTTTCAGAGCTCTATCTAATGCTCCCTTGTGAGCCATAGTGCACTCATCCCAGACAATTAGATGACACATTTTAAGTACTTGTCCCTGATCTGAGCTTTTGTTGATGTTGCATGAAGGCATTTCGGATGCTGCTAAATTGAGAGGGAGTTTAAAAGTTGATAGTACTGTCCTGCCACCGGGTAACAAAGTAGCTGCAATGCCAGAGGAGGCTACAGCTACTGCAATGTCCTGATGCTTCCTAACTTCTGCAAGGAGAAGCTTTGTAATAAATGTTTTTCCTGTCCCTCCAGGAGCATCGAGGAAGAAGATTCGTCCCTCGCGTTGGCGTACACTGTTAAGAATAGTTCTGTAGGCCTGCAGCTGGTCCGGAAGTAATTTAGACTCATTTTCAACAATGTACTTTGAAAGCGCTTGAGTGTCGTAGGTTGTTTCACGAATGACAGCAGTGGGAAGGCTATTTGACCCTGACCTGAATGCTTGTAGCAGGCCATACGTCGACAATTCATTTCCACCCAGTTTAGCAATTCTGACTTCAACGTCAATGAGTGTTTTGTTATAGATTTCATTGCTGATACCCTCCATGTCAGGATAGATCATTTGAGCTTGGCGCTGAAAGTCTTCAGCCAGTTTGTCTCTATATTTGAACCATAGAGTGGCCGGATCACACAGTTTGCATGCCTGTAGTAATACTGCAAATAGTGCCCTGAGACTTTTAGGTGATTGTGATAAAGCAGCCTCTCCTAAAGTTGCATCCCATTGTGCACCATCTTGTCGATAGCAGGCTTCTCTGTATGCTGTGCAGACATGTCCATGAACGGTTTTTAGGACCTGGAAAGACGTTGGCCCTCTGACCTCATGCAGTAGTATACGAAGGTAGAAGCACTCTTGTTGAGTTGGATGCACTGTGTATACTCGCCCAAGGCAAGTGTGAAACTTAATGCCAGGGTATCCATGAACCTTTTGACCTGCTTTCCGTGGGGCCCATTTTTTTCCATTCCAAGTGTAGCACGATGGAATCTGTGGAAAACAGCAAGGTTTGAGCGAATGGATCCACTTGACAAAGCTTGAAGAATGCAGTGAGTGTGCTATCCCTTGGTTCCTCTGCCAACAGAGAATCACTAGCATCGGTGAAGTACACTCTTTGACCATTTTCCAGGTGCACTGCAAGCTGTTGAATGGAGGGGTGTCGTTGGTGAATTGGAAAGCCAAAGATGCGCCAGAAAGCTTCGTTGCTACTTATGTACCGTCCCACCTGATAATGCGTCACCTCATCCTGGCAGTATTTTTGTTGAAGTCCAAACATTGCAGCGTCAGAACCCTTGTTTACATATTTGCAAACGTACTTGATGGATTTAACGGAGTTGCAAAACTCAACGTTGATGTGGGCATTGAAAGTCTTTGACAGGAGTGGGCAGTATGGAACAATCCATCTATTATCAATATCGTGCTGTGAAACCTCCGTCTTCTGCTTTTCTGCGTCTGTATGATGGATACCCATCAGCACCTGTCTGAGGAACCTTGTAGAAACCTCCTTGGAAATTTTTTTGAACATATGCTGTCCTTCAAGCATGATGTGTTTATGTTGAATCCACGCCCACATGGACCATGTACTGTGTTTGCTTTAACTATTTCGTATAGTTCTTTGTCTACAGCTGGATCAGGAAGCTCTGCAGATATTATCTTGTGGATGTCTTTGGAATTGATCTTCGCTGAGAGCCAAAGCTGGATATGAGCATGTGGAAGGCCCCTTTTTTGCCACTCGATTGTGTACACATATCACATTGTATGGGCCCAAAGACTTGCCCTTTTTGTATGAGCTTCATGAGAGAGATTAACTTCAGATGGAAAACTCGGGCGTTGAGATTCCGGTTCGAATGTAAGGCAGGTTTGAAAGTGTTCCCAACAGTTATTAGTTGTAGTGGTAGAGTGTTTATGCCGAATATGTACGTATGCAAGTATATATATATGTATGCCTGTATATATATACAAAATCCACTGAGAAGGCTTTTGTTGGTCTGAGGCTACAGCAGAAGACACATGCAAAGTCACCACACAGTGGGACTGAACCCAAGACCATGTGTTTGGAACGTAGTTTGTTACCACATAGCCACACCTGCCCCTATGTATGTGTGTGTGTGTACGTATGTGTGTATGGGTAGATATATTATGCATGTATATATGTGTATATATATGTGTACTTATTACATGTACATCTATATATATACATCTACACATAAAATACAAAATACAAAGTTATATCTTGATATCGCTAGTGATAACAATACTCAAAATATATAACAGACTGGAATTGTAGGCCCGTCTCTTGCAATTTCGATCAATTGGATCTTGTCCTCCCTCTTGTATAGAAGTGTACGGCTGCAGCGAAATTCATTTTTGGACTTTCTTCTATCGAAGGCATTTTAACAAAAATGCTTCCGTAAAGACGGTGAAAATATTGTCAATTTCCCCAAACAGGGACACAATCCAATTTTTAAACAATAACCAAAGCTCCTTCTCCGAAAGGGGGAGGGTTACGGTTTACAATTATTTAACAAATGCAGCACAACAACGTTTCCCTGACGAGGAACCAACAAACGTGATAACAATAGTTAAACAGTAATAATAATAACAACAAACCTTTTTAATTTATCCCCATTTATGTGAAACCACTTATTCAAGTTCAAGTCATTGATGGAATTTTATACGAATTGCTAATACACACACACACATAATAAGGGTGAAAAATTTAATATTATTTTGATTAATATGAATTGAAAACCAGTGATGTAGTATATAAGACCATAGCGGATCTTCTTCTAGCAAAAAGGATGAGCATTGTTAATGGCTCATCCCTGTTATATAATACTTTCACTTTAATAGTTTCAGAATTAAAGTGAAAGTGTCTGCATTACAAAAGAAAGATGTTTTTGTTTCACTTTTAACACCTAATACTGAAATAGTGGAGAAGATATGATTTTGCAGTGGGGTCGCCCTAGGGAAAAAGTTAAGATTTTTTGCCGATGACACTCCCCGGCATGTATAAAATTTGAATAAAATTGGTTGTGTAGTTCTCAAGTTTTAGGGAAACACACAGACAGACAGAGACACACACACAGACACACACACACATTCTCAGTTTTATATATAGAGAGAAGTGATAATCTTTTCTTTAATTTAAGTTTTTATTATCGATCTGGACTATTCCATTTCTGCACACTAATTTTATTTTTAATTTATTCCCATTCATGTGAAACCACTTATTCAAGTTCAAGTCATTGATGCAATTTTATACCAATTGCTATTTTTACTTTTGTTATGTTACGATTATATTATACTTTAGTTTGATTTTAATTATTACTTACTACATATAATTCAATTGTTATTATTATTTTTATTGTTAAAGTGAAAGCATCTGACATAAAATAGAGAAATGTTTTTGTTTCACTTTTAACACGCAATACTGAAATAGTGAAGAAAATATGATATTGCTATGAGCTCGGTCTAGGCAAGAAGTTGAACATTTTTTTGCCCATGAAACTACATGGACCCTAAGTAAGGCATGTGTAAAATTTGAATGAACTTGGTTGTGTAGTTCTCAAGTTTTAGGGAATCGTAGTGGAGAAGATATGATATTGCTGTGGGCTCGCCCAAGGCAAAAAGTTAAAATTTTTTGCCGATGTCACTCCCCGGACACCAAGTAAGGCATGTGTAAAATTCGAATGAAATTGGTTGTGTAGTTCTCAAGTTTTAGGGAAACACACAGACAAACAGACAGACAGACAGACACACACACATTCTCAGTTTTATATATAGAGAGATATACAGGGAGAGAGGGAAAAGGGAAAGAATACAGGAAAGATAATTAGGCCAAAAGACCTACGCGTAGACACATATACATACACACATGTATATATATGTAAATATATTATGAGTATATATATTTGTATTTATATCTATGTATACATATAAGTATACTCACATATACACACATACATAGATATCTACTTACCTACCTACCTACCTACCTACCTACCTACAAACATACATACATACATACACACACACACACACAGATATATATATACACTAGCATTATGACCCGTCGTTGCCGGGTCATAGTGCTAGTGCATGTATATATGTGTATATATATGTGTACATATTACATGTACATCTCTATATATATGTCTACACATAAAATACAAAATACAAAGTTATATCTTGATATCGCTAGTGATAACAATAATGAAAATACATAACAGACTGGAATTGTAGGCCCGTCTCTTGCAATTTGGATCAATTGTATCTTGTCCTCCCTCTTGTATAGAAGTGTGGATACAATCCAGCCTACCTCTACTTTTGGAGGGACATTTTTAATTTTTATCCGGGACGTCCTACGTCCCAGATGTAAAGGTAAAAATAAAATATTTCCACTTTACAAGGTTCGAGTCGAGTACTCCCTTGCACGCTCTGTTGACTCGAACCGTGCTTCTATTGTGGCGAATTTATTGCCTCTAGTTAGATACTTGATATCTTTCATAGTCGCACCAAGACACATTTCGAAGGTCCTTTCCTCCAGGTGTTCAAATCTTTTTTATTCTCTACATTGTATACTTTATAGACAATAGTCTTTTCTTCAATTTAATTTTTATTTCGTTTGGTGGTGTTATCCTAGATTCACCGTCTTTGTCGGTGATCAATCCGTATTTTTTCCATTTTAATTTCAATGAGTTCGCGCCCGCCGACGGCTGCAGCGAAATTCATTTTTGGACTTTCTTCTATCGAAGACATTTTGAAAATGCTTCCGTGTAAACGGTGAAAATATTGTCAATTTCCCCAAACAGGGACACAATTCAATTTTTAAACAATAACCAAAGCTCCTTCTCCCAAAGGGGGAGGGTTACGGTTTACAATTATTTAACAAATGCAACACAACAACGTTTCCCTGACGAGGAACCAACAAACGTGATAACAATAGTTAAACAGTAATAATAATGACAACAAACCTTACGATAAACCAAAAAGCAGTACTCTGTTGAAGCTATAGGCCTTTATGGATCAGAAATAAACCAACAGCGGTACTCAGTAGAAGCATCTTTCGAGAAAACAGACATTACATACAGCCAAACTTCATAAAGATACTTAATGCTAGCTAATTAGCAAATAATCTAATGTAAAAGCCGTGCACACCTCCATCTGGACTATTCCATTTCTGCACTTAAATTTTATTATTTATTTATTCCCATTCATGTGAAACCACTTATTCAAGTTCAAGTCATTGATGCAGTTTTATACCAATTGCTATTTTTACTTTTGTTATGTTACGATATTATACTTTAGTTTGATTTTAATTATTACTTACTACATATAATTCAATTGTTATTATTATTTTTATTGTTAAAGTGAAAGTATCTGACATAAAATAGAGAAATGTTTTTGTTTCACTTTTAACACGCAATACTGAAATAGTGGAGAAGATATGATATTGCTATTGGCTCGCTCTAGGCAAGAAGTTGAACATCTTTTTTGCCCATGAAACTACATGGACCCTAAGTAAGGCATGTGTAAAATTTGAATGAACTTGGTTGTGTAGTTCTCAAGTTTTAGGGAAACACAGACAGACAGACAGACAGACAGGCAGACAGACACACATTCTCAGTTTTATATATAGAGAGATATGCATTCAAACGTATAAACATACATACGGACATGCATACGTGCATACATACATACATACATACATAGTCACACACATACACACACATATCAATGACATGTACTGCAATGCAGAAGCTAGTGTTATATCAAGCATCCTTTATTGATTCCAAGTGGTTGTTTATCTATCACATTCCATTGTTTCAACATTTTCACATGAGGAAGAACTGACTAGTTTCATAGAGTTTAGTTTAGCAGCAAATAAAGAGAAAACAAAACGAGAAAATAAAAAGCAAAAACGAAACGAAACAAATATGTCTTCCTCTCGGCTGGATAGTTTGACTGCTTATTTGTCCTTTTAGTTTGTTTGTGTTTCACTTGGTAAATATGTTGAATGAATCGTATAAACATTCGACATCCAACCATTCAGCATTGTGTTTGACTTCTCTACTATGCACCACGTGATAAATTGCGTGAAAATATATGAATCAACAGAATCGAACGAATCTAGAAAAGGGTAAAGCTGTAATCACATGATTTGATATGAATCTAGTTATATAGGATTTGCTGCATCGATGACTGATACGATGTTATTCTATCTTGACAAGATATCTTAACGAGTTGTCTTTGAAATAAAATCCTGTTACGATGCTTTTTGATCTCTAACTGGTTAAAATGGGTTGTAGAAGTGTTTGGTTATCTACTTTCCCTTTGTATTTCATTAGGAAGGGCGAAATAAGCAAGTAAATATATTGTATTGGATTACTCAGCCACAGGAAGAGTTTCTCTGAGTGTGTTTGGAAATACATCATTATACTCGTCTCATTTTACGTTTAGGCTTGTTACCAGATATTCTGAGGATGTTATTTTCAAAATAGACCAACGTCCACTTCAGGGAAAGTTTTATTTATCAGCTACTTAATGTCATAAATTCGGAGCTAAGTACCAGATATTTTAATGGCACACAGTGTATCCGTGGCAAATTGAATTATGAAAAAAATATTTGATCTCATGCATCTTAGTTTTCTTTCCCAGTTCTGTTTAATTTTTTAATACCGTCAACTGTTCAGTATAACACGAAGTGGAGGTCTTGACGTAAACATTTTCATTAGGGAGTTGGATCTATTTTATTACTGTTATTGTTTAGTCACATAACAGCTTTGATCATGCAGAAATCTGGTCAAAAACCACCCAACCACGACAAAGTCTTTTATTTTTCAGGTATGGTATTACTACATTATCTCAAACACTCTCTTGTTTTACTCTCTTTCTTTCCTTCTTTCTTTTTTTTTTTCTTGTTGCGACAACTTGGTCTGATTTCAGGGAGATTTGTCTGCTATTTCTAGCAGATGGATCTACCGCATAAAAGCACCTTGAGTGAGCTTATGTTTTGCAGCCTGGAAGCCTAGAATTCGAAAAGACAGTGATAATATTCGAAGGTAAATGAGCCGATAATCTATGATGAGAAGGTGTTCTATATGTATTTTACTGCTTTAAATCTTTTTAAATTTTGTAATTTAATTTTTTACACACTCAACAATTCTCTTTCTTCCACCCACTCTTTGTTTCTCTTCACCTTTCTGACGATGCACTAGTTTAGCAGATTCAACACTCTTTTTAGCTCCAAGACCGTTAAACTATTAACGTATTTGTCAAACTTTTTTTCTTTTTGCGTCATTCTTGTCAATGTTTATTGGCGGCTTATATCGAAATTGAAGAATATACGTTGGCTGCGTCTGCCGAAGGCGGACTGGGCCACTCCAATCCGGTTCTCCACGCCCTTTTCACGCGTGGAGCGTCTTCGAAAGGATACTTCCAAGGTATATGAAGTGTTCTGCTTCTTCTAGGGTTTGGCCGTTGATGCTAATGTTTGTGAGTGGGCTGTTCTGGCCTGGCGCAGGTTGGATCTGTGTCTTGGTCTTCAGTGTGTTTACCTGGATCCCGAAACATTCGTAAGTCGCGTTGTTAAGATCAGTCATCCTTTGTAGACAATCTACGGTCCGGCTCGGTGTGGCAATGTCATCGGCATACTGCATCTCACGGACTGAGATGGTGGAAGTCCTCTTATTTACACGGAGACGTGCGAGATTGAAGAGTTCGGCATCCAAGCAATAGCGCATGTTGATGGAAAGCGAGTCTAGTGGGACTTCGTTGAAAATGGCGGCCATGTACAAAGAGAAACAGGTTGGTGCCAGGACGCATCTTTGCTTAAGACCCCCAGTGATGAGAAACGGATCTGTGAGGGCATTTTGATGGTATACCCTATCGGGAGCGGGCAATGAAGTCCTCCGGACATCCAAACCGGGAAAGGACGGCTCACATTGTAGGATGAGGGACTTTGTCAAGGGCTTTCTTTAGATCCCAGAAGATGAATATTGCAGTCAGTTGTTGTTCGTGACATTTCTCCTGGAGTTGACTGGCACAAAAGATCAAGTCGATTGTGCCTCGAGAAGGTCGAAAACCACACTGGGACTCAGGGTGGACGTCTTCCGCAAGGATGAGGAGGCTATTGAGAAGGATACGGGCGAAGATCTTACGTGCAATACTCAGGAGTTAGATACTCCGATAGTTGTTGCAATCCTCTCGATCTCCCTTCTTGTAGATGGTGATGGTAGTTGCATCGCGGAAGTCGTTCGGGGGAATCTTCGTTCCCCAGATCTTGAGGATTTATCAGCTCAGACCGCCGTACGAGAAAAACTCAAACGGGATGTTGTTTGGTCCTGGAGATTTCCCCGGTTTCATGCGTGCAAGTACCTTGTTGAACTCATGGCATGAGGGTGGCAGGGACATCCAATGGCGGATGGGGAGATGTGGGGTGTTTTGGAGTAGATCGTCAGGAGTGCGTGAGTGGTCGTTAAGTAGGCACTCGAAATGGGACTTTCAGCGATCGAGGATTTCTTGGGTATCGGTTATCGTAGAGCTAGCTGCGTTCTTCAGGCCGCCCACTGATGACTTTGTGAGGCCGAAGAACTTGGTTGCGGCATAAAAGTTGGTCCGCATGGTTTTGCATCTCCTTTGCTTTCCTCTGCCACCAGATGTTCTGAGCTTCTCGAATTCCTCGCTCAACCCATTGCATACACACACATACACAGACAGACAGACAGACAGACAGACAGACATATAGATAGATAGATAGATAGATAGATAGATAGATAGATAGATAGATAGATAGATAGATAGATAGATAGATAGATAGATAGATAGATAGATAGATAGATAGATTGATACATACATACACGCATACATACATGCATACATACATAAACCGCACAAAACCATAGAAACACATACAGACACACACACAACTACATCACATAAATCTATCTACTGAACATACAGATGACCAAGAATCAATTAATACTATCTGCTATTCCCCTTGACTCAACATATCTCTTGAATCTATCACGCTGTAGAATGACCTCTAGTCTACAATCACAAGAAGCCATATGTCTTCTCCATATTATTATAAAGTTGTAATAACTCATTGTCAAATAACTATTTCTAAGCTATAGTAAGCGATGATAATACACGGTAATTTCGCCATCTTGTGGAGAAAGCAGAGCATGAGCAAATAGTGTTGTATCGTATTTATATCTTCAAATTTTGTTCTAGTCTAGCAGGTCCTACATTTTCGCAGTGGTTCCCGCCCCTTTTATTTAAATGAATTTTGCCACAGACATGCTCGTCTTATATATATATATATATATAATATATATATATATATATATATATATATTATATATATATATATATATATATATATGTATATATATATATATACATACATATATATCATCAAAATAAGCAACAAGGATGTCCAGAGGTAATGCAATACGACCGCTTCATGCAATTCTATTTAATTGAACAATGCAAATATTACATCAATTTTTAAATATAGAGCAATCTTCAGCTGCATAAAAATATAGAATTTAGTTAAATCCGAAGGATTTACAACTGAAGTTACAACTATGATGTTGTTGATGAAACATGTTCTTTGTCTATATACTTATCCTTTTTGTGATTTTGGATAATAAGAAAACTATACAAATGAATCCTTTGAATTTAACTAAATTCTATAATTTTATGCAGCTGAAGACAGTTCTACATTTAAAAATTGCTGTAATATTTTCATTGTTCAATTAAATGGAGTCGCATGAAACGATCGTACTGCATTACCTCTGGATATCCTTGTTGCTTATTTTGATTGTAATCACCCCATTTTGAATTATATGGATAATACCATACACAATTTTGGTGCCTTTAACTTAAGTACCGTATTCAACTGAATCTAAATTTTACTGAACTTATATATAAATGTATGAAATTTTGAATTTAGTTCAAGGACACTCAGTACTACTTTTGCATACCACCAGGGCTCCGAGGATCCCAGGTTGGGAACCACTGCTAGTCAGTAGAAATATAGTACTAGGGAGTCGGAGGATAGGGGACAAAGCGCCTAAACACCCGCTACTTAAACTCAGCCTTACCAACTTACTATAGTTCTTAAAACATATTTCCATCATTATATATATATATATATATATATATACATATATATATATATATGTGTGTATGTTGTATGTGTATATATATATATATATATATATATCTGTGTGTATGTTGTATGTGTATATATATATATATATATATATATATATATATATATTATTTTTTATATCTTATATCTTTTATATTTTTCATGATATTAGAGTAACCTCCCTGATATTCAACGTATTTTTTTTCATAGCGTCTTTCGTCAAAAATAGCCGATGAAAAAGGCCCGAAGCCTTTAGCTCCGGCATTTGAAACTCTATTATGACAACCTACTGATGGTCCTATACTATACTATACTATACTATACTATACTACATATATATATATATATATATCTATATATATATATATATATATATATATTATATATATATATATATATATATATATATATATATATATGTTTGGAGATGTACTCGCATAGCAAGTAATTTGATCTGAGATCGTGTGCTGAAACGAAAACAATTGCAGCGTGGAAGGTGTTTGTAAGCCATTTAAGAAACACACAAAAGCCGTTCGATTCACTTCAACATTTAAGTTTAATTTGTCAAAATATTTTCGTCACTAAAATCCAGATGCAGCACGGATTTTTGTCAGTGAACAGGTCGCGGATTTTAGCGACGAAAATATTTTGACAAATTAAACTTAAATTTTGAAGTGAATCGAACGGCTTTTGTGTGTTTCTTAAATGGCTTACAAACACCTTCCACGCTGCAATTGTTATATCACAAACACCTTCCACGCTGCAATTGTTATATCACCTAACAGGTGATATAAAACCCAAACAATTCACAAGATTCATCAGGACTATTCGAACAGACACCAACAAAAAGTCATCACAGTTGCTCCCAATGGAACACAAGGTAAAACCTAAAATTAATTCCTCGCTTTTTCAAGAACATTAATTTTTTATATTGAATGCATATCACCACTATGAACTACTACATCATACTCTTTAAACATATAGCATGGACTCGCTTCACTATATATGAATTTTTTTTTATTATATATGAATTTTTTATATTTGATAGCATGAACTATCTTTTTTATATATAAAAAATTTTTCCGATAAGGTTCGTCATTTCAAGAACCGAAACATGTTAAATAAATAATGTATATATAAAAATTAAAAATTTGTCTAATATAGCAGCATTTTCAAACTTCATTTTTTACAAATATATACCCACTCGTACAACTTCAACATTACAAATAAAGAACCAAGCCCTCCCCCAATGGAGAACACTACAGCGAAACAGAAAATTCGCTTTTTGGAAAATGATACAAAATCAGAATAACCCCAAAACACCTACAGAGGCCCACCACACCAGTTCGAAAATAGATATACCAACAGAACAGAACAACCACCAAGAAATCCAAACACACCAACCCCAAAACACCTACAGAGGCCCACCACACCAGTTCGAAAATAGATATACCAACAGAACAGAACAACCACCAAGAAATCCAAACACACTCTACACCAGAAAAATACATTTAAAATGCACCCCACACTACCTACACCAACCCCAAAACACTTACAGGGGCCCACCACACCATTTCACGAACCTAAGGGCTACAACATACAATACTATGAAATACAATCCACATAACCAAACTAAAACTCTACTACCAAACATCCACCCCAGGAACCAACCATACAAACCTAACAAACAACAAATGCACTACGGAGGAAACAACTACCAACACAATATACCTGATGAACTAAGACGGAACACTAGGTACAACAACACACTTCAGAACAGAGCACCACAAACTCACTCTGACAATTATAACAACATGAGACAGATAAATAGTAGTTTTGAACATAACTACACCAACCATTTTTTAGACCTTACACACAGGAACAGGGACACACAATGGCAAAGGACAAACAAAAGAAACCTCAGGTAATTAAGATAATCAATCTCTCAAACAAAGAACTTACACCTAACGAAATAAGCATACTCTCCAAAGGACTTAAATTTACACCAACCCCACAACGTTCTAATTACTATGAAATGAAAGATGATATTTCGGAATTTTGCAGGAAACTAAGACTCACCGAGGAATTTCAAGACAAACAAATAGATGAGGATTCAATAGCTAGAAACAAGAGCAATTACACCCCCACCAATGGAAAGAATAAAGCCTTAGACAGCTATTGTGACTACATAACTAATTTCCCGTTTCAATTCATCAAGAAACAAAAACACAGCCCTAACTTTAACAAAAGAGAATGGAACGACCTCATCAAACTAAGAGAAGACAAAGCAATAACAATTAAGGAGGCAGATAAGGGCAACGCGATAGTAGTGATGAATACAAACGATTATAAAAATTTAGTGCTATCCCTATTAAGAGATGAAACGTATTATGAAAGGGCCCAACAGTATAATCAGCAAAAAATAATGCATAACATTAGGACATTAATCAACACATACCGAGAAGGACTCACGGACAAGGAGTATGAATACATCACTAACTTCAAATGCAAATCGAGTTTGTTCTATGGTATCCCTAAAGTACACAAAAGCCAAATAATTAGAGAAACATGCAAAACATCTACCGATATACTCATCAAAATCCCTTCACCAAACGATCTTAAACTTAGACCGATAATAGCAGGGCCAGCATGTGAGACTCAGCAATTTCTTAGACACACTTCTTAAACCTTTCCTAAAACACATCAAAAGCTACGTAAGAGACGATATAGATATGCTCAACCACCTCCATAAAACAGTCAATGAGAAAACCCTTCTAGTATCATTCGACGTAGTTAATCTTTATTCTAACATCCCTCACAACCTAGGAATAGAAGCGATCACCTTCTGGCTGAATAACTACCCCTTTGAACTCCCAACTCGCATAAACAAAGACCTTATAATAGAAGGACTTAGATTTATTTTAGAAAACAATTACTTTATTTTTGACAATAATTTCTACAGACAAAGATCGGGAACAGCGATGGGCACGCGTACTGCACCATCTTTTGCCAACCTAGTGATGGGATACCTCGAGAAAATACTCTACCGGATAACACTCAAGAAATTTGGAAACACCTTCTCCACCTATATCCAGAACAACTGGAAAAGATACCTCGATGACTGTTTCATCATCTGGGACAAACGTATAGAGAAACTTGAGGAATTTAAAATACTATTAAATGGAATAAATGATAATATACAATTCACGAAGAATTACCATTTTTAGACATCCTCATTAAGAAAACCGGCAACAAAATTGAGACAGATATCTACTATAAACCGACAGACTCCAAACAATACCTACCCTTTGATTCATGCCACCCACGACACACTAGAATAAATGTCCCTTTTTGTTTAGCTAGAAGGATCTGCACCATAATATCAGACACAAACACCCGACACACACGTCTCCAGGAACTTAGAACCACACTCACAAATAGAAACTATCTACAGCCCCTAATAGACAGTGCAATCCAAAGGGCACTCAAATTAAGTATAGAAGACCTGAGACAAACAAAACCAAAAAAGAAAGAACAATTAAAAACCCTTCCCTACATCTCTACACACAACCCACTCAACAATGAGGCCTTCAGCACCATACTACAAAGCACAGCCCTACTAAAGGGAGACCCAAAGATGAACCGGATCCTCGAAACACACACCATCATTAAAAGTAAACGGCAACCAAAATCCTTGAAAAGGATTTTAACCCAAGCTAAACTGCACTCAACATCAACCACAAAACCAGCAGTTAGAAAATGTGGAAGGCCAACTGCGGAATCTGTGTCATCTTGATAGAAGGTTCAGAATTTATACTAGAACAAGGCCATCAGTTCACCATTAGAGCAAACTTCACCTGCGCATCAGAAAACTTAATTTACGTCATAACATGCGCAGGCTGCAATAGGCAGTATATAGGCCATACAAAAAATAGCTTACGTAACAGGATGGCGGTGCATAAATCACAAATTAGAAACCCTGAATACCGAAAATACCGGTCAGCGAACACATAGATAGATGTGCTGGAAATGTAAATCCGAAATTTACAACTTACCCGCTTTATAAATTCAGTGACAGCGTAACCTTCACGCAACGCCAAAATAAAGAACTGTATTTCATCAAAAAATTTAGACCAAGTTTGAACACCCTGGGCTAGGTATATTAAAACAAAAGATTGGTCCTCCGAAAAGTAGAAGCGAAACTCCACCACGGCCGCTGCCTTAAACAGTCACTCACACTGACAGAAATATGTCTTAGGGAAAGGAAAAAATTCATAAAAAGATCTTTACAAGCAGATCTAATCCTGATTCGTCAAGAAACTGATGACGTATTACCTCAGTGGGCAATCTATTGTCACCCTGCTTGGTCGGTTTCCACATACGATACAGCTGAGGGTCAGACCCGATTCTGATTGGCCAAAGCATTGATGACGTCTCGTTCTGCTGGACTAGCCACCTAACGGGATGATTGGTCAAAACAGTGATGACGTCACGTTCCGCTGGACTAGCCACCTAACAGGATACAGACATGGGTCAGATCTAATACAGCTATAGGACAGACCCGATTCTGATTGGTCAAAACATTGATGGCGTCCCGTTCTGCTGGACTAGCCACCTAACGAGACGATTGGTCAAAACTTTGATGACGTCTCGTTCCGCTGGACTAGCCACCTAACAGGTGATATAAAACCCAAACAATTCACAAGATTCACCAGAACTATTCGAACAGACACCAACCAAAAGTCACCACAGTTGCTCCCATTGGAACACAAGGTAAAACCTAAAATGAATTCCTCGCTTTTTCAAGAACATTAATTTTTTATATTGAATGCATATCACCACTATGAACTACTACATCATACTCTTTAAACATATAGCATGGACTCGCTTCACTATATATGAATTTTTTTATTATATATGAATTTTTTATATTTGATAGCATGAACTATCTTTTTTATATATAAAATTTTTTTCTGATAAGGTTCGTCATTTCAAGAACCGAAACATGTTAAATAAATAATGTATATATAAAAATTAAAAATTTGTCTAATATAGCAGCATTTTCAAACTTCATTTTTTACAATTATATATATATATATATATATATATATATACTATATATATATATATATTTAGCAATTAAGGACAACTACTTAATAAGGAAAACTTAACAAGAAATTGTCAGGTAGATAGCGTGAAAACCTCATAAGAGAAAAAATTTCGAAAATAATTATTTCTTATTGAACATATTAATTTATATATAGAGGGCATTATACATACATGCCACACGCTAAGAGGGACAATTAGTCATTTCTACCAAAATTGACTAATTGTCCCTCTTAGCGTGTGGCATGTATGTATAATGCCATCTGGCATGTATGTATAATGCCCTCTATATATAATATATATATATATATATATTATATATATATATATATATATATAGTAAGGGTTTAGCAACGATTTGCCTCACCACACACCGAATTTAGAAATAGTAGTCAAAGAGTTTTGGCTATTCTTTCTACTTATATGTGTGGACAAACGGACGAAGGGCACTCAACAAATTTATTAAGAGTTACATGTATGAATCAAAACAGCTTGATTCAAATTCATTGGTTCTCCTGAGTTTCAAGCGTGATGCTAGTCGTCAGTCATTTTGAATTTGGAGGATAGAATTTGTTTGTTATTTCCGAAAGGTGGACTGCGAGTGGTCGAGGAAGGTCACGCGGTATTGTGGCTTGATGTTAGTACATGGGTAACAGTTAG
>NC_043005.1:94755030-94760030 GCF_006345805.1 Octopus sinensis | reverse complement strand
ATTCATTTGTCCGTGACGAAAAATACTTTTCCAGTACTGTTCTGACCTCGTCTATACAATTCATATTTTTCCGTCCAAATGATTTTAAAGACTGCGGAATAAATAATAATCAGATGGGGTAATATCATGCGAATATGGTGAGTGTGGTATAATTTCCCATTCAGACTGTTCCAGCCTTTGGAATGTCATCCTCGCTATATGTAGTCGAGCATTATCCTGATGGAAGAACACCTTTCGTCTTGAAACCAAAGATGGTCGTTTTTCTTTCAGCGCTAACTTACGCCGCTCAAGCTGCTCGCAGTAGATCTTTTTTATCGTTTGGCTTGGGTTTAAAATTTCAAAGTGGACTAAACCTTTCATATCCCACCAAACAGATAGCAACACCTTACGTGGGCGGGGGGGGAGACCTTCTTTAGCCTGGAGTGCCAGTGTTTCTCTTTTCCCTACTCAATGTCTTCGGTGCTTGACATTTTTATAGAGAACCCATTTCTCGTCACCAGTTACTGGTTCGCGCTTATTGTCAGATCCCCATATACTGTTATTGATATTCCTCGCACTTACCCTTGCGTTGTTACTTTATTGAATTCATAATAAAGCAAAATATGAGAAATATGCTCCTTTGTCACTTCTATTTGAAAATATAACTGTTAAAATCGAAAATATAACTTTGAACTGCACAAAACTGCACAAAACTTGCACTAAGAATAATGTTAAGATAAAATTTACTACCTGCTTTTATAACAAGTTGATGCAGGTAGTTTATGCAATTTCTTTTGTATATTTTGGGGATTGCTGTAATTGTTTTATTGTATCCCTAAATACATTGCGAACCCGAGAAAAATGAACTGGCTTAAACGTGTTCAATCTACCAGTGTTGTGTCATTTTATGAGCCGTAACTTAACGTTTCGCCAAGCAGAGTTTGATAAAATAAATACCATATTAATAGGGAAGGTTGATTTGTTAGCTAAGCGACTGAAAGCCTTGCCCCTGTATGGTGGTAGTCTAATAACTTAAAAAAGGTAAAAATGCAGTAGTGCATCTCGATCGAATCTGTAACTAAATCAGTCTTCCAGTATGGCGTTATGTCACTTTCTGTCGCCTAACTTAGCGCTTCGATAAACAGCTAATGGCGAAGTGAGTAAGCTTCTGATTTGGAAATTCCGGCTAGACATGCTCAACTACATTGGTCTCCAGTTCAATGATATCTCGTTTCAAATTTGCTAAACTAGTTCCTAGTTCAATAGGGAAAATTGGTGCACTAACATGGCCGCCAACCAATGCATGAAACCAGCGAAAGAATAAACGACTAACAGAATAAAGGAATACATAAACAATGTACATAGACGAAACTAAGTTATATTGCAGACGTCCATGTGAACATTGTTACGCAACTAATACGTCTTATTTTGGCTTCTTTTCAAATGTCACATATTTGAGTAATTGGTTGCGACAACGAGACAACGTTATTATAAACTGCTACTACCAGATATTTCCCATCTGACCCTTCTAAAGAGGTTAAACACTTTCTAACATCCTATACTAAACATTAAAACTAAGTAGCCCTTGTTTATACACTCACTCAAACACATGAACTTCAAATTAATAATAATAACAATAACAATAATAGTAATAATAATAATAATAATAATAATAATAATAATAATAATAATAATAATAATAATAATGATGATGATGATGATGGATAATAATAATAATAATAATAATAATAATAATAATAATAATAATAATAATAATAATAATAATAATAATAATAATAATAATATAGATGTACATGCGTATATATTAATATGCTTACGCATAAACATTCATATTTACACACATGTATTCTTATTTCTTACTCTCTCTCTCTCTCTCTCTCTCTCTCTCTCTCTCTCTTTCTCTTTCTCTCTCGGAGTATTTGCACACACACACACACATACACTCACATATGTGCACATAAAAAAGTTAAGTTTCAAGACATTGCAAAAATTCTTTCCTATTCATATACCAAAATTCACACATTTACACAAAGATATGCAAAATCATAAGGCATATAAAGCATACGTAGCATATATATATGTATATATATATATATATAATATATATATATATATATATATATATATATATATATATATATATATGTATGTATATTTATATATATAGACCCGCATACGCATATATGAAAATATATCAAAGAATAGAGATACACATACTATTATACAAACACAGAGACGTACCATACCCGAAATAAATGACACACACTACTTAAGCTTACGTATTCTATGACACGCGCGCGCACTCACACACACACGCGATCATCAACACTACATCACATAAATTGACGAACATACAACGTTGGATAAACGTACACACATTCTACATTAGAACAGCCAACGTGAATTATATAATGGCATACAATGCGTATTAGATTTGATAATCATTTAGTGCGTAGCCAAATATTACCGTAATTGAGTACATATTCTATTCCACGTGTACACAAATATAATAAATACATACGCATACACATACAAGAACAAAAACAGTAAATAAAATATAAACGTTGGCAAACGATGAAAATCGCCTGTTTTGCTTTATATGTAGTTTGGTGGCTGCTCTGCTTTAAGTTCAAACTCAACCATAAATCAACTTAGGTTTTTAGCACAAATCACCATAAATCAACTATTTTTATTACAAATTATCATAAATCAACTATTTTTATTACAAATCACCATAAATCAACTATTTTTATTACAAATTATCATAAATCAACTTAAGTTTTTAGTACAAAGAAGAGCGGCTCCGTCAAATTCGCTCCTTCATCAAAAACTGTACAGAAAGAGAACCCCAAAAGGCGATACTTTAGCATGGTCCCAGCCTTAGGTTGAAACCAGTAAAAGATAACAGCAGATTCTTTTAATATATATATATATATACATCTATATATATACATATATACATATATACATATATACATATATACATATATATATTTATTTCTTCTTCCTCTTCCACTCTTCCTCTTCCACTCTTCCTCTTTCACTCTTTCTCCTGCTGTCACAGCTTGCATATGCCACTGGATTAATCGAGAGGATCGAGAAAATGTCTGTCTGCTTGCGACTGCATTGATACCCAAAACAATTTACCAAAGCTTGTTACATGCTACCAACTCATATTCTATCGCAAGTAACAGTTGACTGCAAGGCTGCTTAGCAGCATTATAGGATCCCGGGCAAATCAAAGTACTTGCCCCAAAGCATATTTATTTAATGACAACAAGCTACATCATACGCAGATCAGAGTTGGGCCTTTAGAACTGTGAGGTCACAAGACACCCGAGATGGTCTTGAATCGTGAAGCCTCTTGGTAACTGCCTAGAATGGCCTTGCCTGAAAACGGCTCTGACTATACTGTAGTGTACACTAAAACCTCTTTCCATCTGAAGAAGCTGATCCAGAACATATCCATGACATCCTACCAGGTGAAAAATTTTAATGTTATTAAACCATTTACAATGACTCCAGCTGATGGAGCTGTATATTGCATAAATTATCTGAACAGATTTGAAAGGGAAAAATTTCATAAAGAAAGAAGAAAGTTATCGCCTGACAATGCAACGGAAATGTTGACAATGTATCTATCAAGGGAAGACTTCCAGCTGAAAGATTAATATATCAGCATTTAGGAAGAATACGCACAAGTTCTCTATTATCGTTAGTAATAGGTTAAAATCTAAATAATATCGTGACGCTATATCATTGGATGGCATCTTTATTTTCGTGAAGCACTATGACGGTGTCCAAATCTCTGCTGTGTTACTTTATATGTAAAACCAATAAAATTCACTGTGGAAGAGGGTGAAATAATAAATAATCAACTGCCATATCCAACGATTCTTTCTAGAGAATGTTGATAAATTATGTAACGCGAAAGCTCACACGTAATGCATATAATTGTGTGTGTGGGTGAGTGTGTATGTGTGTATAGATAGATATATACATAGATAGGTATTACTATTTATTTAATTTAAAGTAACGTATAAAAACAATTCAATATAAAGATCACTCAATACTTTTTTAGTATTTTTAGTGTTTTTACAGTCACTTCAGTTTCAGTTTACAGGTCATCACTGATGGCAGCTTGTAAGCCGACTTCTTTTTGCAACTGAAACATGCGCGCGTGTGCGTGTGCGTGTATAGCTGTTCTTCATAAACCACGTCTGCAAGCGTCCACCCACATCTTATTCCACACTGAGCATAGCACATTATCCAGTCGATCTTTCGATAGCCAGATGGTAAGGCCAGTTTGTGTCTTCTCTCTCTCTCTCTCTCTCTCTCCTCTCTCTCTCTCTCTCTTCTCTCTCTCTCTCTCTGCCGTCTCGACACATTCCTTTCCAGATATCACAAAGTGTTTGAAGCTTGTGCTTCTCAGGAGGCAACAGGCAGGATACTGCCAGTTGCCTCCTTCTACAGTTACTAACTTCTTTGGTTAAATCTTAAGTATCCATGTAATAAATCATATATGTGCAACATTTATAGGCTTTACACGTTTGCTGATACATACATATAATACATACATGCATACACTCACACACACACATATATACATACATAAATACATACATACATACACACACACACATACACCACACACACACACGCGCGACTGGCTTCCAGTCAGTTTTCGTCTCCCACTTTCATTCACAAGGCATTTATCGTCAGCCCGGAGTCATAATAGAAAACGCTTGCCCAGAGAGCCGCGCAGTAAGACTGAACCTGGAATGATGTGGTTGCAAAATGAGTTGCACCTATGTGAATCCCTGTGGAATAGTTTCCCAGTCTTATCACATTCTTCCTCCAACCACCGTACGTTTGTCTGATCACATTTCCTTTTCATCTTTTGAGTCGGTTTTTGGTATTTCCTGTCATTGACACTCTTCATTCTTTTCTTTCTCATAAGAGACTTAATCTCATCTGTTATCCATTTCTTATCTACTACC
>NC_043005.1:94660030-94740030 GCF_006345805.1 Octopus sinensis | reverse complement strand
CGTTTCGAATTTTGGCAGGTCAGCAATTTCTGGGGCGGTTACATCGACCCCAGTGCTCAACTGGCACTCATTTTATCAACCCCGAAAGGATGAAAGGCAAATTCGACCTCAGTGGAATTTGAACTCAGAACGTAACGTCGGAAGAAACGCCGCAAAGCATTTCAGTTCGGCGCGGTAATGATTCTGCCAACTCGCCGCCTTTAACAATCACAGATATTCTTTTCTGTTCTACTCTAGGCAAAAGGCCCGAAATTTTGGAGGAGGGGACAGTCGATTAGATTGACCACAGTACGCAACTAATACTTAATTTATCGACCCGAAAGGATGAAAGGCAAAGTCAACCTCGGCAGAATTTGAACTCAGAACGTAATACCTATTTCTTTACTACCCACAAGAGGCTAAACACAGAGAGGACAAACAAGGACAGACAAACGGATTAAGTCGATTATATCGACTCTAGTGCTTAACTGGTACTTATTTAATCGACCCCGAAAGGATGAAAGGCAAAGTCGACCTCGGCGGAATTTGAACTCAGAGCGTAAAGACGGACGGAATACCGCTAAGCATTTCGCCCGGCGTGCTAACGTCTCTACCAGCTCGTCTCTACACGAGGAGAACGATTAATACTAGAATTAGTGGAGTCTTCAAACTGTTAGGTTTCAATATTTCCGATTGTTAAAATCGGAAATATTGAAACCTAACAGTTTGAAGACTCCACTAATTCTAGTATTAATCGTTCTCCTCGTGTTTGCTAGGAGAATTCGACTACCAAGACTTTCAATGAGTATATTTTAATATTATTCACTGAATATTCGGGGATCGTGGTTTATATTAACTATATCTATTATTGGAACAAGGCCACAATTTTAGCAGAAAGGGAAAAATCGACTCCCAGTAGCTGATAAATGTTGTGTGAGCCAATTCATATAATCATTGGTTTTCTATACTGACACTATACGATAATCAGCATTGATATCTTGTGCACTTGATATTTCTGGTCTACTTTGAATATCTTCCTGCATAAGTTTGAATTACTTAATTCTTGGAATCTTCCTAATTAACCCAATAATTGCTTTACACACTAATTCACCAAATCCAGGATATCATTGTTATACTAATATTCACAAAGCGTTACATGTCTTTTCTTTGTGCTTGCGAATACTCAGGATTATTTAGAATGGTTAATAATTCGATGTATAGAGTGCTTAACTGATATGCTGCTAAGATCACACATCCTTAAACTAAGAAATACTATGACCCGCCAAAATATTGCTGAATTGTTCTTTGCTCCCATCTCTTTATTAAACAATGTCTTGTTTTATAAACAGACTAATTAACTTATTTGATTTCTAAACAGAATGAAATGGAGCTATACATGATTATTACAGACTAAAAATTTTAAGAACCTCGTAATAAGCAGGCAACAAAAAAGAGATAGATTAGATATGTGTATTTAATGCTATCCACATTTTTCTTTATTCCTTAATTTCAAGTGAATTGTGAAGAAATGATTATCTAGCAATAGAATTTGCATCTACAGCTGTTTTACTGAGGGAAGGCACATGGCTATGTGGTTAGAGTGACGGGTTTACAATCGTGAAGTTGTGAGTTCGATTCCTATACTGGACCGTGTGTTGTGTTCTTGAGCAAAATACTATATTTCTCAGCGCTGCAGTTCACTCAGCTGTAGAAAATGAGTTACGGCGTCACTGGTACCAAGGAGAGACTGGTATGCATGGGTAACTGCTGGTCTTCTACTAACCTTGCCTAGAATTGTGCCTCGGAGGGGAAATTTCTGGATGCAATCCGATGGTCATTTGTGACCGAAGGTAGTGTTTATCCTTACCTTTTTTATTGGAGTCTGGCGAGTTGTCTATAAAGCTAAGGGCTTTGTGGATGCGAAACCATTGATCACTTTATGACCAGACATACATTTAACATCATGTAAATACATACACGTGTGTGTGTGTGTGTGTGTGTGTGTGTGCGTGCGTGCGTGCGTGAGAGAGAGAGAGAGAATTGATTTGGGAATGGAAAATGTACTTGGGTTTGAAAACAAATAGAATTTAAAATAATTTTTTAAATGTCTTAAAATACCACCATTTTTAAGATGGGAGGGTGTGATCTGAGAAAGATTTGTCTCCTATTTCTCACCGATCGTGTAACCACGTAGAAAACTTCTTCGTTGCCTCGATAGATGTTGTTACTATCGTGTAACACCAGGACAGCCCTGACTAAACAGACTTATAATTAAAGTGTTTCAGACGTGATCACAGATCACGGAATCAAAGACTCACATTATCCAACGAGCTCTTAGACGGTATAGGTTTGATCCGAGTGAAATTTGGCTGTTATTTCAGCAAGTTCGGACTACCGAACGACCGACCGACCACGTGGAGAGCTCTCTCGTCACTTCTATTGAGATGCTTCTTCATCGCTAAATATAAGCGACGAGTAATCATCCATTAGTGCTGGGAATATATTGTAATTTACCCTGAATAAGGCGGCGAGCTGGCAGAAACGTTAGCACCCCGGATGAAATGCGTAGCCGTATTTCGTCTGCCGCTACGTTCTGAGTTCAAATTCCGCCGAGGTCGACTTTGCCTTTCATCCTTTCGGGGTCGATAAATTAAGTACGAGTTACGCACTGACTTAATCCGTTTGTCTGTCCTTGTTTGTCCCCTCTGTGTTTAGCCCCTTGTGGATAATAAAGAAATATATATTGTAATCTAACCTGAACTCGTGCTTAGTAGGGAACTAAATACCGAAATAAGTAAATGAATAAAGAAAGAAAGAAAGAAAGAAAGAGAGGGAGATAACACCGCCTGAACATCTTTAAAAATGAAGGGGAGGAAAAATGCGTGAACACCATGTGTATGGATAGTTGGATACATGGATTTTTGGAAGAAATCAACATTGTAGGAAGCATTTTTCTCCTCTTTATTTCTCTCGACTTCTTCATGTGATGCGTATAGTTCTGATAACAAATATGCTGAATTTGAATAAATTACAAATTGAGAGCAATACTGTCAGGATGGTTGCCAAATTTTACACTGCAGACATGACTTGCCGTAGGATTTTCTTGCGGATTACGTTTATAAACGATTCTTTAATATCGTATTTGATAAAACTGATACCTAAGCATGCATACATATTTATACACGCAAACGCCCATCAACGCACACACACACACAAACAGACACACAAAAACCACACAGACGCACCCTAATGGTTTCTTTGTCAGTATATTGTATTCTGTTATATTTTCACATATACGCACTTGTTATACGCAAGAGCCTACATGTGATCGATCAACCTGCTAGATACAGTAGCCAAATCTATCGCAAGTCTTATTCTAACGTCTAGGGAAGTGATACACTGTATAATGAAATTCTGGACCCCCTGCACATAGATAAATTTGGGATAATTACGATGGAATGCTTACGATCATAGGTTTACTCAGTTATGATTAACCGGGGGACAAGCGACATGCTTATGTATGTATGTACGCATACCTATTTCTTTACTACCCACAAGGGGCTAAACACAGAGAGGACAAACAAGGACAGACAAACGGATTAAGTCGATTACATCGACCCCAGTGCGTAACTGGTACTTATTTAATCGACCCCGAATGGATGAAAGGCAAAGTCGACCTCGGCGGAATTTGAACTCAGAACGTAGCTGCAGACGAGATACCGGTAAGCATTTCGCCCAGCGTGCTAACGTTTCTGCCAGCTCGCCGCATACCTTTGTATGCATGTATATCTGCATGCCTTCTTCCTTCTCTTTCAGTTTTAAGCTTTTACCTGTGATAACTATGTTATCAGCACTATGGACATAACCTTATGTCTTCTTCTGGCGTATACCAACAGATATCGCAACCAGGATGGACATCCCTTGGTGCAACTTTTACTGATCTCTTGTGATTTATTCTCCTTTACGTATTTGTTTCCCTCAAATATATATGTTGTATAAATATAGTAAACTCTTGTTTATATTGAATTCTCCTAGATTTGATTTATATAATACTAGCAGTATCGCCCGGCGTTGCTCGGGTTTGTAAGGGAAATAACTATATAAGCATTTTTAGAGAGTTATAGCCAAAAAACAGCAAAAAAACGCATTAAAAATGGAAAAAAAATGATGGTAAGTTTTTTTTTTAAATCGTTGACTCATCGTAGACATTTTTAGAGAGTTACTTCCCTTATATAATAGCGAAAAAATGCATTAAAATGGAAAGAAAAATGATGGTAATTTTTTTTTAAATCGTTGACTCATCGTAGACGCGCGCTAATACCCAGAAGGGTTCGATATGAATCACGTCTATAAGATACCCTGTTTTGGTTAAACTGCACCGCAAAATGTGGGAGTAGTTAGGAATCTAAATCGTAGGAGACAGACACACAACTTCACTTTTATATATAAAGACTAGCAGTATCGCCCGGCGTTGCTCGGGCTTGTAAGGGAAATAACTATATAAGCATTTTTAGAGAGTTACTTCCCTTATAGATGCCAATTCGGGCTTTCTTAGCCATTTCTGTTTTGGTGTCTTCAAGCCATGAAGTCGTTGTTCTAAAAGAACGCTGGTCTCCTTGACAACGCTTTACGACGTTGATTTCTTTACACTCCCTTCCCCACAGCTTCACGAAGGAGGGAAGAAGGGGGAGAAGCAAACACAGGTGCAGGTGTTTGAGCGTGGACGCCAACTCCGCCGCCATCGACACACGAAAAATTATGCATTAAAATGGAATAAAAAATGATGTTAAATTATTTTAAAAATCGTAGACTCATCGTAGACGCGCGCTAATAGCCAGACGGGCTCGAAATTAATCACGACTATAAGATACCCGAATTTGGTTAAACTGCACCGCAAAATGTGGGAGGAGTTAGGAATCTAAATCGAAGGGGACAGACACTCACACAACTACAGTTTTATATATATAGATATAAAAACCATCATCTGACCCAAATCCCAGTCGTTTGCCTGTGTATCCTTTCATTCTATTATAAATATACATAGATTCTTGTGGGGTGGGGGCGTGCGTGTGTGTATGTGTGCGTGTGAGCGTGTGCGCGCGCGTGTGTGTGAGAGAGAGTGAATGTTGCTACTTAGTTGGCTCCATTTAGACACCATTCTCCACGATAGTTTCCCTTTCTCGGTCACCTCTTATGCTCTCCTTACACATTGACTTCCTAATCTAAGTGCTTTCGTCACCAGCTCCTCCCCTTTTGTATCATACATTTCTTTATTCACAATTATTATTGTGGAAGCATATCCATTTTTCCGACTCCGTCCCAATCCCGCCCGTGTGTATTGCATCGTTTGTATAATCCCTGTCATTTCTGCTGTAGTATAAGCCACCTCATCACGCTTTTTTTGCGCTTCTGTTTCTCTTCTTTTTTGGTTTGCAAGATTCTTTATATGAGTTCGTGTGTTGAAGCATATTCTGTTGTGTCTGGGGAGAGTCATTTTCTTTTTGTGCCTTATTATGTAACACACTCACCGGTAAAATTTCCACTTGTTTCTTATTTTTATTTTCCTAAAATTTTCGTTGCGTCTTGCAACCTTTTGAGAGTCAAAACTATTGAAAAGGTTACAAGACGCAACGAAAATTTTAGGAAAATAAAAATAAGAAACAAGTGGAAATTTTACCGGTGAGTGTGTTACACTATAAGGCACAAAAAGAAAATGACTCTCCCCAGGCACAACAGTTTATCTTCTGTCAACGCTTTTAGCTGGACATGCAAACAATTGGGTCTACCGATCCTTGTAGTATAGTGTAGAAGTGGATCATTACTATTTTAAACCTTCCGTCGGCGATGTTCTTGTTAAACATAGCCGGAGACAAAGCCAATTTCATAAGAATTTACTCGTGCACTATTCCATTCTATGTGTGTATGTTGGTATGTCTGTGTGCTATATATTCTTTATGACTAATTTATTGTGTATTTTACAGATAACGTACAAAAGGAAAAACCCCACTTGTGTAGTCTTAACATATGAGATTATGCTTTGGGGAATATATATACAGAACATTAGAGTCAATATTCTAACAGCCAGTCTTTCGTTTTTATGTCAATTAACAAAAGAAAGAAAAAAGAACATAAATGTTGTCTGTTTGTTTTTTACTCTTCTCCCATTCCTGCACAGAAATTGGCAAAATTTTTATTGCAACAGTTTTTCATGTTTTGTTTTAATATTTTCCAGTATTTTTAAATATCAACAAAATTGGTAAAATATTTAGCAAAATACCTTACGATATTTAGCTGCGTTACGTTATGCTCTGAGTTCAAATCCCACAGGAGGCGAAATTGCATTATTTCCCTACGGGATCGTTACAGTAAAAGATCCTAGTTCTAAGCAAAATCAATGTGTTGTACTGTAAGGAGAAGAAAACATGACTGAAGTAGTGACATCTGGTCGAGCCTGCACGGGTTTGTGAGTCATTGATTGGTACGTTGGCTAATGTCTATGTTCACCAGGATTACAGACATTAGGAGTAATTTGCATTTGTGGATGATTCTGGTTGTTGGTCTCACCAAGGTTGCTGTATCCAGCATCGTCTGAATGTCATCGCTGGTCCGTGGATGACTCGCCACTATGCAGCTTCCACAGCTTCAATTATTATCCTAACCAAAGTGGCTATCGGATGCTATGCATTGCCAAACAGCAGTTCATTTGTTTCATAACGGTTTATTTCCATATTAACCGCTAACTCCTATTTCCAGAGATCCGGGTAATCCCGAGAAATAAGACAATATAAAGTAATGACAAAATGAATAAGAAGAGATAGGAGATGAACATGTCTCTCTGTTATTCAACCGCAACATCAAAGTATAGATACACAGCTTAGTAATAATCTACGTGAAAATAACCAAAGATGCGTTCATCATACAATCTCTCTCTATTTAAAGCTGAAGTTGTCTGTGTATGGCAGGTTTGGTAGCCTTCAACTAACACTATCTCCTCCGAGACCCTGCGGCGCAAGTTGACCAAGATTGAGAGTATGATAGAAGAAGGCTTGCTCTTCCTTTCCGTAGAAGAAAAAATTCAAATCGGACCATGTTAACACCAAAAATTATTTACATTAAAAAGGAGCCTCTTTACTATGAAAATCCCTATTTTTTACGATTTTTTGACTGCTGTGTCGCCATTTTTCGGTGTTTTTCAACCAGAAAAATGTTCACTTAAAGAGAATAACAAGCTACATAATGCAAAATTTTTACTTTCCAAAACTTCCAATTCTAAAGGGTCGAAACAAACCCGAGCAACGCCGGGCGATACTGCTAGTATACACATAAAGAGAGAAAAGTAGCGAAATACCCTCGTCTCAACGTGAAACCTTTATTCTGCCACCGAAATCATTAATGTCGGCAGAGTTATCTTGATTAAGTAATAAGTCGTGTGACCAGTAACTAATCAAAGCAACCCACTCTACACAATAACCTCTGCCCGTTGAACTATTTGGTCCTTCAAGCCAATTAACTGGTCAAAATTCCACCAATCGTATGCTGACTACCTCTGTAGAAAACGCGCTTCATCACTAACCCATCCAAGATAGCCATGCGAGTGATTGATACGATCTTTAACATCTCATTCCATCCACGAGAATGATGTACAACATGTCACTTCCTTCATCAAGAATGAAGAACTGAACAAGTCACCACCACATCCAACTGAAAGCATTCGTTTATTACCACAACTAATCGTAATTTTCCGTTACTTTAATGTTTAATTAACATTTGTGTAATATTTGCTTTCCACTTTATTTTATTCCGTTTAGCATTCATTAGTAGATTGGTTTAATAATCACGAGTTTACTCTCAATTTATTCCTTCAAATTATTTTTTGCTCTTGGATGAGGAGAAACACTTAATGTTTCTAAACTTGTTTGTTTGCTAATGTATGTCTAGTCTTAAGTGTTGTGGGAAAGTTCTTTCATCGCAAGTACATTTGCATGATTTTGTCATTACTTCTAATAATTCCCCAGCAGCATTTAAATATTTTTGACATTGTTGACACCATTGGATTGAAAGGTACTGCTTGGTGTCGAAACCATACTGATTTTCAATAGAGAATGTGATGATGGTTATTATGTTGTTTGGGCGTTCCTTTAAGTTTCTTATTAATTCCAGCTCTTTGTTGCTGGATTAATTAATGTTAACTAGTAATTACTTCAAGGTGGATCTGAGATATATGGGGCTATGTGTGGGGGTGTGAAGGAAACAATAACGAATAGATGTTACAGAAAGGGCAGTACGGATGTTAATTGAATATTTTTTATGATTTTCGAATAATTTTTTAGTTGTGTTCGATAGCGATGATAAAGAGTGATTAAGAATATATATTACTGAACAAAGTTATTAATTATACAAAGTGAGGACGGAGATCAAGGAAACAAAATGGAAACAACAACTGTAGATCAATCTTATAACAAGAGTGTGCCAAAGTTAACAATGATAGAAAGATGTGTGCGCGCGTGCGTGTTTGCGTGTGTGTATGTGTGTGTGAGATAGATAGATAGAGTGAGAGAGAGAGAGAGAGAGCGAGAGAAAGAGAGACAGACAGATAGAGAGATGCAGAGAGAGACAGAGGGACATATTGAAAACACGATTGTGTTCTGTATTGATCTTTTCTATGAAGATTTATCCATATTTTGATGAGTTCCATGCAGATTGCTGCAATAATACATTTCTCAAATACATTAGGAAAATTTCTATACATTTATAAAGTTATCTTCTGAATGATAGGATACTGGTTTATGTAGCTGCCTTTCTATGGAAGGCATGACCATCTAGACTGGTGCGGACATCACAGTAGTCTAAACAAAAATCAACATCTGAATGATGACGTAGAGACCCAAAGGATATAATGGCGATATCGCTTACCCTAGTGGCATTGCCCCTGACTCTTACTACACTGAGGTAACCACAAGAACCAGCATCACCACATTCTAAAAATGAGACTATTGAAGATCTACATAAGAAAGCAATTGTTTTAAAACTTTTCTGTGTCAAAATAAATGCAAAGAAATTCGAAAATATGAAAGCTAAAATCTCTTTGATAATAAAAGTGGAAACTAGCAATTAGATGTGTTTTCTCCACATGTCTGAAAGAGCTGTTCCTCGTATAACACACCAATAAACCACAGACGAACATAACATATATGAATTTATGTGTCTGTATATATGTGTATATATATGTATATATATATATATATATATATATATTATATATATATATAACCGTATGTATATATATATACATACATGTGTATATGCAGGCATGTATGCATATATATAAATATATGTGTGGGAGTGTGTAGGTGTGGGTGTGTGAATA
Organism: Octopus sinensis; assembly: GCF_006345805.1. Taxonomy (NCBI): domain Eukaryota; kingdom Metazoa; phylum Mollusca; class Cephalopoda; order Octopoda; family Octopodidae; genus Octopus; species Octopus sinensis. The sequence goes on along the minus strand of NC_043005.1, from coordinate 94,730,684 downwards.
TATGTGTTGTGTGTGAGTGAATAGGTGTTTGAGCGCGCGCGTGTGTGTATGTGTCTGCGCGCGCGCGTTGTGTGTAGATGACTAAATAAGATGGCTAACGGTATAAACATGATCACGCTTTTCATGTCTAATATGTTCGAAAATATATAACAATAAATAACACGTTTTCACTAAACAGAAGAGAATTACCGAATGGCAATATAAATATGTGTATGTGTACGTTTATGTATATATGTATCATACATGCATACACACATATATATATAAAAATATGCATGTGTTTTCTTATATATACACAAACACAAACGTATGTGGGTGTGTTTGTGTGTAAATATGTATGTATCTCTGTGTGTGTATATATATATATATATATAATATATATATATACATATATATATATTATATATATATATATATATATATATATAATATATATTATATATATATATATACATACATACACATATATATATACATACATATATATACACATACATGCTTCGGGTATGAATATATTTACATGTGCATATGCACACACACACATATACATATATATATATATATATATATATATATATATATATATATTTGTCCCATTTTTTGTATTCTTTTATATATACATACATATATATATGTATGTGTGTGTGTATATATATATGTGTGTGTGTGTGTGTGTGTGTACACACATACTCATATACGTTTTTATGTCGATTTCAGTGATTCAAGCAAGCTTGTAATATCTTTAGAAAGCAAAGTGAACGTAATTGTTTATTGATATTTCGAAAATGTCCATATATTACTGGATTCTGCATCACGATGTATATAAACAGTAAACTTTTCATATCAACCTCTTTCCCGACCCATTGATGAAGGCATCGCGTGCTCATATATTTTTTATTGTGTGATATGTTCTAGAAACACGATTGAATTCGGAACCGATCTAGAATATACGATTCTATTTTAATTACACATCAAAATGCCTTTTCCTTTTAGCTGTATTTATACCTCATATTACTTGCTCTATCTCTGATTTATTGAGCACTCTGTCAACCGATTTGTGAAAGTGTGAATAGTATTTATTCGTATAATTTTTATTCAGGCTAATTTAATTTAGGTGAGTGAAAATTATATTTTTAATGTTATTCATAATTATTCGAGCACTCTTTTAAAGTATTTCATAAAGAATATTGAACGTATCTGTGCTAGAGATATGTCACAGGTTTCTATATCATAGTAGATATCCTGATAAAAATTCCGCTGATGAAACAGTAAAGTATCCTGATATGTTTATTCCCTTCTGATTTATTGTTTCAAGAAAACATTGAATTTGAATTCCTTTTAAATTTTACGATTATAGATAACTCAGGCTGTAACTTCTGAACCCGAGTCACGCATGTGTGAACAATCTCAAGAGAACATTTGCTACGAATGACATTTTTTGACACGGGGCACTTCAAAGACACAAGCCAGACGCTGAAACAAAAATAAATTAACTGCGACAAGGCTCAATAAAAGGAGCCTGAGTTATTGGCTGCAATTACTTGAAGTCAGTGCTGGTAGAAATTAAATCAGTTTGCAATCCGTACACTTCGTGAAATTTGCCTACAAATTTCTTATTTACTTTTGCAACGTTTCGTGTTTTGTTTTTTTTTTTTTTTATATTTTTTATTTTGTTTTTAACAGAATTACTGATAAGAATAAGTTCATAATTTACTGACAGAAGTAACTTAAAAAATTTCACTTAAATTTCACTTACTTAATTTCCCTAAAAATTCCTTATTTACTTCGTGTATTTCTTTTGTCAACGGTTTTTTCTGGTTTCTTCGATACTGATTCGTTGGTTCACTGACAAAATTTCGTTTCAACCCTTACAATTCTTTATTTTCCGTAAAAAATTCTTATTTACTTTCTGCCCGTCATATTAAGAAATATTAAAGATTTAGTCGACCTCGGCGGAATTTGAACGCAAAGACGAACGACATACCGCTAAGCATTTTGTCCGCCACGGTAACGACTCTGCCAATTTGCCGCCTTACCGATTCTCGGTGTTGAATTCAGTGGAGAGAGGGGCTCCTGTAGCTGGAGTAAAATATACATGTACTCTGGTGAGTGAAAATTCATAAAGTACTGCATTAACAGTGCTGTTAGCGTCTCGGATAAAATGCATTCCGATATTTTTTCTCGTTTACAACACTCTACTAAACAACTCGATTTTACTTGTAATCCCTTCGGAGATCGACAAATAAATTACCAGTTAAGTACTCTCTTGATCCGTTCAATAAGGCTCTGAAGATCCCATAAAGGTCTAACAGTGTGGCCTCTTCTAAAGAGATTATGAAGCCAATAAAAAAATATCAGAAGTGCTTATGTCTGTTGATATTTTTTAGTCCCAAGTGAACTCTTTGCGAGAAGGCACACCTATGATCAAAGACGAGGAAGCCGTAGCCATCAAGTCTTTATTTCTTTATGTCATTATTAACAGTTAGTGTAAGGTGGCGATCTGGCAGAACCGTTAGCACGGCAATAAAAAATGCTTAGCTGCATTTCTTCTAGCCTTATTCTATGAGTTCAAATTCTGCCGAGGTAGATTTCGCCTTTCATCCTTTCGGTGTCGATAAAATAAGTACCAGTTAAACACTGGGGTCGATGTAATCGATTTACCCACTCCTCCGAAATTGGTAGTCTCGTGCCAAATTTGAAACCAATATTATTTCAATTCCAGCCAAGGTCAACTTAGTCTTTTATCCTTCTAGGTGATGAAATAAAGAACTAGTCAACTAGATACGAGAGGTTGATGCATTCGACTAAACCCCTCCCTCAAAATATTTGATTTGTTCCTGAATCAGAAATCACTATCTATCTGTCTGTCTGTCTGTCTGTCTATCTATCTATCTATCTATCTATCTATCTATCTATCTATCTATCTATCTGTCTGTCTGTCTGACAGTCTATCTGTGTGTGTGTGTTCACGTAATTACAGCTATATGAATATTCGGTATGTTGTAATACTAGGTATAGATCAATGATTTCTGTCTTATAAGCAATATTCTCTCTTCTTAAATGTGTACTTGTGCGTGAAAATCCGTCACGCAATAGGCACACAAAGGAAATTAAGCTTCTCACATAATACTAAATTAAACAATAATATTTCAACATTTGTTTGAAACAAGTGATAAATGGCACAAAGTAGTGCTTTGTCAACTACTCTACTTTGTTCTGAAGCCTAAATGTGATATACACATATGTGGACTTAACAGAGAAATACAGTAATTATCTTCATGTCTCACAGGAAATAATAGTTGCTGAAGTAACCGAGCGTAAGTATTTAGTCTCATTCCTTTAGGTTCAAACTGTGCCGACGTCGACATTTCCTTTCATCTTTCCGGAATGCTATGCCCTCTATCATTGATAATATTACAAGGTGATTGAAAAGTATCTCCCTATTTTAAAATACTTATAATTTATTTATTAACTATAATTTTTAGAAAAAATGAATATGTTAAGAAAGCGTATGGCATGGAATTTTATTTAAATTCGATATAGACACCAGTATTCGCCACAGAGCTTCTCAAGCCACCCAGGAACCGTATCAACTGATTTTGGAAAACATAACTTCTCGTATTCACCCTTCAAGTTCTTCCAAAGTCGTTGGTTTGATAGAGCAGACTTGATCCTTTAACCGACCCCAAAGAAAGAAGTCGCATTCGGACCTCGACGACCCATCCATCTCCCAGAGAAGCGGGCATTCAGCCATTCACGAACAATAGCAAAATGTGGAGGAGCGCCATCTTGCGTAAAAATCAAATCTTCAATATTCTCCCAAGTACTGATAACCGATCAGATTTCATCTTGCAGCATGGAGGTACCTTTCAGCATTCATGGTATTGCAAAGGATGAAAGGACCCACAATCCTGTCCAAAGTCATTCCACACCATACCGTTACTTTGTGCCGATTCTGAATTTTTTCAGAGGTAATACGAGGATCTTCTCCTGCCCAGTAGTGGCAGTTGTGACGGTTCAGAGACCTACCGAAGTGGAATAGCGCTTCATCACTTCAGAGGATATTCTTAAAGAGATCAGATCATGTTTGTAGGGCTACTAAATTTCAAACAAAATAATCGATCTGAAAAAAAAACAACATAGAATTAATTTCCATACCTTAAAGAACATACGCAATAAATTTGAGAAAAACATTATTGTTAATAAATAAATTATAAGTATTTTAAAATAGAGAGTTACTTTTCAATCACCCTGTTTTATAAAGTTCCTAGTTGTCCGCTTTACAGAAACGGCGTTGTCTGTGGTTGAGCAGTCCGATGCGTGAATGGCAGTCCCGGTGTTGTGTGAGTTGTAGCATTTTATTTTATGGATCCACGTTTCTACCGCTACATTCATCAGTCTTCCTACTCCTGATTTCAGCTGCCTGGGCGGACTGGTTGCTTCTCCATCTGGAGTGGGCGATAGCTGTTCAATGGGATCTGAGGATTCTCCCACCGTCGGGAACAATCCATTCTTGAATAAGAATAAATTGATTAGGAAAGGAGAACCTTGACCAGAAAACTTTACACATCTTCCTAGATTGGTGAGATTGACGGTATTTATAAAGGAAAATGCGAGTATGGGATGAACCGAGAGTCTGGCTCGAAAACTTGCTCCAGGTGTAAAGTCTATTAAAGTGAAGCAAAGGCAACCAGGTGGCGTTGTTAAACAGGGTGATGTATTAGGCCGACCTAATACAGGTAAGTTTAACTCACACACAAATTGAGATGTGAGACACAGTAAACGAGAGGATGGAGATGATGATGACGACGACGACGACGTTGATGGTGATGATGATAAGGAGGAGGAAGACGAGAAACGGGTCGGAGGAAAGCGACATGGCCCAAAGGGTGAGTTAAAACAAACAAAGGATGATGTAGAAGCAGTTGAAGAAGTAAGTAATGACTAGAATCAGGGGTGCACTAGAATACATCTCGCTGTATTTAAAAATCTGTTGTGATCCCCTCAGCCTTTTATCTTTCTGGGATCGATAAATAAGTACCGGTCAAGTATTTATTTTATTGATCCTAATAATTGTGACCTCGTATCAAAGAAGAAATCAATATTGTTATATTCAGAAGTATCAGTAATTACCAATTAAGTGTGTGCTCGTTAGAATGGGTAATTAAGTGAGTAAATCTGTGTGTGTGTGTGTGTGTGTGTGCTAGAATGAGTAATTTTAGTGTATGTTTGTATGTGTTATGAGCATTTTAGTGTGTGTGTGTGTGTGTGTGTGTTAATGTCTATGTTTATGTGTTCGTCTGTATATGCGTGTATTTACATGTAAACACATACACTATTAAATGCAGACAATATAAAATACACACTATAATAGACTTGCTATCTTACACACTGGTATAAAAATATAAAAATGTGCACACCATGATATAAGTAGACTATGATGAACACATGCTATTATACACACCATCACATTCATATGTTATGATACATACACGCATTGCATGTATATCAGCGTGTTTATTTTATTCTATATGTTTAACTCTATTACGGTTACTCTAGTGTATTTCGGTGTATCTTTGTGTGAATATTTTGGAGTAATTTACTGAGTGTAACTCACAGCATATATCCCATATGTGTGCGTGTGAGTGAGAACGTGGATGAATATGTTAAGTCAGTTATTCCTAAAATTAAACTTGAAACCCTAGTTTACTGATTCTATGAATAACATCATATATCTAAAAAATATGATATCATATAGATATATGATTTTTTATATATATGATTGGCCTGAAGATACTCTTCAGGCCAAGGATGTCTTGATTAAATGAAAGTTTACATTGTCGCAAGGAGGTACATGTTAACACATGGAAGATTCAATCAGAATGTGTAGAGAGCAGAGAAGGAGAGGAGGATATAAATGTAGTGAGAAATAACTCTAGCTCACTCTAGCTTTGATGGTGGTGCTACATGAGCCGATATATGAGTAGTTAAAGTACTGTACACTTATAAACAATGTTTATTGTGAGACAGCGGTGATCTAAAGGACAAGAAGTTGGGTGTCTGAAGCTGCATAGGTTTGTAGGGGTTATTTCAGATGAACTTTTGAAGGGATTGCTACGCCTTCTCTCAAAGTATTAGTGCTTCAGTGCTTTTGGCCTCTTCCAGCAGCCTAGCTGTTGCATCGAGGCAATTTTCTTGTAGTGACGCTTTGTAACAACCATAATTGGGAGCAGAAATCCAGACGACTGAGCACGAATGTTCTCCAATGGAGCAGCAGGGTTTCCTTTTCCGTGTTCTGAACACACACACACACACACACAACACACACACACACACGTACACACGCACACAAACGGCCATACACGAACGTAGATATGTACATATATATATATATATTTGTGTGTGTATACACACACACACATATATATATATATATATATATATATATATGCATATGTATATGTATATATGCATATATATACATTATATATTTGCACAAATATTACGTATGTGTGTGTGTGAATTTGTATGCGTGTTTGCATGTGTGTATATATATATATGTGTATGTGTATATATATATATATATATATATATATATATATATATATATATATATATATATATATGCTTTATATATATTACACGCACATACATATATTATTATCATTTCGTACGCTAACATGAAATGAAATCTATCAAACTTAACTCGGTAAACAGGGGTAAACGTACACAGAACGGAAACACAATCGCGTGATATAAACAAGCGCGCGCACCTACCTCACACAGTAATGGCACTTAACAGTAACGGAATATATTTTCATTTCATGAAAACTATATTTAATGTATCTATATTCATTGAACTTGAAAGGCAGCGGATATTGTGCCTAACTTCAAAATATTAATCATTTACTGAATTACCCATTGATTTCTATTTATGAAATTAACATTTCTATAATATAGTGTACTTCATATATCTAAAAACTAATATTTATACTTCTGCTTTGGATAAAGACTGCCTGTCTTGCCTACCATGACAATACATATACACACGCACACCGAAGCACGCACAATCATACACCTACGGATTATGGCAGCTTTTCTGTGGTCGACTTTCTTGCAACAAATAGTAACCGAATCTCTCTTATATCACATTATACTGGTTTAAAACAGGACATCTTATATAATATACGATTCAATACCATAAATCCCCATTACTCCAATTAATAATACATTTCATGTATTACCTATATTTTGCTATAATCTCTTTCGAAATAGTCCTGTTAGGAGCATGCACATAACTCGTTGGCAAATTTACCAAACTCCTTGCAAGTTTTGATGGAGGTATTTTACTCGTACTTGTTAGTCTTTGTAAAAATCACAGAGACGGACTCACAAAGCCTTGAATAATAATTGAATACGAGTAGCTAATGTGTGTGTGTGGGGGGGGGGTGAATTTGTGTGAATTTGTGTGCTTTTGTATTTGTGTTTGCTCCCATCACTGCTTGACAACAAGATTTGGTTTGTATACGTCCCCATAACTTAGTCGTCCGACAATACCGGCACAACAGAATAAGTACCCTACTTAAAAATTATTACTGGGATCAGTTTGTTAGACTAAACGCTTGAGGTTAGTGCTACAGCACTCCAAATACTGAAACAAATAAATGACAAAAGATATACATCTTCAATTACTCTCCATCAGTCACAATGCGTTAGTGAACGACAAATAGCGATAACTCCCACTCTTGAAGATTTAATATTTCTCCGCTTCAAGCTCATCTTCAACTGGTCTTTGAATCAATTCTTTGATTTTTTTTTCCAATCATGAGCTGACCTTGGATTAGCCGTCCGTAGAGAATCTAGTAGAAGAGGCACGATCCAGGCATACTATCTCAGTTGATGCCTGTATACAGGCCTCTCTTAACAAGATCACTGGGCCCTGTCTCGGGAAAAGCAACGCACTGGTGCCCCTACATAGGCAACTACACCAATATGTATTGGGTTCCTACACCCTTGAGTCCACTGGGTAACTACTGTGTCCATGCATTATGATGGGTGGATTCAATGCTACTTGTGTCGGTTCGATAGACGATTTCTGGGTGCATAATCTTCCTTTGTCAGGTGATTTGAAAAGACACACAAGCACACACACACACAAGCACACACACACCACACACACACACACACACACACACACACACACACAGTCACTCACATGCGCGCACATGCACACACACTTTCAACATAAGTACAGATATACAATAACTCATATGCATGCACGCACACACACACATACGCACAACATACGTTCACATATACAGTCACTCACGAGTGAACTCGTCTAAGCCAGCAGCTCCACCTCAACATGTTTCATTTCACTCGCATCTTCTCTCCCCCCCCCACTCATACTCCCTAACCTCTGTAATTGACTCACACTCACACAGTATCTTTCTCTCCCTCACATCTCACCTCCTTCCTCTTTCTTTTACATTAACTCTCTCCAGCCCACCTTCTCACTTTAGCTATTTGCCATCACTTACTTTGTTTCACAACACACACACACACACACAACACACACACACACACACACACACACACACAGTCACTCACATGCGCGCACATGCACACACACTTTCAACATAAGTACAGATATACAATAACTCATATGCATGCACGCACACACACACATACGCACAACATACGTTCACATATACAGTCACTCACGAGTGAACTCGTCTAAGCCAGCAGCTCCACCTCAACATGTTTCATTTCACTCGCATCTTCTCTCCCCCCCCCACTCATACTCCCTAACCTCTGTAATTGACTCACACTCACACAGTATCTTTCTCTCCCTCACATCTCACCTCCTTCCTCTTTCTTTTACATTAACTCTCTCCAGCCCACCTTCTCACTTTAGCTATTTGCCATCACTTACTTTGTTTCACACACACACACACACACACACACACACACACCTCGCATTAATGCGGGAGCAATCTACGTAGTCTCCCGATTTGCTAAAAACAGCAGCGAAACATACATCTCTTAAATCATACATCCTGCACTACCTTAAAGAAAGGATACATTTAATATCATATTCTTGATATCCAATGTCTGAATAAAAGATCGAATAGTCACGACTGGGATACAATAGGGCAAACGTTTTCGCAATCAGGAGTGACCTAGGGCTAAACACCAGCATTATGAACAACCCTCCTCCTTTTTCCTTCCCTCTATCGCCTCTTTCCGACTCTGTATCTAATCCACTTCACCTTACTACTCCATCTCATACTCCCTTACTCCCCGCATACACTTCTATGCACACCTTAACTGCCTCTCTTCATTCTTCTTCTTGTTCTCACCAACATCTCCTCATCATGGCTCATCCACCGCCCATAACTCCACCGAACTCCAACATCTTTCACCCAAATCTCATATACGCTGTATTGCTTAGCTTATCACACTCTGCTCCTTTCAATACAGAACTACAAGTGACACACATACACACACACACACACACACACACACACACACAAGTGCACTTAAAAAGAGAGAGAAGAGGAGGAAATTGATAGAAAGAGGAACATGCACAGACAAACATATTTGCAAATATATATCCATATAAACAGTTGGATATTGGCAACTGGTTTTAAATTGATATTTATCAAATTAATATTCAATTTTTCACCTTTATTATTTAAATTTAAACAGTTGGATAAATAGATAGATAGATAGATAGATAGATAGATAGATAGATAGATAGATAGATAGATAGATAGATAGATAGATAGATAGATAGATAGATAGATAGATAGATAGATAGATAGATAGATAACTTTTTCTTGTGGCCACACAGGGCTAAACACAGAATAAAAATGGACGAAATACAATATAGAGTTTTTTTCCTTTCGAGGTGGGATGGGTGGGACACAAAGAAAAAAACGTTCGATCAATAGGGATCTGTGGGTTGTGTGGTGTATAAAAATATTATATATATATATATATATAAATATAAAGTTCACAGTTTAGGTGTAGCCCTGGAAAGAAAAACCTACAAAAAAGACCAAGGTCACCTCAAACAGTTCCAAAATGAACACATGAGTAAGTCACCTTACCTCTCGTTGTCTCTTTTGGTTACAGATTTACGCTTAAAATAGATAGATAGATAGATAGATAGATAGATAGATAGATAGATAGATAGATAGATAGATAGATAGATAGATAGGTAGGTAGGTAGGTAGGTAGGTAGGTAGGTAGGTAGGTAGGTAGATAGGTAGGTAGATAGATAGATAGATAGATAGATAGATAGATAGATAGATAGATAGATAGATAGATAGATAGATAGATAGATAACTTTTTATTGTAGCCACACAGGGCTAAACACAGAATAAAAAAATGGACGAAATACAATGTAGAATTTTTTCTTTTCGAGGTGGGATTGTGGGGCAAAAAAAAAAAAAAAAAAAAAACCTTTGATCAATAGAGATCTGTGGGTTGTGTGGTGTATAAAAAAGCACTATATATATATATATAAGGTTCACAGTTTAGGTGTAGCCTTGGAAAGAAAAACCTACAAAAAAGACCAAAAAAGAACACATGAGTAAGTCGCCTTACTTCTCGTTGTCTCTTTTGGTTACAGATTTATGCTTAAAATAGTGTCGTCTTTCATACTGACCATTTTTGCCACTTTTACCCACTTTTTATTAAAACATTCGTTCGACAAAGCCTTCCTCTCTATTCTCATCCTCCTTTTCAAGTGGTACTTGAAAAAGTTGACGAGAGACTGACCAGAGAGGAAGATGTTTGTTTGCAGTCCTTTCAAACGCGTCCACCACACACATTCTTTCGCCATAGCCATCAGCGTAACCTAAACCGTTTTCCCTTCCCGTTTAAAGGAAGGTGGTGGAACAATATTCACGATAGACTCGGCCGATAGGCGAGCCTGACCTACACGTGACAACAGCTGTTCGACGAAGGACCACAGCTCTGAAATATCTGGACACTGCACGAGTGCGTGCAGAACGGTTTCGTCGCTCTGACCGCATCTCGGGCAGGTCGGTCCGGTGATGGTTTTCGAACCGTGTCTGTAGCTCTCCTCTCGAACAGGTAGTGCGTCTCGATAGCACTGCCAAGCCAGGGATTTCTGGAAGTTATCCATAGGCCCCGGCCCGAACGTCGTCCTGAACAGGCGGGTTAGGAATTCCTCGTCGACGCCCAGGTTTGCCCCGAGTGTGTCGTCGGACCTCCCCTCCACTAGTCCTCTATAGAACGCTTTAGTCGTTTGGAAGTTGCACAAGTTTGACCCCGGTCGGCAGAGCTGCTGTAGAGCTTGGCGACACTCTCGGTACCAATCGCCCAGTTTCGGTCTCTTTTTTTGTCCACGTTTGCAGTTCGGTCAGTGAGACGAGCTGCGGGAAGTCGCGCCTCACAAACGGCGCCCACACCTGTTCACCGTCGTCGATGAATTTCCAGAGATGTCGCAGTCTCAGCGCATGCCTGCGCATCATCAACCACGGCATGCCCAGTCCTCCATTCAACGGATGTTGACAGCAAATGGACTTCCTCACCATCGGAACGCCACCCTTCCACAGGAAGCGGAAAAGTATGCGTTCCAGTTTGGTGATGGTGGCGTCGGGACAAGGTACGACGGTCAGGCGGTAATCGATGACGGATGCGATGTACGCGTTCGCCACCTCCGCCCGGCCTTTTAGAGACAGCTTTCTCTCGGCCCATTTTTGGCTGAGAGCGACCACTCTACTCGTGATCTCGTCCCAGTTCTTATCCATTTGGAGGTCCGGACTGAACCAGACCCCGAGCAATTTAACCGGTCCGTCCGTCCAGCGTCCCACTACTGAGCCGCAGTCGGACGGCATGGGCTTGCTTCTCCAGTGCCGAGTAGCAAACCCACTGACTTTTCCGGGTTAATCTTTGCTCCCGTCACCGTTTCATATTTTCTTAGTGTCTCGCCGACCAGCTCGATGTGCTGTAGCTCGACACTATGACGGTGACATCGTCCGCATATGCCGACACGCTCGTCCCGCAACCTAGTTCCCGTGGGATGCCCCTCAGTGTCGCCAGCTTCCGCAGTAGCGGCTCGAGAGTCAATACATACAGAAGCGCCGACAGGGGACACCCCTGACGGACCGAACGCGTGATGTCAAACGGTTTCGACAGGTGACCGTTCACCCGAATCACCGATCGGATGCCGCTATAAAGGCAGCGATCCAACCGCGGAAGACGGGACCGAAGCCAGCCGCCCTGAGGACGGCCGCCAAGTACCGATGGTCGACCCTATCGAAGGCTTTAGACTGATCCAAATTTATCAGCGCCCCACCCATGCCAGGATCCTTAACTACCCTGTCCACAATGTAGCGCATCAGATGGAGGTGTCATGTATGGTTCTGCCCGGCACGGCGCATGTTTGCGCCCTGTCGACCAGTTTACCAATGACAAGCGCCAACCTCTCGGCTATTACTTTGGCCAAAATTTTCAAATCTGCGTTGAGCAGAGTGATGGGCCTGAAATTATCTATAAAATTCCCCTTGTTTGAGTCTTTCTTCAGCAACGTCACTGCACCTCGGCTCACGAAACCGGGGATTCTCCCGTTTTGTTGCCAGTTGCAGTAGACTGATGCCAAGAGGTCGCCAAACAAGTCTGGCATTCGACAATACAGCTCGTAGGGTAAACCATCCAATCCAGGCGACTTATCCCTCGCGCAGCCCGCCATCGCATCCCACACGTCAGCGGCTGTGATGGGACTTTCACAACACTCCGCCTCTCTTGCCGAGAGCCGCGGCAGGTCGGTCAGGTAGGCACTGAAATCCATCCCTCGTTCCGACCCACCACTCGCACCAAACAGTCGAGCAAAGTGCTGTTGAAAGGCCTCACACATCCTTTCGGGTTCGAGTAAATTGCATCCCTGTTGATCTATTAGAGACCGAATGTTTGATCTGTTGCCACGCTGCGCCTCCGCTACCCGGGCCTCTCGCGCAGCTTCAATCCCTTCGTTCCTTAAGGCACGCATTTTAGCTCTGACGACGCAACCTTCGTGCTTGGCGTTGAGGTGTTGGTCGAGGGCCATCCTCGCAGCCAGCACGTTGGTTGCGCTGCCAGTGGTAAGTGCCTCTTCTAGTTTCTTAACTAAGTCTCCCTCTACTCTATTTCGTTCTATCGCTAATTCCTTGCTAAACCTAATTGATTCCGATTTTATTGCCATTTTCAGGGCGTACCACCAGCGGTTGTTAACGACCGCTCCCGTCAGCGCCCTCTTAATTAACTCGCTAATCCGGTTCCTGTAAACCTGTCGCGCTAACAGCGACGTGTTCAGTTTCCAGTAACCGGGACCCTGTCTATGTGTCATATCTAAGTCGAGCGTACACGTAACAAATTTGTGATCTGTGTAGCTGACTATTTTAAATTGTGGACATCCTACACTATCCCTATCCGCTGTCCTGCATAGAATTCTATCTAGATAAGATCTCGACGATCCGACGCGGTTTGTCCAAGTCCACGTTGGCACGTTCGGATGGTCGAGTCGGAACCTGTCAGACAAATGGAAACGTCTGAGCAGGTCTTTGAGGCTCTTACACCCCCTTCTATTCCTATCCCTTCCCACATAATCTAGATGCGTGTCCAAGGTAGCGTTCCAATCCCCTACTAACAGTAAAGGTCTAGACGTACCCAGGAAAACCTCTAGACGTCTGAAGAAATCCGCCCGACCCGTTAAGGACGGTGCATAAACTGCCATCAGACGGAATGCACACCCATTTCTGCCATCCACGTCCAAGACAACCAGCCTACCCTCCGGGTCTAGGAATATTGCTCTTACTTTTACCTTTAGACTCTTTCGAAAAAGCACCGCAGTACCTCCACCACCCATGTTCGGCAGACAGGGAGAAAAATAAATGTCAAATTGATTGCCAAACATGGACTCGAGGGCCCGCGGCTTACTGAGTCTGGTTTCGCTGATAGCTACTATATCCACGTCCAGTGACTTGATGTCGTTTAGAAGGTAACCTTGCTTCCAAGCCGACGCCAAGCCACGCGCATTCACACAACCTAATTTAAGCATACTTGACAATTACGAAAATTGTGTTTTACACACTATATTAGAGAAACAAGAGGCAAGAAGTGAGGTCACTTACTCATTTTAAAAGTTTCATTTTTTTCTTCTTTTCTTTTGTATCGTTTTTGATGAGGTGTTTGTATAGTTTTTTCGACAGGTATCGTTGATACCCGCCTACCGCATTCGGAAATAATGTTTTCAGTATGTGGTGTTGTGCTCGTGTTATGTGTAAAATTCTGATGTGTTTCGGTGGTGTGGTGTGCGGATGATTGTTTGTCTTAAAATCATCTTCACAGACGACCATGTTAGATTTGATGTAGTCCATTAATTCTTTATTGTCTGTGTCTATTGCAGTTAGTTGTGTGTGTGGTTTTACGGGTTCATTACTTTTTGATTGTCTAGGGGAATGTTGTCCTGAGTGAGATATCTCCCTTTTTAATTCCTTGTTTGGTGGATTTTTTGGATCTTTTTCTTTTACCCCCTGTGGCTATTTGCCATTCCGTCGAACTTTCGTCGTCCGAGGTATCAGTATGGGGTAGAGGAAAAAGAACAGGATCACTATGTATGCTTGTATAAATTGTTGATGTTTTGTGCGGTGTTTGTGTTGTTGTGGTGTTAGGGGTAGCATTTGTCTTCTCGTCAGTGTTTTCTGTCTTTTTAATTGTCGTCCTGGGTGTGGGTCGATTTTTTGAAGATTCAACAAGTTTAATTAGTTGTGACGTCAACGGTGATTGTGTTGGTACTGTTTTTCTTGGTGATGTTGTTGGGGTTGTTGTTTTTTTCTTGGCGTTGTTCCATAATTGAGTGTGTTGTGTTGGTGTTGGCAACAAAGGATTTTATTTGTTTTCTGAATTGTTCTTTCTTGTTTTTTCTGTACCAGATCGCACTTGGCAATCAAATGTTCGGGGCTGCCACATTTGTAGCATCTAGGCTTTTTGCCTTCTGCCATAACATATAGGCATTGCCCATTCTCCAAGTATATCTTGTCGGGTAGGCTCTCGATAGAGGCCCCCTCAATCTGGATGGTCACAACTACTGTTTTTCCACCCCAATTGTCGTTTAGGTACACGGCTGTTTCTAGAATATTGATCATTTTCAAGTGGTAACAGATTGCCCCTGTTATCCATTTGTTCGGCATATCGGGGGTGGGGTACATTTCTGATAGTAATTCTACTCACCCTCTGGTTTTTATAATAAGGGACCATGATGATTTCATCATTTCCCAGAGACTCAGTAGAGTGAGCTTTTGCCACTTCCTGGTTAGGGAAGCGGACCACTACTGTGTTAAACTGTGGACCCCAGTTTATATACTCTTTTTCTTTCATTATATTTTTTAAACATTTCTCCACATCAGTTTTTGTAATCTGTTCATTTGGTTTTTTGTTTTTTCTAATAATTTTATATACAATTGTCTTATTTTCTATTTCTTGTTTTATATGTTGAGGTGTATGCAGGACTAAATCTTGTCCACGGGTTGTAAAGAGAGCTCTTGTTTCTATGAGCTCTTCATTTGTGAATGTAACAATCTCCTTTTTCTGGCGAAGAATATCTGCGAAATTTACTGTTGTTGACTTTTTTGTATTAGCATCTTCACTATTAGATAGTTCATTTTTATTGTTGTTCTTGTTGTTGCTGTTGTTTTTGTCAATAGTTTTCGTTTCAGTTTTATTTTTATCATTTATGTTGGTCGTGGTAGTGGTGGTGGTGGTGGTGGAGGTGGTGGTGGTAGCAGTTGTTGTCTCGTGGTTGCTGTTGTTAGTGGTGGTTGTGGCGGTGGTGACAGGGCTGTTAAAGCACGTGGTTGCAGCGTTCCTTTCACCGAATTTCACGTTGGCATTTTCCGTGCGAACGTTCTTTTTTTTTTCTGTCGTTTCCAGACTAGGAAAATGTTGTTCCAAAAAAGAACGCGACCAGCGTTCAACAATAAAATTTCTAGACATTTTCTAATGTCGAGAAGAAAATAACAGAAATGAAATG
Source organism: Octopus sinensis (assembly GCF_006345805.1). Classification (NCBI taxonomy): domain Eukaryota; kingdom Metazoa; phylum Mollusca; class Cephalopoda; order Octopoda; family Octopodidae; genus Octopus; species Octopus sinensis. Next base: position 94,714,642 of record NC_043005.1, on the reverse strand, counting down.
GGGTCGAAACTGCCCCTAGGGGCGAATTCCTCCCTTGGAAAAGCACTCAAATGAAAGTTGGTTGCCTTACACACCTTATTTGCAAAAATCTACACAAAAATTGGCCTATAAATAGTCAAAATAAATGATTACCTTCGGAGCTGAAACGACATCACATCCGTAGATAGATAGATAGATAGATAGATAGATAGATAGATAGATAGATAGATAGATAGATAGATAGATAGATAGATAGATAGATAGATAGATAGATAGATAGATAGATAGATAGATGGGGAGAGTAAGGGTGAGAGAGTAGCATTATGATGCATTTATATATTCAGACTGATTTCCCCTTATCGGTTGTTTTTGCCACAATATTTCGGTTGTTGTAAGGCGACGAGCTGGCAGAAACGTTAGCACACAGGGCGAAATGCCTAGCGCTATTTCGTCTGCCGCTACGTTCTGAGTTCAAATTCCGCCGAGGTCGACTTTACCTTTCATCCTCTTGGGGTCGATAAATTAAGTACCAGTTACGCACTGGGGTCGATATAGTCGACTTAATCCGTTTTTGTGTCCTTATTTGCCATCTCTGTGTTTAGTCCCTTGTGGGTAGTAAAGAAATAGGTATTTCGTCTGCCGTTACGTTCTGAGTTCGAATTCCGCTGAGGTCGACCTTGCCTTTCATCCATTAGGGATCGATAAATTAAGTACTAAGTTGCGTACTAAGGTCGATCTAATCGACTAGACCCCTCCCCAAAAATTTTGGGCCTTGTGCCTAGAGTACAAAAGAATATTTCGGTTGTTGTAACCTGCGGCCTTCTTCAGGTACCTGACGTATTCGGCAACGTTCATCGGTTTTCAAACCGATTTTATATTAAGTCAGCAGGAGTAGATTGTTCTCATTTCGTTCTGATGCCGTTTAACCGTTCTACTTTAACCACGAATGAAATTCACGCCCACGAGGTAAATTATTACATTTAATCCACCTTTATAATCATTAGGCTATTACCCCGTAGGATAACTTGATGAATGTAAATTAAGAGCTTTAAACCTAACATTTAATGGCTGTTGGTTTAATATTCTTTATAACTAATGAAGAAAGAACTTTAAATCTGATTAGACTATGCAAATGATTATGTTTCAGGCTTCTAATTTATATTACTGATTTCTCCTATGGAGCAATAGGAAACTGAATATAAATGTGATTATGTGTAGTAATTTAGTTGGTGAGTTAAATCGGTGGTTTAGGCGGAGCGAGCAAGTTGCATCGAGAAGAACATCTAACATGAAAGTATTTATGTTACGTACAATGGAATGAGAGGAATCCACCGTCATAGATTTGATGAAATTCGGACAATGTTGCTGTATGTGAGAATGGCCGAAACGCTGTGACCATACCAACGCCTCGGCGGATTTGATTGTAGAACGTAAAGAACAGGAAAAAGACAACACGGTAATTTTCTGACGCTCTAACCATTCTTGCCAGCTTGCAGCCCTCTCTTAATGTAACAGTGGTTTCAAATTTTGGCACAAGGCCAGCAATTTAGGAGCAAGGGTTTAGTCGATTACATCGACTCCAGTGCTCAACTGGTACTTATTTTATCGACACCCAAAAGAATGAAAGGCAAAAATCGAGTTCGGCGGAATTTGAACTCAGAAGGTAAAGACGGAAGAAAAGCCGCTAAGCATTTTGTCCGGCATGCTAATGATTCTGCCAGCTCGCCACTTTAAATGCTAAGTTGTCGTCTAATATTTTAATGTAACAAAGGCTTCCAATTTAGGAACAAGGTTAACAGTTTTGAAGGGCGGGGTCTTGCTGATCATCTGCCCTAGTGCTTGAGTGATAGTTTATCTGATCGGTTCCAAAAGAACGATATGCAAAGTTGGCCTCGACGGGAATTATAATCAAAAGGTGAAAAGCAGGAAGAATTATCTCGAAACATTATTTCCAACGGTCTGACCAATCTGCCATCTAGTCATCTTAATTTTAGTATAATAATAAAAGATAGACAGGCTGAGATACATACGTTCAAGTAAAGGGATCTGCTGTCGATGTCGACTGCGAATAACTAAGTTGTTTAGTGGACTTAAACATTGCATCAGTTCATTGGATTAGCATCTTGTATCATTAACTTAATATTCAGCGGAATATTGTGTATAAGAAGGATGACCCTTTGAATGGCAGACGTAATCAATCCAACAAGCTTCAATGCAATTCTCTCTAAATATTTCATTCATAAGGCTTGAATTGACACGAAACCATAATCACACATAAGTACATATAGTTTGACAGACAGATAAACATACAGGCTTACATGCAGACAGACAGACAGATAGATAGACATACAGATAGATAGATAGATAGATAGATAGATAGATAGATAGATAGATAGACAGACAGACAGACAGACAGACAGACAGACAACAGACAGACAGACAGACAAGCAGGCAGACAGAGAAACAAACAGACAGATAGACAAACAGGTAGGTAGATAGATAGATAGATAGATAAATAGATAGATAGATAGATAGATAGATAGATAGATAGATAGATAGATAGATAGATAGATAGATAGACAGATAGACAGATAGATAGATAGATAGATAGATAGATAGATAGATAGATAGATAGATAGATAGATAGATAGATAGATAGATAGATAGATAGAGTTAAATGGAAACCAACGCATCTAACAGTGGAACTTCAAAAGTTTCACTTAATTAAAATTACGTCCGGAATGAAGAGAAAACGAATCATGAGGTGTTAAAGATAATTCTTGTAACAAAGAGCAAGTGAAACCATCTGACCTTTGGCAAATAGGTTGACAAATCATGAAGGAGAGTGAAAGAGAGAGAGAGGGTGGGGACTGAGCGGGAGAGAGGGACGGAGTGAGATATGGAATCGATACGGAGACGGAGGTATAAACATACTATCTACGTTATTCATCAATCCTCCCACTCTCCCTCTCAATGTATGTGTATTTATATACATACATATATACATAATACATACGTAGGAGTGGCTGTGTGGTAAGTAGCTTGCTTACCAACCACATGGTTCCGGGTTCGGTGCCACTGCGTGGCACCTTGGGCAAGTGTCTTCTACTATAGCCTCGGGCCGACCAAAGCTTTGTGAGTGGATTTGGTAGACGGAAACTGAAAGAAGCCCGTCGTATATATGTATATGCCTATATGTGTGTGTGTGAGTGTGTGTATTGACAACCGATGCTGGTGTGTTTACGTCCCCGTCACATAGCGGTTCGGCAAAACAGACCGATAGAATAAGTACTAGGCTTCCAAATAATAAGTCCTGGGGTCGATTTGCTCGACAAAAGGCGGGGCTCCAGCATGGCCACAGTCAAATGACTGGAACAAGTAAAAAAAATAAAAGAGTGAAAGAGTCTATATATATGTATATATCTATATGTATATATATATATATATATATATAATATATATATATATATTATATATATATAATATAATATATATATATATATATGTATATGTGTATATATATATATGTATACAATATATATATACAATATATATACATATATATATATATATATATATATATATATATATATATATACATATATATATATATACATATATATATGTATGTATGTATGTATATGTATGTACATACAGCGCGGTTCTTCTGTAACCCAGGACCGACACAATGACTTGTGAGTAAATTTGATAGACAGAAAATGTGTGGAAGCCACTGATACATATATGTATATATGTGTGTATGTGTGCGCGCGCGTGCATGTCCATATTTATGTGTGTGTGCGTGTGCGTGTGTGTGTCTGTGTGTGTGTGTGCGTGTGTGTGTGCGTACGGGCGTGTATATACATGCATGTATCTTTAGGTTTGTTCTCCACCACCACTGCTTGATAATCGGTGTTGCTTTGTTTATGTTCCGTAACATAGGAGTTCAGTCATACAATTAATACCGAATTTGTTCGACAAAAACGTTTCAAAGCTGTGGCTCACCATGGCTGCAGTCGAATGACTGAAACAAATCTATAAAGCTGAAGTTGTCTGTGTGTGTGTGGCAGGTTTGGTAGCCTTCAACTGTGAGGGCGCGTGGCTTAGTGGTTAGGGCATTCGGCTCATGATCGTAAGGTTGTGAGTTCGATTCCCGGCGACGCGTTGTGTCCTTGAGCAAGACACTTTATTTCACGTTGCTCCAGTCCACTCAGCTGGCAAAAATGAGTTGTACTTGTATTTCAAAGGGTCAGCCTTGTCACTCTCTGTGTCACGCTGATTATCCCCGAGAACTACGTTAAGGGTACACGTGTCTGTGGAATGCTCAGCCATTTGCACGTTAATTTCACGAGCAAGCTGTTCCGTTGATCGTATCAGCTGGGACCCTCGTCGTCGTAACCGGCGGAGTCTGAAGAAGAGCCTTCAACTAACACTATCTCCTCCGAGACCCTGCGGCGTAAGTTGACCAAAATTGAGAGTATGATAGAAGAAGGCTTGCTCTTCCTTCCGTAGAAGAAAAATTCAAATCGGACCATGTAACACCAAGACTTATTTACATCAAAAAGGTGCTTTTTTTCTATGAAAATCCCTATTTTTTACGATTTTTGACTGCTGTGTCGCCATTTTTCGGTGTTTTTCAACCAGAAAAATGTTCACTTAAAGAGAATAACAAGCTACATAATGCAAAATTTTTACTTTTCAAAAATTCCAATTCTAAAGGGTCGAAACAAACCCGAGCAACGCCGGGCGATACTGCTAGTAAAAGATAAAAGTGAAAAGAATAAAAAGGGGAGAAAAGAGAAACTAAAGGCAAGCAAGAAAGGAGCTAAAATTTCGCCACCCCACCAAGAAATAATTATTAGGAGAGAGGAAAACAGAGGGAGACTGATTGAAAAACTAATCACTTTTCTCAGTCTGTAATAACCTGAAAGTTTCACCAGGAAGTTTAAATTTATTGAATTAATTAATTAACATATACAAATACAATGCAATGTGCTGATCTGCATACATACATACATACAGGCAGACATACATACATACATACATACATGCATGCATGCATACATACATACATACATACATACATACATACATACATACATACATACATACATGCATACATACATACATACATGCATGCATGCATGCATACACACACACAGACAGACAGACAGATAGCTATACAGACAGACAGACAGATAGACAGACAGATAGATATACAAACATACATACATACATACATACATACAGACAGACAGGCAGACAGACAGATAGATAGATAGATAGATAGATAGATAGATAGATAGATAGATAGATAGATAGATAGATAGATAGATAGATAGATAGATAGATAGATATACAGACAGACAGACAGATAGATATACAGACAGACAGGCAAACAGACAGACAGACAGGCTGACAGACAGACGTGCCTGCTTTTGTGCCTGCAGGCTGTACACATGCATCGTCACCTCTTCACAGCTGCGTGTATACAAAGATAGATGCATGACACAGATTTGTGACCCACTGAACTTAGTATGCCACCAATCATCGCAGCAGTCACCGAGGGGCGTATCAGATCTGACAGAAATAGCAGTCAAATACCACCTACAAAGGACTTATAATGAGGAAATCATGCTGGACATAATTATTTATATAATATTGTATCAATTCAAATGCTCGTGAATTGACACAATGAAATCTATGAACAGGAAAGACCAAATAGGATAATGTCGATCTAGATACACTGTATCTGAAAATATGATGGCATGCTCACGGCTGAAATGCCTTAAATTAGCACTTTTCAACATGGTGAACTGGTTGTCTATTAAAAAAGGACAACAAACACACACACACACACACACACACACACACACACACACACACACTGTTCATGTCACATTATAAGAAAAACAATTTAATATTAAGCTCAAGAATTATTCAATACATTTTGTACAGAATATGTTTATGTTTTTACAAGGAGAGGAGTGACAGTGCCTTTCCATACCGTTCATATCACTAGAATCCATTCAGATGAATCCGTGTTGGTTCGGTTTATATCGACAAAGGGAAAGAAGAATAGAACACTTTCTTTTGCGTATATGCATTTATAACCTTTTTCATTGTTTCAATGAGGCGCACTGAGATATAATTTAGTTCATAAAACTGAAACGGAGGATGGACCGAACATTGCCAGGAGCCTGTTTCAGAACCTCTGGTTTAAAATCACAACACTCAAGCACATGTTGCTACATGACAATATAGTAGTTGGTTTCTAACATTGGTACATGAAGGGAGGAGAACAGTCGATTTGGAAGAGGATTATAGTCGATTAATTTGACCTCAGCTTTTCTCTGGCACCTTGCTGAGATTTGAACAAAAATTGCAACGTAAATTAATAAAGTACCTCTTGACATTTTGTCTGTCTAATGCATCAGACCAAAATTTTCTTTTCGGTGATTGAATTTATTCTTATCGATTTCTCCTATTTTTATTTTTATTGAATTCAAGGAATGGTATAGAGCGAAATGGACTCTTTAAAATCCGAAATTCAAACAATCATTTAGAAATATTAACTCATCAAGTTTGGGAGCCTATTATCAACTAACTAGTAATGATGACTCACATATCGCTGACACATTTCTACATTTTTGTTAGCAAAAATCCTATTCCACATATTCTATAACTTGTTGACTCAGCAGGCTACATCAACATGTGTATGTATACATATGTATTTCCTTAAATCCTTAAAAGTGTTTTAGCCCGAAGGCCGCGGCCATGCTGGGACACCACCGCTGTTTCTTTTTTTTTTTTTTTATGTATGCTCATAACTTTTAATGCATTTCTATGTTTATGTGCACATCCGTTTTTATGGAGGAGTAGTTATACTATGCATAAACTATGTGGAACTGTTTTCATTATCGTAGCGATAAAAATCGGACACGTTTTCGCCCATATCAAATGTGCGGAGCGTTCCTGTTGCAGACGTGTGAAATCAACGAAACGGAATAGAAAACTTGAAGAACTGCTTGTTAGTGCCCAAGTTGTTACACAAAAGACAGTGGGGAAGGAATTACATTTGTAATGATTAAAAACGATTTCGCAATGAAAGTATTTCCTTTATATTTCGTACAAAATCTGAAGTTAAATGTAAAAAGTAGCAAATACCGATTAAAGGAGCGGTCAGGACCCCAGAAGAATCATGAGTAGTTCAGTGGTTCTCAACCGGGGTCCATAATATGACCCTTGGGGATCCATATAAGATTTTGTTGTTAAAATTTATGTGCAATAAATTGCTTTTGCTTCTTCAATACACAATTTTGTTTTATACAATTCCTAATGGTATTTAATTATGAAGGATTTTATCCATGTTGAAAGGCTATGGAGCTCCAGTAGAGTAAAATAGGAACCAAAGGAATCCATAGGCAAAAATAGGTTGAGAACCATCGGCTTCGTGCATGTGAATTCTTTGACTCACATATCCAAAGGTGAAACAGAAAGCAAACAGTGATACTTTAGGCAAGTCTGTGGAAATTCTATATTTTACTGATATTCTGACAAAACATATGTAAAGTGAAAGCAGTAGTGTCTCCTAGGTTATAATGTCTAATATGTCCCGTTTTTAATACGATTGGGCGTGTTTTGGGGGTTTGCTGGTGCGACGAGCTAACGAATTTAAATTTAAGTCATCGCTTGATCTGTCAGAAATAGCAGCTGAATCTTCGTCAAATCACAGTCTTTAACACACACACACACACACACACACACAAATATGTTCTATCAGGGACATAAAGATTCTGTAGAGATAAAGTCCTGTTGTACTACCAGACACGCAGCAAAGAATTCTGTGGCTGAAGTTTTGGTTTCGGTGTTGGTATTGATTTTTTTTATTTATTGATACCTTTACTATCAGGTTTTTTTTTTGTTCTCACATATTGGACACATTTTTCTTCATATGAAAAAACAATGGGAGGTCAAAATCCGTGTTTACACTGTTTCTCAATTCGCGTGAGGTTATCATGGACAATTGAACATGGCAAATTCAGATACTGTGCCAAATCTTTGATGCTACGGCAAAGATCTAACTCAACTGTTTCTCTCATAAGACTGTCATCCAAAGTGTTTCGACTTTCAGTGAAACGCTTATCAGAGAGATCCTAATCGCTATTTTTAAACTTCTGAAACCACAGCTGGCATTTACGAGCGATTACTGCATCACAATGTACACCACAGATGTTTTTCATTGCCTGTGTAGTAGTAGTACTACCATTTCGAAATTCATACAGTGAGCAACAGCGAATATATTAATCTTTAAGGTTTTTATCTTCCGTGGGGTCAAACTGTACACAATAAACGGCAGACTTCCGGATCGACGAGATGACAAACTAGATTTAGACGACGTTTTCTGCAATGCCTTGGTTGGTTGAATAAAATTTATAGCTGTGAAATTCGTAATTTCTTTCCAAACATCCTAATATAATGGTCGATGACAGAATTGGCAGAGCATTGAACAAAATATCTTGTGATATTTCGTAGAGAGAGAGAGAGAGAGGAGAGAGAGAGAGAAGAGAGGAGAGAGAGAGAGAGAGAGAGAGAGGAGAGAGAGAGAAGAGAGAGAGATGAAGAGGAACAAGTAGGCAAATGGAGACTGATTGATATCTCTAAAATAGAACACTGTAGCAAAGGTCAAACAGGAGCCAGCCGACAGGAAGTCCTCAGACTGAATGTGTGAAAGAGTAAGAAAGTGCCAGAACAAAGAGAGAAAGGAAGAGAAAAAGAGAGAGAAGGAAATACAGAAAGAGAATGAGGAAAAGAGAGACTGACAAGCAGACAGATACACAGACAGAGGGAACAAGTATGAAAAGCAGATTATTCGTCTTTCTGTCAAAATACTATTAAGTTCTCAAATGGTGAGAACTATTATCACTCCTCGAGCCTTTGAGGAGACCTCAAACCAATTGTACATCCTGCTAGAGATAGCAATCAAATTTCCTACCAATCACAGCTAACTCGTTAAATAAAGATACATCAGGCAACATCACCTCTGTTATACAAAATGAACCCCTTCATCATAGGACTGTTCAATCAGAATTAAATTGGAGTTAATAATAAACAACAACAACAGCAAACAACAGCGGTAACAACAACAGCGGTAACAACAACAAACCAGAGATGATGACTTTAACGGTCGCTCGATCTGCTAGAATTCGCAGACAAATCAAACGCCCCATCCACTGTAACATGCAGTAGTTAATCATGGCGACAAGCCTTCAGAAGCTGATCTACATATATAAGACTTTCGTGTGAGGCACAAGCTTGAGACTGGTAATTCCCTAGATTCGCGAAAGGCAGCTCATTTGGAAGCGCTCCGAAGCTTTAATGTGACGAGTGTAGGTCATCCATCTTCACAGCTATAGAAGGGTGCTGTTACAGACTACATGATATACGATTGTATCTGAGGAGGAATAAAGGTTCTCCGAAGGGGATAAACAAACCAAAGACAGTTGTCAAGCGGTGTTGGGGATAAACAAAAGTACATATACAGGCACATACACATAGATCTACACACACACACACATACACACACACACACACACACGCACATGCATGTGTTTGTGTATACGACGGGCTTCTTTCCGTTTCCGTATATGTATGTGAGTATATATGTTTAGGTGTCTGTGTTTGTCCCCCACAACCGCTTGACAACCGGTATGTTTACGTCCACGTAGCTTAGCGGTTCAGCAAAAGGACCGATAGAATAAGTACTACGCTTACAAAGAATAAGTCCTGAGGTCGATTTGCTCGACTAAAGGCGATGCTCCAGCAGTCAAATGACTGAAACAAGTAAAAGAATAAAGGTGTGTGTGTATGTCTATATATATGTATGAATGCATATATATACTCTTTACTCTTTACTCTTTTACTTGTTTCAGTCATTTGACTGCGGCCATGCTGGAGCACCGCCTTTAGTCGAGCAACTCGACCCCGGGACTTATTCTTTATAAGCCCAGTACTATCGGTCTCTTTTGCCGAACCGCTAAGTGACGGGGACGTAAACACACCAGCATCGGTTGTCAAGCAATGCTAGGGGGACAAACACAGACACACAAACACACACACACATACATATATATATATATAATATATATATATATATATATATATATACGACAGGCTTCTTTCAGTTTCCGTCTACCAAATCCACTCACAAGGCATTGGTCGGCCCGGGGCTATAGCAGAAGACACTTGCACAAGATGCCACGCAGTGGGACTGAACCCGGAACCATGTGGCTGGTTAGCAAGCTACTTACCACACAGCCACTCCTGCGCCTATATATATATATATATATATATATATATATATTATATTATATATATATATATATATGTATGGCCCGCACACACGCGTAGGCGCGCACGGGCGGGCACGCATATATACACACACCATCCTACCCCCAAAAATTCTTTAAACAACACACATCTATTTTCGCCACCCGGGAACCATTCAAAAACAGACCCCACACACACGCAGACGCTTGTATACGTGTGTGTGCACGCACACAGGGGCACGCACACTCACACCAGTCTCACCTCCATACAGGCACATATATACACACGCAGCACCATGTCAAATGCCATCCACACTCATGCGTGCGTACACGCGCACGCGCACACGCACACGCGCACGCACACACAACACCATGACAACCACACACACTTGACAAACAGACGCCATCTGACCAAATACTACAGACACACAGACACATCTATTCACACACACGCAGAGAGACACATATATTCACCTCATCCTAACTCCAAAATCATTGATGCTTGAAGGAAAGCCATAAACAGAAAAAAAACGGGTACATCTTTCTCAATTCAACATTTCTGCTAAAACGGACAGGTCAGTAAACAAACTTGCCTTGAATTCATATGTATAATATATTCATTTTAATCTTTTCTGCCCATTTTTTCAAATATTCTCATCACACTGTTGTACTTTCTTATGTCATTAGGATGTCCTTGTTACCAAAGACTGTTTATATACATGTAATGTGGCAATTTGCAACAACCAATCATTAACGCAACCAAACTTCCAATAATATATTTGTTTTATTCTTTTCTGCCCATTTTTTCAAATATTCTCATCACACTGTTGTACTTCTTTATGTCCTTAACATGTCCCTGTTACCAAAGACTGTATATATACATGTTATGTGGCAATTATGTAAAAAACTTTTTTGAATTCATAATATTCTATGTTACTTTTGACAATCTTTTTCCAAAGAGTGAAACCGGTTAAGTAAATAAACATCTTTTAAATTGCATTTTCAAACCTTCTTTCGTATATATATATATATATATATATATATATATATATATATTATATATATATATATGCATATATATACACACACACACCCCCACACACACACTCACACACACACATATATATATATATATATATATTATATATATATATATATATGCATATATATACACACACACACCCACACACACACTCACACACCACATATATATATATATATATATATATATTATACATACATACATAATATATATATACATACATATGCATATATGTTTATGTACATAGATGTGCGTGTGTGTGTATATAAAAATGCATAAATATATACATACACACATCCATATACAAATATATACGTGTATATGTATATGTATATATATTCTTTTATTTTTTTACTTGTTTCAGTCATTTGACTGCGGCCATGCTGGAGCACCACCTTTAGTCGAGCAAATCGCTCCAGGACTTATCCTTTCTAAGCCTAGTACATATTCTATCGGTCTCTTTTGCGAACCGCTAAGTTACGAGGACGTAAGCACACTAACATCGGTTGTGAAGCGATGTTGGGGGGAGGGCAAACATAGAGACACAAATGTACACACACACACACACACACAGACACGCATACGCACATACACACACACATATATACGATGAGCTTCTTTCAGTTTCCGTCTACCAAATCCACTCACAAGGCTTTGGTCAGCCCGAGGCTATAGTAGAAGACACTTGCTCAAGGTGCCACACAGTGGGAATGAACCCGGAACCATGTGGTTGGTTAGCAGACTACTTACTACGCAGCTACTCCTGTATGTATATATATACATATGCGTGTATGTATATTTATATGTGTAAATGTATATACGTTTGCATGTACGCATAAATATACGTGTGCAAAACACACACACACACACACACAGACACACACACACACACATACACACGCGCGCACACAACTTTGACGAATAGCCATCGCAGTTTCAAGGGAATTTTTCAAAATTCTTAAAAGTGTCTTCAGTCAGACAATAAGAACGTCTTCCATGACAATTGAAAAGAAAAGCTTATCTTAAATTAATAGTTATCTATGGCGTGCGATGTATAATAAAAATTCACGTGGAAAAAATTTTGGACAATAAACACGTCTTTGCATATAGTTACTATTATTCTAAAATAATTCCTCTGTTGTACACGTGAGTCACCTTGCTGGATACAAGACTACAAAAAAGATACCAACAACCGGCGTTTTAGAATCAGACACTATCGAAGGTGAACAATAAGCTGTGGTCACAGCAACTATATACTATGCGGCACTGACTAAAACATAATGGAGACACTCCGATCCATCTTCTTCGATGGAAATTAATAATCTTACAGCTTGAGCTTGAACCCAAGAGGTTGTGAGAGACATGCTGCTACTGTAAACGACTATATAGATGCAGGCGTAACTGTTGTGGCTAAGATAACTTACTTCCCAACCATGTAATCATGATTTCAGCCTCACTAAACGACATCTTGGCAAATGTCTTCTGTTGATGGAAACTGAAAGAAGCCCGTCATATATACAGGTTGTTCGGGTAAAATTGCATAAAAGGGAAAGGGAACACAATATTCCATTCAAAATTTAAAAGCATTTTAAAATTCATAAGACATCAACTAGATTATGGCTCAGAAATAACAGTTGACTCAAAATAGCCGCTCTTAGCTTCCATAATGGCCTCAAGATGGCTCCGGAAACTGGCGTATGCGTCCATCACTGTCTCTGGAAAGATCTTTGAACACCTCCTTGATCTTAGCCAGCAGCTCGACCTTGGCATTGCATGCAGAGTGGTTTGTGTCTTTATGAACTGCACCCCACACATGAGATTATATTCAGGAAAATTTGGCCATCACAAATTAGGGTTGATGAAATCTTAGAAATCCACCGACGACTACTTCTGACTCTTTATAATTTATCCCTGCATTTTAATGTGATAATATACTAACCGGCTACTTTCCTCCGATAGAGCCCGATAACGTTTGTTTATCGTTTGTTTACATTTCCACTAATTGCTTCGTCCATTACTTTTCTCATTCAGACAATTACTTGTTAATTTGATATATATCTCAGATATATTCATATAAAACACTGGCGTGATGAAGATAACTTGGACGATTTGGCAACTCCATGGTAGAATCACTTGTAAAAGTTTAGTATTTGTACACTCATCTATTCTTATTCGTTTATTTTTATTTATATATTTATTTATATATTTATTTATTTCATTCGTATGTGCGTGCGTTTGTGTATGTGTGTGTGATTGCATGAATTTGTGCGAGTGCGCATGCGTATTTAGTACACACAGACAATAAATAGTTCAGAATTTAAATAAATGAGATATGGATCCGTAAGTGCTTTTCATCGCCCATTCATTAGTAAGACCCATTAGACTATTCACTCCTTAAATATTGTATTTTGTATTTTTTGTTTTTACTTTGTTTTTGTCTTGTAATTTATTGATAGTTTTAACGGACCTGAACAACGCCATTGTTCCCAAATATTAACTGACCAATTATGTTGCAGTAATGACTTTGACCTCACTCTACAACTATTGGGATTAGGTTTCTGTTAATAAGTAACAAATAATCACATTGCACTAAGGTTTTACCAAACTTTTCTTTCATTGATATACTTATGTATTGAATCTTTCGAAACATGTTCAATTTAAGTCAAGTCTTCCAACTCCTTTAAATAGCAGTTAGCCTCTAACTTCTGATCCCTGTGACATGGACCATACCATTAAACTCACAATACAACATCTTACCCTGGCTATTTCCTCTAGTATAATTGAAACACGATGTAACCCACAGCCTGCGGAAATTTCTCCTGAAAGTAGCTTCATTTACCATAAGTTGTAAATGTGGATTATAATAGCATTGAAAAATGAAGTTCTTACCATTCCTTACTATTTCTATTATATTATTTTAATTTCATTTTATCTTATTATTTTAACTTACTTTCCCATATGTTAGTTACCTAACATTTGGTCTCTCTGATGAAGCCTTGAGGTCAACCATTGTCCACCCCTGTCCAATGTTTGTTCATCCTTGTATATCACTGGCGTGATGAAGATAACTTGGAAGATTTGGCAACTCCATGGTAGAATCAGCTGTAAAAGTTTAGTGTTTGTACACTCATCTATTCTTATTCGTTTATTTTTATTTATATATTTATTTATATCTTTATTTATTTCATTCGTATGTGCGTGCGTTTGTGTATGTGTGTGTGATTGCATGAATTTGTGCGAGTGCGCACGCGTGTTTAGTACACACAGACAATAAATAGTTCAGAATTTAAATAAATGAGATATTGAAGACCAGAATTCATGAAACTATGATATATTGTGTGATTAATTTTCTATATTTCTTGTGGATTTGTGTTTATGAGCGATCGGTAGAACAATATGAGTGAACGAATGAAGGAATTATATATAAAGATGTAAAAAAAACCGGGACGAAGTAAAGGAAAAGGAAAAAGAGGAAGATAAGAAGGGAGATAGATAGATAGATAGATAGATAGATAGATAGATAGATAGATAGATAGATAGATAGATAGATAGACAGAGATAGATAGATAGATAGATAGATAGATAGATAGATAGATAGATAGATCGATATATAGATAGATAGATAGATAGATAGATAGATAGATAGATAGATAGATAGATAGATAGATAGATAGATAGATAGACAGATAGTGAGGGCAAAGATAGAAGAGAGGGAGAGAGAAAGAAAGAAAGAAATTACGAAAGAAAGTGATTGCAAGGAATAAGGAAGAAACGAGTGAAAGAATGAATGAAAGATAAAGAAAAGAAATATAAGCAAGAGCGTAAGAAGAAAGAGAGGAAGAAAGCAAGGAAGAGACAAACAGGGAAGCAAGCAAGAAAGAAAGAAATAAAAAAGGAAAGACTGAAAGAATGAAAAAAAGAAAGGAAGGAAGGAAGAAAGGAAGGAAGAGTTAAAACAAAAGGAAACAGTATGAAATGATAACAGAAAGAAAAGGGAAAAAAATTGCAGGATTGGCAGAAAATAATAAGAAAAGACTAAGGGAAAGGAAGGGGCAGGAGAAAGAAAACGAGGAACGAAGAGAAGATAGAGAGAGAGAGCAGGAGAAATGGAAACAAAGGCAGATATGAAGGATAATGAATAAAGAAATATATCGTTTAACTTTTACCTGTTACAGTCATTGAACTGCGCCCATTCTGGGACACTGGCTTGAAGGGTTCAGTCAAACAAATCGTCTTTAGTACTTATTGTTTATATCGGGTCTTTTTATCGAACCGCAAGGTCACGGGGAAGTAAACAAATCAGTGCGGAGGGAAATCACAAACGCAAAGAAACGCATATAATGCACATATACTCGACGGTTTTCTTTCAGTTTTTGTCTCCCTAAGCTACTCACAAAGCTTTAGTTGACTCGGGGTAAAAAAAATACAACAAATCGCACAAAATGATAAAAGTAATAATAATAATAATAATAATAATAATAATAATAATAATAATAATAATAAATGCCCTGATGCAGTACCAGGCAGTGGCTCTCATGGCTTCTGATCTTAACTGATTGGAAGTGTTATCATGTACATTGTTTTGTCTTGGTATAAAAGATGGGCTACAGCAAATATTCTGCTCAATACCACAGATTTACTTGTCAGTTGTTTGACCTTAACCAGTTGAGCATGTCCCTTAGTGGCTGACGATATGTGCATCTCTGATCACGAGCAGAAGTAGTGGGGGAGCATCATCAACCATGTGTTGAGAGGGATTCTTTGGGGTTTGAATAGTTCACCTCTGGAAACATGGGTGGTTCTTTCACACATCCTTAAACAAACCCTTATTCAGGGACCTTTTGAGCGGGATGGGCTACTCAGCCTGAAGAAAATTCTAACTGGGCTCTACCTGCAAGGTCATGTGCTGTTTATCTTGATATGAGATCCCCATGTCGCGCACATATGGTTGTGATGCATGTGCCTGGTGTACCTTTATCAGAAGGGTAGTCATGATGGGTATATTGGGCTTCGTATTTTTACACCCCAGTGTCACTTTGATGGCATGAACTGCTCTCTCACTCAATAATAATAATAATAATAATAATAATAATAATAATAATAATAATAATAATAATAATAATAAAATGATAAGTATTATCTCAAACGAAATATAAAAAAATAATAAGCAAAAACTGATGACAGACATTAAACAAAATGAAGTCCTTACCACAGATAATATAATTCATGTATTTTTTCTATCATGGATGCAACGATTTCACATTACTTTCCATAGCCCCGTTTCCACCCGCTATGTTTTTTTAATATAAGTCCTTATTTGGGTTAGATTTTTTCGCTCTTTACCAGTCAACAGCTGCTTGAAAGACAAAACTTCGTTAAGTCAATGGAGGAGTCTTTCGACCTGACAGAAATGGCAAATAGATCTGCCGCAAGTTATCATACATTGAACCGTATTATATTAGGGATTAATCCAGACAGCTAGATTGTGACATGTAATACACGTACGGGGAAATATTCCTCGTTACTAATAGTTTCACAAAAGCACGATTCTTCGGACGATATTGTAAATAGATAGATTGATAGGGAGAGAGAGAGGGGGAGATAGAGAGATAAAGAGAGAGAGAGATAGCCGTGTTATTTAGTACTTTACGAAAATCTGAAACCAAAATATTGTATACGGTCGTATATATATATATATATATAAGAAGATGTTTTTATATATAATGAACGTGAAACCAGAAGGGACGAACACGGACACAGACAATCATTCGAAGCCTTCATCTTCAGTACACCGACATCATAGCAAATTTCGGCTGTTCATTCTGATATTTGCTCCATCGGCCGCCCCAAGAAAAAAACTAAGCTGTAAGCATTAGATTTCTTGGTAGAAGACAGGAATGTGAACGCACAAGACGGATGTAACACAAGAGACGAAAACGAAATTGAAACGGTAATGACAAACAAAACATATAACGGTGGTTGTCATACATACTTTAGACCAAATGAGACAGAAACAAACAACAACATAGCTGCGTAGAAATAATTACCTGTATATAATGTATATATGAGTATATATACGTATATATAAATATATATATATTATATTATATATATATATATATATATATATATATATATATATATATATATATTATATTAAGTATATATGCGCACATATGTATGTATAGTTAGATAGATAGGTAGATGGATAGATTGATTGATATTTAGAAGAGCTGATAGATAGAAAGAGAGAGAGACAGATACGTTTAAGTTCGTTTTGCTCCCACGTATTTTCGAATTCAGTTCCGTCTCATGCTTTTTTGATTAATGGATCTTGCTATAGTCTAGGGCTGACAAATGTTGTCTGAGTGAATTTGATAGACAGACAGTATGTGGAAGCCAATCGTGTATTTAACTAACTATTTATTTGTCTCTATATATACATACATACATACACACACGTATATTCACACACACGCGTGTGTGTGTGTGTGTGTGTGGTGTGTGGGCGCGCGAGTGCGAGATGGTGTTTGCGTCTTTGTATTTGTATTCGTTTCTCATCCTTTCATAACCGATGTTTTTTTTATCTTTGGATTCTCGTAACTTAGCAGTTCAGCAAAAAGGCATTGATACTATTTCTTTTTTTTTCTTTATTTATCTAGTTTCAGCTCACTAGCTGTGGCCATGCTGGGGCACCACCATTTGGTGTTGCTACATGATTTTACTTCACGAATGCTTTTTAGCAACTGCCATTTGGTGCATGAGAGAGTTCGATGCAGCTGCCCTCATCTGCACCTCCTGCCGTGAAGTTGGTTCATCTGGGATACCTGACAAGAAGAGATCCAGTTTCATTTTAAAGACATCTGCATCCACCCCATGCAGGTCTCTTAGGTTCTTCGGGAGAATATTGAAGAGCTGTCGGCCTCTGAAGCCCAGGCTATCACAGTATCTTGTCCTACATCTTGATGGCAAATTTGGAGTCCTTGGCACTATGCAGTGGCGCCCAGTTCTGGCATTTGTGTAACTCTCGATGCCAAAGTTTGGGACAGGTCCTTCCAGGATCTTCCAGATGTATATTATGGCATATCTTCCTCGCCTACGCTCTAAGGAATAGAGTCTCAATCTCTTGAGTCTTTCCCAATAGCTTATATGCTGCACAGAGGCTATCTTCTTCGTGTAGCTTCGTTGGATCGCCTCAAGTTCTGTGATTAACTTGACACTGGATGGTGACCATAGCTGAGAGCAATAGTCAAAGTGGCTTAGGACAAGTGTCCTCCAGAGGACCATCATGGTTTCCTGGTCTCTTGTTCTGAAGGTTCTAAGAATCCATCCGGTCAGCCGCCTACATTTCATTGCCAATTTAGCAACATGCACATGAAAGGTTGCATCATCACTCATGTAAATACCCAGGTCTCGCACTGATTGTGCCTCTGGGATTGCAGTCCCTCCAGGTCTAGTGTATTTATTGGGTATTGCATTTAGTTTTGCGTGCTGATAGCATAAAGCTTGAAACTTTTCAGCATTGAACTGCATGCTATTCTTTTCAACCCACTTGTATATTTTGCCCAGCTCACATTGCAGGGTTCTGTATTGCCTGTGAAACTTTTGTATCATCTGCATAACTTGTGATCGTGGCTCTCTGCGTGGCTGAGGGCATGTCTGAGAGGACCATTATGAACAGTAGTGGTCCCAAAACAGTGCCCTGCGGAACACCGCTAACTATTTGCATGTTAATGGCTACTACCACCTGACTTCTATCCTTCAGAAAGTCATGAAGCCACTCTCCCAATTTTCCAACTATGCCAAGATCACGCAGTTTGTTACATAGCATTCCATGATCGACTTTATCAAAGGCCTTTGCAAAGTCGAGATATATCACTTCCACATTTGAGTGGTTGAGCAGTCGTTTCAGCACCCAGTCATAGTGTTGTAGGAGCTGAGTTAAACAGCTTCTTCCTGGTCGGACACCATGTTGAGTGTCAGGCAGCAAGTCATTTTCTTCAAGGAAGGTGATTAGTTTCCTTCAGACTATTCGTTCCATGACCTTGCTGATGTGTGAGGTCAGAGAGATAGGTCTGTAGTTCTTGGCCTCCGCTCTGCTACCTCCTTTATGAATAGGGCATATTTTACCTTCCTTCAGTTTTCTTGGAAGTTTGCCAGTTGCAAGGAAGCTCTGAAAGAGGAACTGCAGTGGACTTGCTAGGACTCTCTTACATACTTTTAGGATGATTGCTGGGAATCCACCTGGGCCAGTAGCTGAGTTTGTTTTCATTTTATCAATAGCCTTTATTACATCGTCTTCCTTTATATTGATGTAATCAATCATTGCTGCCTGCGATTTTATATCTGCAGTGGTAAAGAAGTCAGTTAGATTGCTGACTTGAAAATGCCCTAGGGGTGGCGTGAAAATACTCTTGAATTGCTCATTTAGTATTTTCACTTACCCTCATTGGATTTCCTGTGAGTGTGCCATCCTTTTCAAGGAGTGGCCATATCCTACAGTGCACCGTAGCTGTTTCTTTGGCATACCTGTAGAAAGCTCTGGGGTTAGATTTTATGTACTATAAGTACCAGACTTTTAAAAATGCGAACTCGTATCAATTTGATTGATTTAATGACCTCAAGGTGGTGCCCCGCTAGGGCTACAGTCCAATGCCTTAAACAAATAGAATTTAAGGAGTCCACGACTATCATGGTTTAGAGATGGAGACCGTGAGATCTTGAAAAGGGCCCAGTACACAGCAAGATCTTTGGGGATGAGACACTTCTTAACTTGAAGAGAAGATTATGCAATTATAGAAATCTTTAAAATTACTGATACAAATATTGCTTCGGTTTGTCGTTGTGGTGTAATGTAAGTCATTCTCGACTTAAATGTGGCACGAGGGGTTGCTGTCAGTATATCTTCTAAACGTAAATGATAGCCGTGTTCGTTCGTCGAGTCGACAATTTTTCCAATTACTTTCGAGCACTCTTGTAAAATATTTTGCTGACAAATAATTTATTAAAGATTAATCGATATTTCGACTGCATTCGAGTCTTTCTGATTTTCCTGTTTTGCACTTGCGCTTTGCATATAACCTGTTTAACTACTCTTGCTTATGTATAACTGCATTCACAAGGAAGTAACATAAAAACCATTTGCAATATATGATCATAAGCAAGGAGGTAAGCTGGCAAAATCGTTCGCTCGCCGGGCGGCATTTCGTCCATCTTTACGTTGTGAGTTCAAATTCCGCCGGGGTCGACTTTGTCTTTCATCATTTTGGGTTGATAAAATAAGTACGACTTAATACTGGGATCAATGTAATCAATTTAACCCTTTCCCAAAAACAGCTGGCTTTGGGCCAAAATTTGAAACCAATATATGGTCAAAGTAAGATGGCGAGCTGGTAGAGTCGTTAGCATGCAGACGAAATGACTAGCAGCATTTCATACGGCTTTAATTTCTGTGTTCAAAGTCTGCCGGGGTGGACTTTGCCAGAAAGGCAAAGTCAGGCAGTACCAAACAAGCGCTGGGGTCGATTTAATCAACTCATCACCTTCTCCAAAACAGCATGCCTTGTGCTAAAATCTGAAAGCAATATATAGTATATTCTCACATTAAGAATCACATTCCCACACACATACACAACATACATAATACACTGGGGCACACAGACAATAAGAAAAAGAAAAAAAAGAAACAGAATTCACTACACATAGATATACGTTGCTTCTATATTGCACTAAAGAAAAAGTGATATTATTAAAGAATAACCCAAGTACACATGTCAGTACGACTGCCGAGATTACCTTCAGATTACCTTTATAGTTAAGTATAAAATTAGTATGAATGACTTCAAAAGAAGGGGCAGCTGTTGTCTCCCAATATCTTTTGTACCACTGCCGTTAAGTGACTGAGAAGGACAGATGGTGTATATATACATACATATATATATATATATATATACTCTTTTACTCTTTTACTTGTTTCAGTCATTTGACTGCGGCCATGCTGGAGCACCGCCTTTAATCGAGCAACTCGACCCCGGGACTTATTCTTTTGTAAGCCCAGTACTTATTCTATCGGTCTCTTTTGCCGAACCGCTAAGTAACGGGGACATAAACACACCAGCATCGGTTGTCAAGCAATGCTAGGGGGACACAAACACACATATATATGCATATATACGACAGGCTTCTTTCAGTTTCTGTCTACCAAATCCACTCACAAGGCTTTGGTCGGCCCGAGGCTATAGTAGAAGACACTTGCCCAAGGTGCCACGCAGTGGGACTGAACCCGGAACCATGTGATTGGTAAACAAGCTACTTACCACACAGGCACTCCTGCGCCTATATATATATATATATATATATATATATATATATATATATATATATATATATATATATATATATATATATATTATACCCCATTTATGCACACAAGGACTCCATCATGCACACACACGCATGGGATAAACACGTGTATGTGTGTGGTGCATGTGTGTGTATATAAGCACACACACGTATATGTGATTGTATGAGTATTTTTTCATGTTCATATATCAATACATCCATACGTAACAGATATGTGTGTGCATGTAAGTGTGCATGCATGGATTTATGTACTTATATGTGTGAGTGTACGTGTGTGTGTGCCTATGCGTGTTTGACCGTGTGTGAATATAATACATACGTATATGTGTGTGTGTGTGTGTGTGTGTGTGTGTGTGTGTGTGTGTGTGTGCGTGTATATATGTATACATATATATGCATATATGTACATATAATGCTTACATATATAATGCTTATATATATAATGCTTATATATATATATATATATAAAATTCACTCTGCCAGAAACTTGGAAACGACATGCTGTACTGCTTGGCATTCGCGCCAGAAACTCCAGTACGAACAATTTGGAGTGTTTAGGTATTAATCTGAGGACAGTGCATGTACCGAGAGCGATAAAACTCAAACATCCAGTCAACAGCATGGTGTGATCACTAGTGACGACGACGTTATGCCTCCATCCATCTTCCCACACAGCCTCAAACTTAACATGGAGGCCTACATCAGGTGCCTAGATGAGGTAGTGCTGCCCTTGTTCAAGAGGGTGGCTGCTGGAAGACCCTCTGGCAATAGGACTCTGCACCATGCCACACAAGCAGGAGAACCCAGTCATGGCTGTCAAACAATTTCTGCGACCACATCAACCCTAACATCAGGCCACATAACTTCCAAGACTGCAACCCACTTGATTATTATGTGGGGCGCAACTGAGCGAGAGACAAACAAAATTCCTTGTAGCATCAAAGGTGAACTGAAGGCAAGGATTATGGCAGCATTCACCAAATTAAACAAGGAGACCGCCCAGAAGAGTTGCAGGAGATCCCGAAGTCGTGGTTGAAGCTAAATGCGATTTTATTAAATAAATTTACTCTTTATTATTTCAAGATATTTTTATGTAATTTTGGTAAATATATCTGTCAAAATGAGATGTCAGTGTTATTTTCAAGAATGTATATGTGTGTATACCTATACACATACAAACATATACATACACACCTTTATATACATGCCTACGCGCCTATGTATATCTACATGTCTGTATTTGTGAGTATATATCTAAATTATATTTTAACTTTCTTATGAGTAAACAAGTTGAAAGAGTAAAGAATATGGTCTTATGGCTTATGAATTAGAAATAAGAAGAAAAAAAATGAAAAGAAAGCAGTCAGCCAACCGAAAGCGTGTTTGTCTGTGTGTATGTGCATGCACTGGGGGTGTAGCGGAATCTCATGAGACGTAGTCAAGCAGACGGTCAATGCTTATACAATAGACAAAGAGGATAATAGTAATTATGGCGGACGTTTCATGAGTGCATGTGTTTTGGAAAACTGGATTTGATGTTAGGAGGGACAACTTTAGAAATTTAAAGAACTCAATAGATAACGGGTTGTTTCTTTCTGCCCACTGAACTTTAGGTAATTCAAGAGTGTTAACAGGGGCTATTGAAACTGGAGAAGAAATTTAGAAAAGCTGTTTATTTATCAACAGACGATTGATAAATACATATATAGAAAGGCGGAGAGCTGGTGCAATCGTTAGCACGCCGGACAAAGAGCTTAGCAGCATTGCGACTGTCCGACTTTGCCCTTCATCCTTTCGAGGTCGATAAAATAAGTACCAGTTGAGTACAGGGGCCGATTTAATCGACTTACTCCCTCCCCGGAAATTGTTGGCCTTCTGTCAAAATTTTAAGCCAATATACATACATATATACACATATATACGTGTATATATGAATATGTATGTACACACACACACACACACACATATATATATATATATATATATATATATATATATATATATACAGACATATGCATACATACATATCTGTATATATATATATATATATATATATATATATATATATATATATATATATATATATATATACATATGTATATATATGTATATGTATATGTATATATTTATATGCATAATTATATCTTCCTATATTATATATATATATATTATATATATATATAATATCCTTTTTGTCTGGGGGGGGTGTATTGATGAAATGATAGTCCCAGCCTTGAACATCTGCAGAAAAAAAGTAAATAAAAAAACATGCTGGACATGGGAACTTTAGAGGGGCGGGTCTAGTTCGAATGCTAGGAACAGAGTGAACCGCCATCAAAGTCGTTTATTGAAGATCCAAGAGCGTTTGTGTTATACCGGGTCGCGTCTTGGACTTATCGTTCAACTCTGTAAGCGCGCGAACGTGTGTGTGTTTATGTGTGGGCGGCGGGTAACGATATGTGTGGATGGGTGCATTTTAACCGTTTTTAAAATTTATTTATCTGTTTATTTATATTTTTCTTACACAGACACAGACACAACAAACATATACACACCCATATATATATATTATATATATATATATATATATATATATATATATATATATATATATATATATATATATATATATATATATACTACTACATGGGGGTGGGTTGAGTAAAGATGCAATTGACTTGATAATTATAACGACTACACAGCGGCAGGAAAGCAAAGAAAGGGTCTAGCGTCTTCAGAATGAGTGAAAAGGAAAGGGGAGGGGGAGAATAAAAAAAAGAAGAAAAGAAAGATATATAAAAACAAAATTGGTGTAAGAAATAGAAAAATAGATAAAGAGATGCAGTGGGGCGGATAGTCTCATTATCATGTCAATCAACTCAATCATCACAGAACCTCTACCAATGATCTCATCCTCCTTCACCTATTCATCATCACAGTCATCATCATCATCATCATCATCATCACAGGACAACTGCTAAATTTTTATCCTCCTGCTCCACTTCTTTTTCCTCCTCCACATCATCCTCAATACGACAGCCCTACTATCATTATCATTACAACTACAGCACTACTACCATCGCCTCTATGATGACGATGATGATGATGATGATGATGATGATCATTATCATCATCATCATCATCATCATCATCTCATCAGAGTCACTGCCACAACATCCTCATTACCGTCGCCAGTTAAAGTTTACTTTACTGCTGCCAGTGTTTTCTATTGTTCACGGCAAAAAGCTTATGGATATGTATATTAGGTCACTATGAATATGGTCACTATGAATATGTATGTATATATATATATATATAATATATATATATATATATATATATATTATATATATATATATATATATATATAATATATGCGTGTACTTTTGAGTGTATGAATCAAGAACGGAAGCAGCACAGAATTAGCAATTTCTTCAAATATGAAATTTCTTCAAAATATGAAGAAAAAACACAATAGAAAAGCCAACCTCATCCCATTAACCTCTTGTTGCTGATGTTGTTTTGTTCCAGGACGACCCTGATTGAAGAGAGCTACTTTTGAATTTTCCCAGAAACACCGTAAGTTGTTGTTAAATTTTTCCAACCACTTGAAGTTTTTCAAATTTTCCCCAGATTATTTTCAAATAATCTGTTTGTTGTTGACAAAAATTGTAAATTACCTATTATTAATTTCCAGAATTAAAAACAACGAATGCGATTTTCACTATCAGCGGGCAAAACTGCCACAAACTACATTTTTTTAAAACAATCTGGTGAAAAATTGGAATACTTCAAGCGGCTAGAAAAAAATTAGCAAATCCACACCGTTGCTTTTTAGGACTAAATTATCAAATATCGTTCCCTTATTTTCAAAAAGGTAAGGTGAGATTTGAAGGGGATTTGGTTGTTATATTTAGCGGGTCGAATTCCGTTTTGCGATTTACTCATTGGCTTGTGAACTTCTTGCAGATGTTTGTAGGTTGTCTGTGAATTTATTATTCTAATGTTAAATTTTGGTTGACCTTTCTTCAAGAACATGATCGGGCATCGAAACTGACCCATAGCAACTTTTTCTTTCATATGTTATAAACGCTACGGAGACGAAGGAATTCCTGAAATAAACCCAGTGGCGTTTATATCAATACTATTGATGACATCAGGTAACCAGATACAGTAAACGGGCTTTAAACGGTATACACACATATACACGTGCGTGCGTATAAATTTATATATGTATGTATACGTATATATATGTGTCTGTGTGTGTGTACGTGTGTGTGTGTGTCTGTGTGCGTGTGTGCGTGCGTGTGTGTATGTGTAAGTGTGCGTGTGTATTATACAGATAAGGAAATATCTCAACGCTTCTAAAGCAATCTTTGTTAGTTGACTTTCAACGTAAGTTGAATTTAGAATATATATATATATATATATATATAAAGGTATGTAGACAAAATACAACATGGACAAGAACGTATAACTCATAGAAGACGATACAATAAACATGGACAGGACATTCGAACCCCTCAGTCTTCAGTCAAGAACCGGATCATCGTAGTAATTTCGGCTGATTAATCTTGTATATATATATATATATACAAACATACATAAAATTATAATCAAGGATATCTAAAAGATACCACTATGCTAGAGATCGTACTCAAAACTTGAACATATCAAGTATTCATACAGCGCCAGGAGAATAGACAAATAGACAAATAAACTAGCAAAAACTTATTGGATAAACCCAATTCTAGACTTCTGGCTTTGCATAAAAATAGATTCTGCCTCATCAGTGGGATATACATAGATAGTACATAATTACATATGTATATAACTCACTTTGATATTTATCATTGTTTGATTTCACTTTTTCAATATCAGCGACAGTGGGCGCTGGAAAAAGTATAAGTATTTGTGAAGGAAATCTAATTCTCGGCGACAACTATGATTGTCACACGTTGACGAGAGGTCAATACCTCGAAACTCGAGTCCGTGTGTATCATAAGTTGAAGACGGGAAGGATGACTTCCCTTTGCAAATACTGACAGGACACAGAAAGTGTGTCTATGGCCAGCTGGAGGAGTGTGTCCTCCTGGGGCTAAAAACTACAGTAGCATCCACCCTTAGGGTTAGCCATATTGAAATGGCAAAAATACGTCACTATATATATATATATATATATATATATATATATATATATACACATAACATACAAATACTTACATATACGCACGTATACACACATATATATGTATGTATGCACGCGACCGGTTTAATTGCCTATCTAAACTCCACGTGCTATACGGTCAAAATACCACCGCAGTGAATATAATGAATTTATATAAATAAGGATAAGATCGTTATTTAAAATACTGATCATATCAAGTGGCCAGCATAGGAATAAAAACCTTATGGGTAATAATTATTATTAAAATTATGCTAGAGACAGCAGTCAAAGCTTGACTCTAAAACCACGTGAAGCACCAGGAGAAAAGACAAATAAAGTAGCAAAAAATTACTGGATAATCCAAGATCTAAATATACTCTGCCTCATCAGTGGGATATACACAGATAGTACATAATTACAAAAAAATATGTATATACAACATACGAGTGAAGTTTTGACTGCTATCTTTAGCATGGGGGTATCTATTAGATACCTTTAATTATAATTTTACTGATAATTATTACCTATAAGGGTCTTATTCCCATGCTGGCTACTTGATATGATCGATATTTTAAATAACGGTCTTATCCTCGGGCCGACCAAAGCCTTGCGAGTGGATTTGGTAGACTGAAACCGAAAGAAGCCCGTCGTGTGTGTGTGTGTCTGTACGTGTGTATATCGTTGTGTCTGTGTTTGTCCCCCCCCCCTCCATTGCTTGACAACCGATGTTGCTGTGTTTACGTCCCGGTAACTTAGCGGTACGGTAAAAGTGTCCAATTGAATAAGTACCTGGCTTACAAAAAATAAGTCCTGTGGGTCGATTTCTTCGACTAAAATGCGGTGCTCCAGCTTGGCCGCAGTTAAAGGACTGAAACAAGTAAAAGAATAAAGAATAAACATATGTAGTAGGGGATATTTATTCGACTAAAACCCTACAAGGCGGCGCCACAGTACGACCGCAGCCTAATGACTGGAACAAGTAAAAGATTAAAGATTGCAATCCGCCATTTTATATTTTTTCTCTTAGATTACGCATTCAATTATTGTTCCTTTGTGTTTATAATGTTTCTTATCTTCTCCAAACAGAGCCAACTTTTACTAAAGCCACTTCATTTCCTTTGCAATCCATCATTTTACTTATCTCTTTGATCCCACATCTTCTGTCTCAAATATCTTAATCCATCAAGTCTGTTGAATGCCATCTCCCCGCTGCTTCAATTCCTTTTTTGTTTATATCAGTTTTCGTTCTAACTAGTTATGCTCATTACTTTGCTCTCTGCAACACTTCTATTCAGTACCATCTTCAAGTTGCATCATGACGTGTCGTTGTTGTTGTTGATCTCGTAAGTTGTTCTTCGTTTTATCCTGCCAGATCGATATAATAGACCAAAAATGGAGATTACCATTTTTCTCAACTTCCTACTTAAAGTATTCCTTCGAATGACTAAATACCTTCTTTGGTGAAGTAGAATCCTATATTATTGGTCTTACTAAGTCATTTTATTGACGATAATTAGATAATTCCCCGTATAATGGCAGCGATTGATATAGAGTGGAGATGATGATGATGATGATGATGATGATGATATGATGATGATGATGATGATGATGATGATGATGATGGTTGTGGTGTGGTGGTGGTGGTGGTGGTATTGATTATCGTCATGGCCATGATATCAGCTAAAACAAAACGACAACGACCACATCGATGACAAAAACAACAACGATAGAAACGGCCAAACCCAAGCAGCAGCTGAGACCGGACCGAGTGGCGCATCTTCCTTCAAGATCGAAACCAACTTACTCTTCCTGGATCTTGAATACCCTTGAGGACATAAGGAACTTCAAAACCTTATTTTATTCTCATGTATATATTGCGCCTTAGTTCGACCACACACACACACAACACACACGCGCGCACACACACACACACACACACACACACACACACCACACACACACACACACACACACACACACACACATCGGCTTAACACTAACACAAGGTTTTAGGTGATTTTAGTGGACGTCACTCTATGGCAATCATTCGGGGGCCAGTTTCCTGTTTGAGAATGACAACTTCCTCTATGGTTTCCCTCAGTGTTAGCAGTACTAATAAAAAGAAAGAAAGGAAGGAAGGGAGAAAGGGAGAAAGAAAGAAAGAAAGAAAGAAAGAAAGAAAAGAAAGAAAGAAAGAAAGAAAGAAAGAAAGAAAGAAAGAACGAAAGAAAGAAAGAAAGAATGGTCCAGATGTGCTGCCTTTCGCTTCTGGTTGAACGGTAAAAAGAAAGGCACCCGCGGACCAAAGATTGTAGCAGATTAAGTTTGCCGCCTAAATTATATGTATATACTCTCCAAAAGGAAATGGGGCTCGTTACAGCTTAAACAGCTTTGCTCATAGATATTCTCAATCAGAACTCAGCATGGGCAGCAGCGACAATAACAACAGAAGTGAGTTAAAAAGTTGGATCAAAATGTTTAAAATAGCAGCTGAATCTCCTTTAAATTCACACTATATCGTCCTGAAAAGTAAATAAGCAAAAATCAACGGGTACTGAAGTCCGAAACACGAAATAGTTTATAGAAAAGTTAGAATCGCTATGACTAGATTACTTTTGATCATAGATCGGTTTGTCAGAGATGATCTTTTGCTAAGCAACAACACCATCTAATAACAATGTCGATGATAAGTGTTCCGGTGTTTAGAAATATGTAAATTACATAATTTCTTTCAATCTTTTTTCGTTGTCATTTTTCAAATCTCACCTCAAGTACGAGACATTGAGTTAAACATTTCGTGTGTGTGTGTGTGTGTGTGTGTGTGTGTGTGTGTGTGTGTGTGTGTGTGTGTGTGTATGTGTGTGTGTGTGTATGTGTGTGTGTGTAATGAATTTATTTAGACGTGGTGATACTAATAGCCAGTTGTTAGAACTCAGTATACTTATGGTTAAGAGGAAAGCATCAGGAGAGTAGAGAGCGTAGTATCATTCAATGAATAACAAAGAACTAGAGCTATATAATCACCATTATTAACTTACAACTGTTTCTGCTATTAGAAGAATCTCACATTGTTGTGGTTTTAGGTCTACAGAATCACTAGATCGGAGTTTACTCCAGTTTCTATGGTGAATAAGCAATGGGGAGTACATTACTCCTTCACAATCGAGACGCCAGTCCGTCGTTGGGTTAACCCTGCTTCCACCCTGGGGTTTGTTAAAACTGATTTTCAATTGAGTTGGACTGGTATAACTTGAAATGGAGTGTTTCGTTCAACAACACTTCATTTTTGGTCAATAACACATCAACAACATAACGAGACACTAGGTCTGGATATCGAAATCACGACTTTATGATTGCGAGTTCAATATTCGCAACACAAAGCCATGCACATTGATACTGTTGCGATAGATAGAATCATCATCAACGGGAGTGGAAGAAATGAGTGCTGTGATATTAATCCTTTTTATTACAGGCAGAAGGCTTGGAATTTGGAGGAGGAGGAGGAAGATAGTCGATTACATCCAGCGCAATGCTCAACTGGAATTTATTTTATAGATCCTGAAAGGATGAAAAGCAAAGTCGACTTCGACGGAATTTGGACTCAGAACGTAAATACGACCGAAATGCTGCTAAGCATATTGTCCGCCGAGCTAACGATTTTCGCAGCTCACCGTTATAAAGCGTTGTGATAATAACGCTTGGCCCAAAAGTATTACCTGTGCAATAGAAATTTTCCTTAAATCACAGCCAGCCGTTTTAAACAAAAGGCATATTGGACAGTGCTGTCCAATATAAGGATATAAAGACGGCTGACCCTGACTGGAAACTCTCTGATCAAATATTTTCTTGCTCAGAGCTGACATGGACCTAAACAATAACAATGAAATAGGAGCCTCTGTGGCCATTGAGCCTGCATTAACTAGCAGTGACGCCTCCTTCACAACAATCTATACAGTTTTGAATATGGAAAAATCATTTCAATGATATACGCCGAAATATACCAACCATCATAAAAAGAATTCAGGAAGGTCACGGATGGAATGCCTTTGACCAATGTTTTACTCGATCAGAGCTGAGCTGGAGCTGAGCAACAACGACGAAACCTATATCCCTTTTCCCAGAATAATTACGATAATTGTATGTTTTCAGGATCCTATTTTTTAGATCTTCATTCCATAGTGTCTGGGACTCAACAAGAAATTTATGGATTGTCTTGCTATGTACCAGAGTCTTTAGAATATATAAAAAATTAAATCACATATTGGTTCTCACTCTTAAAGTAGCTATATTTAACAGCAGAGAGAAGGAGGAGGATGAAAAGGAAAGGGAGACACACAGAGACAGAGGATTAAACTTCATCTAAATATGCCTCATTTACATATGTGTCGTTTTACATATTTTCCTATTTTAGATATCTTCATATTGACCAATTTCCTGCTTACATTATTTACATATCTTCAGTATTTAGACAGAAGTCTTTAATTAGACGTCTTTTGAAACCATAATCACGTGTAACAACAATGTCCTGTGTTTATTCAACAAAAATATGGGAGAATGAAAATATACGAAGCAGTCCTACATCATGGAATTGTGGAACGATGTTGTTGCTAGGTAAAAGTGCTGCTTTGGGATAAAAGGCGAAAATGGCAATTTACTGGAAACATAGATTGCTTCCATATACATATTAATAATGAAAATAATGTATGTATGAGTGCGTGAGTAGCGTGTATATTTGTGTATGCGTGTGTGATGAGTGTGTGTGTATGTGCGTGTGATAGAGGAGAGAGAGAGAGAGAGAGAGGGAGACAGTGAGGGAGAGAGAAGGCTGTGCCTTCATATATCTATATATTTGTTTCTGTGCGCATACACCCTCACACGTTTATATATACATACACATGCAAGCACATACATGTTTGCACACATGCATGCATACATACATACATACAATTGCATGCATATGAATGTATATACATCTGCAATTACATAAGTACACGTATATATATATATATATATATATATATATATATATATATATATATATTATATCTAAATATATATATTTATACATATATAAATATATATACATGTATACATATATATGCATATATGTACATATATATATATATAAATAAATCTATATACACATACATATATATATATATATACTTAAATATACATATATATATAAATGCATACATATATATAAATATATATATATACATACAAATTTCTGGGAGTACGTAAATGCTGTGTCCTGAGAATGGCCGGTATGTGATTGTATATATATATATATATATATATATATATATATATATATATATATTATAAACTCACAATAGAGTAAGTCGGGCATCCTTATCACTACTCTCGGCATTGATGCATTCATTTATAATCCCAACTACATTTCAGAGCAGTATTGAACTCTTTATTTCAGTTTGTCGCATTTTTTGTTCCTCTATCCAAACAATCAAACTTAATTTTAAAACACACATACACACACACACACACACACACACACCACACACACACACACACACACACACACACACACACACACACACACACACACACACACACACACACACACACACACACACACACACACACACACACACACACAAACTCACGCTCACAGACAAAGACACACACACAGTGCTCTACAAGTCATAGAATGATTGTGAAATATACGCTTCTTGTGTTTGCGTTAGTTAGTAAGCGTTTGTATTGTATTGTGCATATTTATATATATATATATATATATATATATATATATATATAATATACACTAGATGGAAGATTAACATTAAAAAAAGATATTATGCCCGTCTGTCTGTTTGTCGGACCGTCCGTATATATGTATGTATGTATGTATATATGTATGTATGGTATGTATATATGTATGTATGTATGTATGTATGTATGTATGTATGTATGTATGTATGTATGTATGTATGTATGTATGTATGTATGTGTGAATGTATGTACATATGTATGCATGCGGGCATGTAAGCATATCTATATTCCATAAATGTTACCAAAGATGTAAAACTATAAGCAGATTATAAATCAATAGGTTGTATGCGTAGTCACACACACACACACACACCACACACACACACACATGCACACACACACTTATATATATATATATATATATATATGTGTGTGTGTGTGTGTGTGTGTATGTATATACATACACACATTTATAAAAGCATTTATATATAAATGTAAATATACATATAGGTGTATATGCGTGAGTTGCACATACTTCCACACAGACAGACACAGACATATATATATATATATATATATATATATATATATATATATATATTATATATATATATATATATATGCATATGTATAATATGCATATATATATATATATATATATATATATATATAAGTATATATGTGCCTATGCGTGTGTGTGAGAGAATTAAGTTGTTATGTGGTATTACTGACACAAAGCAGTTATTACTGAAATGGAAATATTCTTGGGTATCATGCCGATAACATGATGTATGTTTGTGCAGTATATAGGATATACTTGGCGAGTAATCGCTTAATATCAAGCCACCTACTGTACAGAATACTGTCTATCTCATAGATAAACGAATTCTGAAAATCTACTCGCTATTGTGTAGCAAGTCACTTGTTTGACATCCGCTGAAAGAAGCGCAGGAGAAAATTAAGTGAGATAACGGCTACACATATACATAAATACATAATACATATATACACGCATCTAATCTCCCGCTCTCTCTTTCTCTCTATCTATCTATATATCCATCTATCTCCCTACCTATCTCTCTCTCCTCTCTCTCTCTCTATATATATATATATATATATATGCATATATAAATTTGCATTGGACCTTTTCGCAGTATTACGGTCTATAAATTCGAGCTGCAACATAAACAATGTACAAAATTACATTTTAAATGTATATATCATGTTATCATATATTATCATATATAAATACATCCACACACGCGCACACACACACACTTATGTACGTGCATCTTTGCATATGTTTTTATACTCATACATATAGATAGATAGGTAGACAGACAGACATACAGAGAGACAGACAGACAGACAGACAGACAGACAGATAGACAGATAGATAGATAGATAGATAGATAGATAGATAGATAGATAGATAGATAGATAAATAGATAGATAAGTTTCTTTATTGGCCAGACAGGGCTGCACACAGATGGGACAAGTTACAAGGTAGAGCTTTTCTTTTGGGGGATGAAAAAAACAAAAAACAAAAGAAAAAAAATAAATAATAAATAAATAAAATAAAAAATAAAAAGAATAAAAAGAAAAAAAAGAAAAGGAAAAGGAACAAAAGAAAAGAGAAATGAAAAAAGAAGAAAAAAGGGGAAGAGGAAAAAAAAAAGAACGATCAATAGGGATCGTGTATCACAGTGTTATGATATATGGTGTAAAGGGGAAAGCAAGTAAGGTTTATCCGTGGGAAGAAAAGCCTACGAAAAAGACCACGGTGACCTTGGTCAATATTGTTATATGTTACCACATTTGTTTGCAAGTGGGTAACCCTCTGTTTTCAATTTCTGGGTTCATAGGATTATGCTCAAGGTGGCTTCGTCATTCATACGTGCCATCCTTGCTACATTCACCCATCTTTTTTTTAAACATTCGCTAGACAAAACTTGCCTCTCTACTTTCACTTTCCTTTTCAAGTGGTACTTGAAGAAGTTGATGAGAGATTGACCAGAGAGGAAAGTGTTTGTCTCCAATCCTTTCAGACGCGTCCACCAGATACATTCTTTCGCCATAGCCACAAGGATGATGAAAATAGCTTTTCCTTCCCGTTTGAAGGAAGGAGGCGTGACAATATTGACGATAGACTCAGCTGATAAACCAACTCGCCCCACACGTGACAGCAGTTGTTCGACACAAGCCCACAGGTCGGAAATTGTTGGACACTGCACGAGTGCGTGCAGAACGTTTTCGTCGCTCTGACCGCATCTCGGGCAGGTCGGCCCCGTGTTTCTCGAGCCGTGTCTGTAGAGCTTATCCCGAACGGGTAGCGCTTCTCGGTAACACTGCCAGGCCAGGGATCTCTGGAAGTTGTCCATGGGCCCTGGCCAGAAAGTCGTCCTGAACAGGCGGGTTAGGTACTCCTCGTCGACGTCCAGGTTCGCCCCGAGCTCGTCGTCGTACCTCCCCTCCACTAATCCCCTATAGAATGCTTTGGTTGTGTTGAAGTCACTCAAGGTCGACCCAGGACGGCAGAGTTGCTTGAGAGCAACGCGACACTCGCGGTGCCATTCGCCCTTCCTCGGCCTCTTTTTGATCCACGACTGCAGTTCGGTCATGGAGACGAGCTGCGGGAAAGCGTGCCTCACAAACGGCGACCACACCTGTTCACCGTCGTCTACATAGAGCCAGAGATGTCGCAGTCTCAGCGCGTGTCTGCGCATCATCAACCACGGCATGCCCAGCCCTCCTTTTAACGGGTGTTGACAGCAAATGGATCGCCTGACCATCGGGACGCATCCTTTCCACAAGAAGCGAAAGAGAATGCGTTGTAGTTTGGTGATGGAACTGCTCGATGTGCTCGTGGCTAGACACTATGACGGTGACGTCGTCCGCGTATGCAGACACGCTCGTCCCGCATCCCAGTTCTCGCGGGATGCCCCTCAAAGTTGCCAGCTTCCGCAATAATGGCTTGAGAGGCAATACGTATAGAAGCGACGAGAGGGGGCATCCCTGACGGACCGAACGTGCGATGTCGAAGGGTCTCGATAGATGTCCATTCACGCGAATTACCGAACGGATGCCTCTGTACAAAGCGGCTATCCAGCCGCGGAAGACGGGACCGAAGCCAGCCGCTCTGAGGACCGCCTCCAAGTATCGATGGTCTACCCTATCGAAAGCTTTCGATTGATCCAAATTGATCAGCGCCCCACCCATGCCAGGTTCGTTAACTACCCTGTCTATGATGTAGCGCATCAGGTGGAGGTTGTCATGGATGGTCCGGCCTGGCACGGCGCATGTTTGTGCCTTGTCGACCAGGGTCGGGACAAGGTACGACGGTCAGGCGGTAGTAGATGACGGACGCGATGTACGTGTTCACCACCTCCGCCCGACCTTTTAGGGACAGTTTCCTCTCGGCCCATTGCCGGGCGAGAGTGACCACCCTACTCGTTCTCTTGTTCCAGTTCTTCTCCACTTGGAGGTCCGGACCAAACCAGACCCCGAGCAACTCAACCGGGCCGTCGGTCCAGCGTCCCACGACGGAGGCGCTGGTGGACGGCATGGGCTTGCTTCTCCAGGTGCCTAGTCGCAAGCCCACTGACTTTTCCCGGTTGATTTTCGCTCCTGTCACCGCTTCGTAGCTTTTCAGTGTGGCTGTTGTTTGTGTTGGGTTTTGAAATGTCTTCGGGAGATGTATTTCCCTCTGCTTTGTTCGTGTTTGCATTTGGTTTGGTTGTGTTTTTGCTCTTTATTTTCCTTCTTTTTGTAGCTATTTTCCATTCCTCACTGGTTTCGTCTTCCGACGAAATTTCTGAGGAATCAGTAGGGGGTAGGGGTATGTTGTAGGCTTCTATGTATGTCTGTGTAAGTGGTTGTGTTGTTGTTTTCGTTGTTGTTGGTTGTTGAGTGTTTGTGTGTGTTGAGTGCGGTATAAGGGAGGGGGGGTCAGTTTTTGTGTGTTTTATTTGTTTTTCTGTTCCTTTGGTTCTTGCTGTTGTTGGTATTTTTCCAGGTGTTGAGTGGTTTTTGGTTGATGACGGATTAGCTTGGTGTGCTTCTCTTGTCGTCTTCTGTGTTGATGGTGGTGTGGGTAGTAGAGCTTTTTTTTCGGAGTGCTTTGGTTGTGGTAGTGGTTGTTGTTGCTCTTGGTGTGCAGTGGTTGGGCACGTCTTTTTCAAGTGTGTTTCGCTTCCACACAAATAGCAGCGTGGTCGCCTGCCCTCTACCACTACATAAAGTTTGTAGCCTCCTGGCAGTTCTATAGTGGTGGGTATCTTCTCTCTTGCTGCTTCATCCAAATGAAGAAGGAATTCGATTGATTTTCCCACATAGTCTTTCTCTCCTAGAACAGCGATTTCAAGGATGTTTGTCTCTGACATTGTCTCTGTCATTTCAAAGCAGATGGCAGAGACTAACCATTGTGTTTCGACTTCAAGTGGTACATTTTTTATTTGGACTTTCGTGACTCTCTTGTTTAAATAGACTAGTATCATTACCAAGTCGTCCGAATGCAGCTCCAATGTGGAAAAATGTTTTGCTAAATTTTCGTTGAGGAAACGTACTTGGACTGTACCAAATTTATTTCCCCAACTGATATATTCCTTGGAGTCCCATGCAGGACGAAGACATTTTTCAATTTTTTCCTGCGGTGCATTTTCTGTTCGTCTTGTTTTCTTATTTATTACTTTATAAATTATTGCTTTTTTTGTGTGTGTTTTCCACGATGTGTTGTGGAATGTGAAGGTGCAATTTGTCTCCTTCTTTGGTGAAGAGTGCTTTTGTGCGGTTTATTTCCTGTGTGGTGAATTTTACAATTGTTCGTTTTTGTTTTGTCACATCCGCAAAATTCGTTTTAGCAGCAGAAGGGTTAGTTATAGCAGTTGAAGTCGTGGTAGTGGTGTTGGTGTTGGCGGTGTTAGCAGCAGAAAGGTTAGTTGTAGCAGTTGAAGTCGTAGTAGTGGTGTTGGTGTTGGCGGTGTTGTCTTTGGTAGGCGGCTTTGTGCCCATTTCGTTGTTGTTGTTGGTGGTGGTGATGGTGGTGGTGCTGGCATTCATGTTTTCGTCTGTATTCGTTTTTGAAATCCCTTTCTCCGTCCTTTTATCATCGTCAAGTGGTGTAGGGAGTGGGGGGAAATCTAAGTTAATGTCTTCGGTCGCGACGTTAGTTTTGCTGTTGTTGTTGTTGGTGGTGGTGTTGGTGACAGCGGTGTTCAAGCTGCGAGGTTTAGCAGCTAGTGGTAGCAATAGTGTTTCGCTACCGTTCTGCATGACTGGCGGGCTAGCCACGTGGTTTCTAGTTGCCATTTTCAAAATGAAAAATGGCTAAAAAGAACCAACTAAAGTTTTGAAAGTTTCTGGTAATTTCGCCCATACAGGGGCGGAATTCTACGTGAATAATTCTGAGGTTTTTTAGTGAATGAACTTGCACAACGATTAAAACAAAATATTTGACAAGGAGTTTTAAACATGTAAAAGTGGCCAACTTACGTGGAGCCGATATGACTAGCGTCCGTCCATTGTGATATAGATAGATATGTTTCTTTATTAGCCACACAGGGCTGCACACAGATAGAACAAATTACAAGGTAGAGCTTTTCTTTTGAAGGTTTAAAAAAAAAAAAAAAAAAAAAAAAAAGGGAAAGGGGAGTTTCGATCAAAAGGGATCGTAAAAGGAGAGAAAGAGGACAAAAAAAGGGGGGGGTAAAAAAAAAAAAAAAAAAGGGGGGGAAGAGGAAAAAAAATTGATCAATAGGGATCGTTATCACAGAAATGTCAATATGAAGTGTAAAGGGGAGGACAGGTGAGGTTTACCCGTGGAAAGAAAAGCCTACGGAAAAGACCACGGTAACCTCGGTCAATGAAGTCACATTTTATATTTCTTTTTTTTTTTTTTTTTTTGCAAATAAGCAACTCTCTGTTTTCGATTTTGGGTTCATAGACTATGCTCAAGGTGGCTTCGTCATTCATACGTGCCATTCTTGCTACATTCACCCATCTTTTTTTAAAACATTCGCTAGACAAAACTTGCCTCTCTACTCTCACTTTCCTTTTCAAGTGGTACTTGAAGAAGTTGATGAGAGATTGACCAGAGAGGAAAGTGTTTGTCTCCAATCCTTTCAGACGCGTCCACCAGATACATTCTTTCGCCATAGCCACAAGGATGATGAAAATAGCTCTTCCTTCCCGTTGAAGGAAGGAGGCGTGACAATATTGACGATAGACTCAGCTGATAAACCGACTCGTCCCACACGTGACAGCAGTTGTTCGACATAAGCCCACAGGTCGGAAATTGTTGGACACTGAACGAGTGCGTGCAGAACGGTTTCGTCGCTCTGACCGCATCTCGGGCAGGTCGGCCCCGTGTTTCTCGAGCCGTGTCTGTAGAGCTTATCCCGAACGGGTAGCGCTCTCTCGGTAGCACTGCCAGGCCAGGGATCTCTGGAAGTTGTCCATGGGCCCTGGCCCGAAAGTCGTCCCGAACAGGCGGGTCAGGTACTCCTCGTCGACGTCCAGGTTCGCCCCGAGCTCGTCGTCGTACCTCCCCTCCACTAAACCCCTATAGAATGCTTGGTTGTGTTGAAGTCACTTAAGGTCGACCCAGGACGGCAGAGTTGCTTGAGAGCAACGCGACACTCGCGGTGCCATTCGCCCTTCTCGGCCTCTTTTTGATCCACGACTGCAGTTCGGTCATGGAGACGAGCTGCGGGAAAGCGTGCCTCACAAACGGCGACCACACCTGTTCACCGTCGTCTACATAGAGCCAGAGATGTCGCAGTCTCAGCGCGTGTCTGCGCATCATCAACCACGGCATGCCCAGCCCTCCTTTTAACGGGTGTTGACAGCAAATGGATCGCCTGACCATCGGGACGCATCCTTTCCACAAGAAGCGAAAGAGGATGCGTTGTAGTTTGGTGATGGTAGGGTCGGGACAAGGTACGACGGTCAGGCGGTAGTAGATGACGGACGCGATGTACGTGTTCGCCACCTCCGCTCGACCTTTTAGGGACAGTTTCCTCTCGGCCCATTGCCGGGCGAGAGTGACCACCCTACTCGTTATCTCGTTCCAGTTCTTCTCCACTTGGAGGTCCGGACCAAACCAGACCCCGAGCAACTCAACCGGGCCGTCGGTCCAGCGTCCCACGACGGAGGCGCTGGTGGACGGCATGGGCTTGCTTCTCCAGGTGCCTAGTCGCAAGCCCACTGACTTTTCCCGGTTGATTTTCGCTCCTGTCACCGCTTCGTAGTTTTTCAGTGTCTCACCGACCAGCTCGATGTGCTCGTGGCTTGACACTATGACGGTGACGTCGTCCGCGTATGCAGACACGCTCGTCCCGCATCCCAATTCTCGCGGGATGCCCCTTAGAGTCGCCAGCTTCCGCAGTAGTGGCTCAAGAGTCAATACGTATAGAAGCGCCGAGAGGGGGCATCCCTGACGGACCGAACGTGCAATGTCGAAAGGTCTCGATAGATGTCCATTTACGCGAATTACCGAACGGATGCCTCTGTACAAGGCAGCTATCCAGCCGCGGAAGACGGGACCGAAACCAGCCGCTCTCAGGACTGCCTCCAAGTATCGATGGTCTACCCTATCAAAGGCTTTCGATTGATCCAAGTTGATCAGGGCCCCACCATGCCAGGTTCGTTAACTACCCTGTCTATGATGTAGCGCATCAGATGGAGGTTGTCATGGATGGTCCGGCCTGGCACGGCGCATGTTTGCGCCTTGTCGACCAGTTTCTCGATGACAAGCGCCAACCTCTTGGCTAACACCTTGGCCAAAATTTTCAAGTCTGCATTAAGCAGAGTGATGGGCCTAAAGTTATCTATTACATTTCCCTGTTTAGATCTTTCTTCAGCAGTGTTACGGCTCCTCGGCTCACAAAACCAGGAATGCTCCCGTTTTGCTGCCAGTTGCAGTACACCGCCGCCAAGAGATCTCCAAACAAGTCTGGCATACAATTGTAAAGCTCGTAGGGTAGACCATCCAAACCCGGTGATTTGTCCCTCGAGCATTCTGCCATCGCTTCCCGCACTTCCGCCGCCGTGATGGCACCTTCGCAGCACCCTGCCTTTCTTGTCGAGAGTCGTGGTAGGCTATGTAGGTAGGCACTGAAGTCCACCCTACGTTCTTGCCCTCCACTCGTTCCGAACAGTCGGGCAAAATGTTGCTGAAAGGCCTCACACATTTTTTTGGCTCGAGCAATTCGCGCCCCTGTTCATCTACCAGTGACCGAATGGTGGCTTTGTTGCCCTGTTGCGCCTCTGCCACCCGGGCCTCTCTCGCGGCTCCAACACCTTCGTTCCTTAGAGCACGCATCCTAGCTCTAGCGACAGCACATCCTTCGTGTGTTTGGCGTTGAAGTGTTGGTCGAGGGCCAACTCGCCGCCCAAACGTCGGATGCGATGCCGCTTCTAATTGCCTCTTCTAGCTTCTTAACTAGCTCACCCTCTACTCTATTTCTATCTATGGCTAGTGCTTTGCTGTACCTAATCGCTTCTGCTTTTACTGCTCTCTTGAGGGCAAACCACCATTTGTGTTGATGATGGCTCCCGTCAAAGCCCTCTTTACTAGTGTGCTAATCCGGTCTCTGAAAACCTGTCTCGATGGGAAAGACGCGTTTAGTTTCCAGTATCCGGGACCCTGCCTAAGTGTCTTACCTAAGTCTAGCGTACATGTCACAAGTTTGTGATCCGTGTAGCTGACTATGTGGAAATGTGGACATCCTATGCTATCTCTATCTACTGTCCTACACAGTATCCTATCTAGATACGATCTCGACGACCCGATGCGGTTGCTCCATGTCCACGTTGGCGCATTCGGGTGGTCTAGTCGGGACCTGTCAGACAGTTGAAAGCGTCTGAGCAGGTCTCTGAGGCATTTGCATCCCCGTCTATTCCTATCTCTACCCACGTAGTCTACATGCGTGTCCAAGGTAGCATTCCAATCCCCCACTAAGAGTAAAGGACGAGACGTTCCCAAGAAAACTTCTAGACGTGTTGAAAGAAATCCGCCCGACCTGTTAAGGGCGGTGCGTAAACTGATACGAGTCGAAAAGCGCACCCATTGCTGCCGTCGACATCCAGGACGACCAGTCTACCCTCCGGGTCTACGAATATTGTCCTTACTTTGAGATCCAGACTCTGTGAAAAAGTACCGCGGTGCCACTACCGCCCATCTCGGCAGACAGGGGGAAAAATAAATGTTGAACTGTCCGCCAAACATGGTCTTTAGGGCCCGCGGATTGTGGAGTCTGGTCTCGCTTATGGCTATGATTTCTAACTTATGTGACTTTATGTCATTTAAGAGGTACCCTTGTTTCCAAGGGGACCCCAAGCCACGCGCATTTACACAACCAATCTTGATCATAGTTCTAATGAATTAGAATACAGAGGGGTACTTACTGCTCGAAAGTTTTGCTTCTCCTCCGTTGGTTTGTCCTCGAGAAGATCCCAGTACAGTTCTTTGTGAGATATTTTTGGCATTTACCAACCGCACACTGGGGAAAATGCCTTTGAGTGTGTGGTGCAGACTTTTGGAGATGTGTAATATTTTGATGTGGTCTGGTGGTGTTGTGTATGGGTGATTGTTTGTTTTTGTCCTCTTCTGTTATGTTTGTTTTTGATTGGATGTATTCCATCAAATTTGTGTTTTTGGTGTCTATGGCTGTGAGCATGTTTGCTGTATATGTTTTTGTGGTGTTGTGTGGCTGTTGTTTGCGTTGGGTTTTGAAATGTCTTCGGGAGATGTATTTCCCCCTGCTTTGTTCGTGTTTGCATTTGGTTTGGTTGTGTTTCTGCTCTTTATTTCCTTCTTTTTGTAGCTATTTGCCATTCCTCACTGGTTTCGTCTTCCGACGAAATTTCTGAGGAATCAGAAGGGGGTAGGGGTATGTTGTGGGCTTCTATGTATGTCTGTGTAAGTGGTTGTGTTGTTGTTTTCGTTGTTGTTGGTTGTTGAGTGTTTGTGTGTGTTGAGTGCGGTATAAGGGATGGGGGATCAGTTTGTGTGTGTTTTCTTTGTTTTTCTGTTCCTTTGGGTTTTGCTGTCGTTCTTGGTGTTGGAATGGTTTATTTGTTGTTGGTGGTGATGATTCTGTTCTTGGCGCTGGTGTTGGTGTTGTTTGGTTGGGTTGGCTTGTTCTTTGTTGTTTTTCCTGCATTTCCGCATACAGCTTCTTGACTAGCTGTCCATATTG
This sequence comes from Octopus sinensis, assembly GCF_006345805.1. Lineage (NCBI taxonomy): Eukaryota > Metazoa > Mollusca > Cephalopoda > Octopoda > Octopodidae > Octopus > Octopus sinensis. The sequence continues at coordinate 94,671,832 of NC_043005.1, read as the reverse complement.
TGGTGGGCAATAATCCTGGCTTTTGTGATTTTTCGTGTGGCTGTTGTTGTTGTGTAATTTTGCGGCAGATTTGCACTCCTTTTTGAGGTGTGCCTCACTGCCACATGTATAGCATCGTGGCCTTCTGCCCTCGACTACTACGTATAACTTGCGGCCATCCTCAAGATGTACGTGGGTGGGGATTTTATTTATGTCCTCTTGACTTATGAGGATTTTATTTATGTCCTCTTGACTTAGATAGATAGATAGATAGATAGATAGATAGATAGATAGATAGATAGATAGATAGATAGATAGATAGATAGATAGATTGACAGACAGGTTGATTGAATGATAGACTCAAAGCGCGGCCCCGCTACCCATATATATATATATATATATATATATATATATATATATATATATTCTTTGTTATTAATGAACAAGAAAAAGTTCTCGATACTGCATTCATTTCAACAGATCCAATAGCTTTATTACTCCGGAGAATCTCCGACGTGCAGGTAGAAAAGAAAAAAAAAAGAGAAAATGTAGAATTGTAAAAGCATCAGTCATAGTGAGATAAAGTAACTGAAATACATGTAGATTGGTCGGTACACAGATTGGTAAGTTGGTAGGTATGTTCGCGAACTTGTTAATCATGAATTTTATATATATTTGCATATTCGGATGTATACATACAAATGTAGGAACATTCATTACTGCATAGAAACGTGTTGAATACATTCTCTTCTATTTCATACATAAAGTCTAATTTGTGTTATGTAGATATATTGACGCTTCTTGTCAAAAAAACTCACTGCTAATTTACTAGTTTTATTTGATATGTATGATATATGTATATGTGCGAGTGTGTGTGTGTGTGTGTGTGTGTGTGTGTGCGAGCACATACAGCCGCCAGATATTTATGTAATCTCTCTCTCTCTATATATATATATATAACTCAACTTGTGTGTCTGTGTGTGTATCTGTGTGTGTGTCTGTGTGTTTAACTTCCCAGCACATCTCCTCCTAGCCAACAAATCGTAGAACCACCAAAAATGGGTCACTTAAAGTTTAGGCAAATCAAAACTGAACTGCGCTATTTCTGTTCCGAAATTCATCTCGCAAGTGCAAAAATCGATAATGTGTTTGTTTAAGCTTTATCCCATGCATTGAATAGTGAACTTTACTCAGTCAGCTGTTTGACGTGAACTGTGTTCACCGCGCGTGCAAGCATGCGTAAATTGCATGAAAAATATAAAATCAAGATATAAAAACGAATCGCCGTAAACATTGTAGAAATTCGGCAATGAAATGAATTTTCGGGATGTAGCCTGGAGGGTTTTTTCGTATTAATCGTTTGGACTTTGTGAACACATACCAATTGTTTTCATAACATGTTTAACGCTTTGAATTAAATGTGACCATTTTGCGTTGAGTCTGCAGTTTGAATCACTTTAACCAAATTTTAGCAGGCCGGATTTTTTATCATCAAGATACATCGCCAGCGACTCCCTGAAACTCCCCCCTGAAATCCCCGTTGAGAAATACTGATCTAAAAGAATAATTCAACAATGCAATTATTTGATCAACAAAAATTTATGAAACGCTTCTACGTACTTCCTATTGAGGAAATGGAACACATAAGCACAAAAATAGAGGGCATTAAATGCTTGATTTTAAAACCAAAATAATTGAATTTTGATTGAACTTCATCCAAGTTTAGCTTAATTCGCGCGTGCATAGAACGCACGAGCGCACGAGCCAGGCAATACTGCTAGTATATAATAAAGGTGAAAAAACAGAAAAGATTATTTGCTTCAAACAGAAATTATGTGAGTTATATAAAGACGTTGCAAGCCAATCGCTTGCTGGTGACTACATCTACGTCAATGTTGAAAATACCCTCCTGTACCTTCAATAGATATCCCAGAATCACAAGCGTTTCGCCCCTTAGGCTGTAAGCATCGTCCGAGTGTGGCAATGAGGAATGGATTAACCTTTACCTATAGAACGGTTCAATCTCTGATCTCTTGTCAACCACAATTATTCTGAGCTGATATTCCTACTGGCTGTCTTTTGATATATAGGTTTTAATCCAGTTTTCTTCAATACCCAGCGCATTGATCTTCCTAGGAATCCGCGGTAGCTAACTTCCAGGGGTAATGAGAGGAAGATCGTTTTGTTCTCCCGAACAGAAGAACTATATTCGGTCGGAGTAAAATCATTGCCACCACTTCAAGAAAGATGAATCTGTTCTTCAGATTCACTTGCATCATCCAGTCAGATACTGGATGCAAAATAGAAAGCGTGCCCCACCAGAGCAATCTTGTCTTAGGACCCTTTCCACCTTCTCTTAGGAGTCATGTATCTTTGGGGGATGATACCCTCAGAAGTCCAATTAGCTTTAAAGTCACTCATAGCATTTCTAATTTTCATCTTGTTATAATTTTGATTCTATTTATTTTTGTATTGTTTTGTTATATTGTTGCGAACATTTGTTTATACGCACGTACACACACATGCGCACACGCACACACATACACAGAAAGTGAAAGAGACACGTGAACAGAGGCACACATATACACATACAGAGGCATACACGCGCACAATCACGGACAGAAGCACATACACACACATATACACTCACAGAGGCGCGCGCACATCACATCCGCACATCGTTTTACATAGTTTAGAAAAATGCCATTATAAGATGACGGTTATTCCTTGTGCTAAAAGTAAGAAACGTAACGAAGCAATAGTGAAAAGGATTAAAAACAAGAAATATATCGGAACCGTCCTTAACATATCACCATTCGTGAAACTTTCAAGCGACTCTAAGGTACGAATGCAGCTGAAGAATTAGCTCAGTCAGGAAGGTCAAAACAGTCTCCATATTAATCCACCTGCAATGGATTTAATTCATTTCGAACTAATTCCATACAATTCAATACAGCAGGCTTCGAAGTTGCTCTCTATCTCAAACAACTCTCTCAAATGGCGTGAGGCATTTTCATTTGTCAAGGGTTCAAAAATTATCTGACAATAAGACTAGTTGATGTGTAAGCATATGACTGCCATATCAGTCAATGATATATTGCTCCTCAAAAAGATTTTAGTTGGGGATGAAACTTTATTCTTTAGTCAGTGATGAAACTTCTTGCTGGGGACTGTCAACAACTTCATTTGTCGAATAGTGGGTGGGGGGTGTATGAAAAGTTTACGAAACACTTATTGCATTCAATCGCCGGACGCTATTGTTTGGTGTCTCAGTTTACATTACTTTACATAAATTCCCTAATGTACGTCTAAGAAATTGGCCTAGCTTTGTCCACCTGAAATCCCAGATCTTACCCTGCTTCGAGTGTGCATTACGAAGTTATAGGTTCCAATGAAGTATATCTAGCCATCACTACATAAATACACACATGCAGACGTGCGTGTGTTTATGTATATTGTATTTGGGGAGAGAGAGAGAGAGAAAAGATGATAGATAGATAGGTAACAGGTATCTATCTACTTGTGTGTGTATGTATATATATATATATATATATACAAATAGAGAGAGAGAGGGGGAGAGAGAGAAAGAAAGAGAGATAGAGGGAGAGCGCTGAGGAGAGATTGATACTATGTCGATAGATAGATCCGTCTATACCTGCATACACACATACACATGCACACAAAGATTGAAAACTAGGTTGACGATCGAGAGAAACGAAGCGGCGGGTATTTTAAGATGTGTTCTAAATATACTTCCACAATTTTTCAGATACTCTGTGCATTGCTAATATATTTATTACAATGTCATTGAAACAGCATACGGCTTTTAATGTCACACACACACACACACGAAACCATATATTCCTTGGACATTGTAGTAAACGAGCTTGTTTGACTTTCCCAAAAGCATATCAATGCTGGAGGTTAAATAGGGTTATCATAGAAGAATACGTGGTGATGGTAATGGTGGTGATGTGGTGGTGGTGGTGATGATGTGGTGGTGGTGATGTGGTGGTGGAGTTGGTGGTGATGATGTGGTGGTGGTGATGTGGTGGTGGTGGTGGTGGTGGTGGTTGTGGTGGTGGCGTTGGTGGAAAAAGTACTTCGTGGTGCAGGTGGTGATGGTTGTGGTGGTGTTATTGTTCTTGTTGGTATTGCTGGTGCTGAAGTTACCACACTTTTTTCCTGATGCACGTGTTTATTATAATGATAGTGATTGTGGCGACTGTGGCGAGGTTTGTAGCGAGAAAGCCGATTGTTATTGTGATATATTTTGTATCGTTTCAACAAGTAGAAATGGGAAGAGAAAAAAGGAAGAGGAAGGGGAGGGAGAGAAGGGACCATGATGAAGGAGTATCATGAGGAAAGAGAGAAATAATGAGGGAGGAGAATATTGATGATGCAAACAAGCAATGACCTTGACCGCAAAACAATGGCCGAAAATACACCAGTGAAAACCAGGTTGACCGGATGTTGTGATTTTCACGAGATTATCGTAGACATAATGGTTCAGTATTATATACACCCATTGTTGTGTAGAGTGTGGAACAATGTGGGTATAGACGTTGTAATTTTTAATAATCTCAGTTAAACAAAGAAATGTTTAGTAATATAACGCCCAGGGTGAAAACCGTGACTTTTATAGATTATTTTTTGAGTATGGCTGCATGGCTATCTGTTCACTTTGAAATCATGTCGTTTTGCGAAGTTCCCTTTAAGCATTGTTTTAGTTTCCCAAATAAATTTATATAATTTATTGTAGCCTGTAATTAAATCATTTTGAATATTTAATTCACTGATTAAAATACAAAGGGGATTATAGATTTGAAGCTAAGTTTTTAATTTCCACCACACATATACATATACTACATACGTACATATTCTCTTATAGTCACCCACGCATAGTGTGTGACGAAGTTCACTTTGAAATCATGTCGTTTTGCGTTCGGTCCCACGGCGTGGATTATAAGTTTTCTTCTTGGATTGATCAGTACCTTGTGAGTGAACTTGATAAACAGGAACTGTGGGGAACCTGATATATGTATGTTTTGTGTGTAGCAGAGGCGGGTTCTATCTATCTGTTTGCTTGTTTCTGGCTTTCTTTTTACCATCCCATCACTTGGAAAACGTTCTGTTCGTGCATAAATACGTCATAAAGACATGTATTCGCACACACAAATACTACTTTTATAAACACATATACACAAACAGTAGAACGGGGCGCCACTACATAGGGCCAAATGTCCGAAAAGGATACAGGAGCAGATACTGCAACAGCTTGGGTTTCAAGGTCCCAAGCCATTTCGATATCTTCCCCCACCCCCACAAAAAAAACCTGAGAAATCTCCAGGGGGTATGTATCTTCAAAACAAAATTGCATTTTTCCCTGTCAAGAGTTCCGGATGAACCTACCTTGCGGCAAGAAAAGCAGATGAGGGTAGCAGCATTAAACTCCATCATTGACCAAATGCCACAGATCAGAGGGGGTTTCAAGTAGCGAAAGTGTAGCAAAGGTAAAGGCGATGCCCCAACATGACCGCAATTCTCGAAATGAAACTGGTAAAGGAGAAAGGATATATAAATGCATATGTATGCATATATACATACGCGCGCGCACATACACACACACATACAAACACATGCAAATGTATATGTATAATGCATACATGCACATGTGTGTATGCGCACGCGCGTATGCGTGTGAACGTGTATTTGCAGTTGATCTAGAGCCTAATGTGGTCGTAAGCAGAGACACACGTAATTACACATGCAGCCTATGAATGTGTATATATCTGTATATAATTTTCTCTATTCCTTTTTATTTACTGAGAGGTATCATGTATTCATCTTCAGGGCATTTACGTATTACACTCCATGCATGTATTTCTTGCTTTAAGCTGAACGAAAAGTAGAAATAATTTGAAATTACTGATTAAAAATTCAGAATTGACAGTGTGTTGGTGCTGCCTCGTGTCTACATAAGAAGTATTGATCTTTAAGAACGTTTCCAGTGACTCTTTTACTCTTTTACTTGTTTCAGTCATTTGACTGCGGCCATACTGGAGCACCGCCTTTAGACGAGCAAATCGACCCCAGGACTTATTCTTTGTAAGCCTAGTACTTATTCTCTCGGTCTCTTTTGCTGAACCGCTAAGTTACGGGAACGTAAACACACCAGCATCGGTTGTCAAGCGATGTTGGGAGGGACAAACACAGACACACAACACACACACACACACACACACATATATATATATATATATATATATATATATATATAATATATATATATATATATATATATACACACATATATATATATATTATATATATATATATATATACATATAAATGACGGGCTTCTTTCAGTTTCCGTCTACCAAATCCACTCACAAGGCTTTGGTCGGCCCGAGGTGCCACGCAGTGGAACTGAAACCAGAACTCTGTGGTTTGTAAGCAAGCTACTTTATTTCATAGAATTTGTCATCATAGACAGTACAAAGAGTGTGTAGTTTTGCGGGCTGGACAAACACATTAATGAATGAAAATGAAATAGAATGAATAAATGAGAGACGAAACCCAACACCCGCCGATTGGATTTTTCTCGAAAACATATTTTCTTTTTTTAAAAAATCAATATGAGGTTTCAAACCTCTTACAAGAAGGAGGCACTAAAACCTCTTACTTAACATGTTTTTTTTTAAAAAAACACACAATTGAGGTTATAAACCACTACAAATAATGCAATAAGATGAGGTTTCAAACCCTATAACGAGGGTCTTTCACCTCCTACTCCTCGATAAATCCATCGATATATTCATCATTATCTTCAATTCCGCTTGAGTTCCTGTATCCCGCCATTTCCCATGCCTCACTCATGTAGAACATGTAAGTCGTGTAAGGGCCACCCGGCCATATGCGACACTCCTCCCCTAAATCCTTTAAGCCTTTCCCACAAGGGAAACCTTATGATCTCCACAGCTATCTGCGTAGGCCATTCGGGATCCCGTGTGAAGGGCATATCTACTGTCTCTTTATGTTCTTCCACTATTTTTTCCACCTCCCCGCCCTTATAGAAAAAGATAATTAATTGATCATCTTTAAGGGTGGGGGTGGTTTCTTCCACCGTGGGTGGCACAACTTCGGGACATGCAGATGGCACATCATCTCCCCGCTGAGATGACCCGTTCTTCTTCCTTCTTTTTTTTCTTTTCTTCCTGACTTCGGGAGAGTGGAGCTCTTCCGCTTTGTCCGGAGACTCTCCCCCGCCTCCCGAAGCCTTAGGTTCCTTCGGCGGGCAACTATTGTTACCAGCCTTCTTCCTTTTTAATCCTTTTTGAGTTGAGGAGGCTGAAGCCTCCTCGACCACATCCACCTCTCCCTTTGACCGGGATACCTGCAGCCAGCCATTTTCAAGAAATCTGGAAAAACCAGATCTATTGCGGCCGATGGGGTCCACAGAGTCAAAATCGCTTTTGACCCTTCCCAATCGATCGCCGGCAATACCCTTACATTTAAGAGCCTGGGCCCGCCATCCTCCAGTCCCCGTCGGATGGTTTCTTCAATCCAATCCGGATTTGAACTCAGAACTTAAAGACGGACAAAATGCCGCTAAGTATTTTACCTGGCGTGTTGACGATTCTGGAGTCATAAGTACAATTTTCTTACTTTCTTGTTACTTTGGCATTTTTATTTATATGCATATACTCTCGTTAGCAAATACTGTCAATCTCAGCAATGACTCCGTAATTATTGACGGCTCGGGTACTGTAGTATATACATATTGCGCATTCGAACACGTCGAATAAAAAATACTTATTATATGCAAACTTTTATTACATTTGTATTAGACATTTTAAGAGACATGTTGGATATATATACATTTTTTTTTAAACAGTAAAGCTGCGGGCAAAATATCTCCTGATATTTGTTCCAGCTATTTGCGTTCTGAGTTGCCGCTAATTGTTAGTGTGGGACAAAATTATTTGCAATATCCTGGCAAGTTCTTTACGTTCTGAGTTCGCCTTCGATAACACTAGAGTTAAAATGCCAACGTAGGGCCTTGCTTTCTCAACGGACAACAATTGGTGACGTGGAGAGGAGAGACTTGCTTTATGGGTAACTGTTAGGCTTTCTTACAAACTCTGCCCATCTCTGCGCCCTAGAGGAAATTTTCTATCTTAAGTACTTCATCGTTAATCAAAACCACGAGGTTTCAACTACGCAGGTAGCAGTTAAAATTTCTCACAAAATACCGCATTGCCATCTGAGAAAAAGGAAGAATACATTGGAAAATATAGCCATGAATATACAAAGTGATAAGGAGGTTAACGTAGCTGGAAACCCTTTGACTAAAAGTTTAATCGATCAGATTAATCTGAAATTAAACGACAACTACAAGAACAGGTGCGTATTTGTAGCTATATACATACATATAAATATAAGTGTATGTATGTGTGTGGCCCAGTGGTTAGGGCAGCGGACTCGCGGTCGTAGGATCGCGGTTTCGATTCCCAGACCGGGCGTTGTGAGTATTTATTGAGTGAAAACACTTAAAGCTCCACGAGGTTCCGGCAGGGGGTAGTGGCGATCCCTGCTGTACTCTTTCGCCACAACTTTCTCTCACTCTTTCTTCTGTTGGCCTGCTCGCTTAGCCAGCGGGATGGCGTCATTTGAAGGCTAAAACAATGCGAAGCGCATTGTTACCAGCGATGTGGAGCAACATCCGATAGCCTGGTCGGTTACGGGGATCACGGTGATAGATATATATATAATATATATATATATACAGAGAGAAAGAAAAAAAGAGAGAGAGCGAGAAACAGATATATATATATATATATATATATATATATGGAGAGAGAGAGAGAGAGAGAGAGGGTCAGAGAGAAAGGGAGAGAGCGACTGATACAATTAATGGATTAACCGATATACCCATATACGTATTGAGCTCCTCACGCTTGTCGTGTTTCGTGTTATGTTCGACATCATTCAGCAACAGAGGGTGTATTTCCTTTAGCATGATCCGAACCTTCGAATGATTGTGTGTACACAAGCACACACACTGGCACACATATATACACACTGACTATAAGAGAATATGTACGCATGTAGTATATGTATATGTGTGGTGGTGGGAAGTGATTATGTATGCATATAATCTTTAGACCACAGGTTGTCAGGGAAATTAAAAACTTAGCTTCAAATTTATAATCCCCTTTGTATTTTAATTAGTGAATTAAATATTCAAAATGATTTAATTACAGGCTACAATAAATTATATAAATCGTCTCTTTATTTGGGAAACTAAAACAATGCTTAAAATTCTCAAATACCCAATTGACAATTTAAAATTTTTTTTAATTGTTTGAGAATATCAAAATTAATTCGTTCCCGCAATTCGCAACGCAGAAGTAGTGTAGCGAAGAGATGCCAGTGCACTCGTTTTTACAACATTTATTTACGCTGCTTTTATCTCTATATATAAAGCTGAAGTTGTCTGTGTATGGCAGGTTTGGTAGCCTTCAACTAACACTATCTCCTCCGAGACCCTGCGGCGCAAGTTGACCAAACTTGAGAGTATGATAGAAGAAGGCTTGCTCTTCCTTCCGTAGAAGAAAAAATTCAAATCGGACCATGTTAACACCAAAATTTATTTACATCAAAAAGATGCTTTTTTGCTATGAAAATCCTTATTTTTTACGATTTTTTGACTGCTGTGTCGCCATTTTTCGGTGTATTTCAACCAGAAAAATGTTCACTTAAAGAGAATAATAAGCTACATAATGCAAAATTCCAATTCTAAAGTGTCAAAACAAACCCGAGCAACGCCGGGCGATACTGCTAGTTTAGTATTAAGTCTATATGACAGCGTTGATTTGTTAGACCAGTGGTTCTCAACTGCTAATGATACTTAATTGTGGTTATTTCTTATGCTTACATAAGGAAAAGACAGAGCTATAATAGATTTTTTTTCTTATCATGGTGGTTGGGCAGTAGAGTAAGATAGGAATCAAAGGGTTCGTAGGCAAAATTGGTTGAGAACTACTGTGACAGTCAGTTCTAGAGGCGTATTAATTGGTATCACGAGAAAAGTAGAGGTTCCTTAAAGTATATCCAGTGTCGGAATATTCTTTTCTACTCTAGGCACAAGGCCCGAAATTTTGGGGGAGGGGGCAGTCGATTAGATCGACCCCAGTACGCAACTGGTACTTAATTTATTGACCCCGAAAGGATGAAAGGCAAAGTCGACCTCCGCGGAATTTGAACACAGAACGTAATGACAGACGAAATACCTATTTCTATTTCTTTACTACCCACAAGGGGCTAAACACAGAGGGGACAAACAAGAACAGACAAACGGATTAAGTCGATTATATCGACCCCAGTGCGTAACTGGTACTTAATTTATCGACTCCGAAAGGATGAAAGGCAAAGTCGACCTCGGCAGAATTTGAACTCAGAATGTAACGGCAGACGAAATACTGCTAAGCATTTCGCCCGGCGTGCTAAACTTTCTGCCAGCTCGCCGCCTTCCAGTGTCGGATTATTGTTGAAGAAGAACAACACCGAAACAAGCAATGATATCGACAATGAAGCAGCGGGAATCAATGACATTCAGCTGGTATCCGACCTCGAAATATCTTGGGTCCACTAATTAACGAAAACATAACATGCAAAACTGAAATTAAGAGGTCAACTGAAACAACAACAACACAATCAGGGAAACAGAATAAAATTCGCAACACCAAGTAGTTAACATCAAGCAACATAGTAAGGCTCGTACAATCGACAATAACTGCAACTTTGTTGTGTTAATGTGAGACATAGGTGTATTAGGAGAGGAGAGACTAAAAGCATTCAGATGAAAGAGTTCGCGTTCGAAATGAAATTGTTAGCGTTCGAGATGAAATGCTTTCGCAGAATTCTTGGAATTGCCTCCCGAACTTAGAACTTTAGGCGTTGTTTGAGAAAATAGCAAGACACAGAGGCACAACACGATGAAGAGAATTGATTCGGTCTCGTTAGTAATAATACTAGGCTACTTGAAAATACAATAATGCTTGGGAAAATTGAAAGTGAAACGAAAGACTACCCCAATGCTTTTAAGATGTAAATTGCATTGAGATCATCGAAATAAATAAAGAGTGCACAATACCGGTTGCGAAGACGAAGATTGTTGAAAGTTGAAGGGTACCAACTTTAAAAAATGCTATGGAAGCGAACTGAGTTCAGTAAAATAAGTGCCAGGTAAATATTATTGATCTAACCGACTGTAACTCTTCTACACATCTCCTAGAAGAAATCGTTCTAAATTTAATATAAGGGAAGTATTATAGTCGTTCAAATCTCTTTCAGTGTATTGTAAGTAACAATTATCTTTTTTTGTTGTCGCTTTAGATTCCTGGGTAGCAGAATTAGGAAGTAATTTCTGCTGGGTTTTGACCTCAGAAGAGTGAAATATGAAACCGTTTTCTGCATTGTATCCAGCTCAGTGATGTATTACTGTCTCGATTTTCTCAATCTGATTCATACTGATAACCAGAGACATTCTTCAAAGCTTTCTTTGAAGAAAGAATTCACAAAGTTAAAATATATGCATATTATATCGAAATATACATTAGAAATCACTAGATTTATGAATTAATAAATACAAGTGTTTAATATATGGATAATTTAATTATAATTTTATCAATTTTAATTATTTATAATCAAATTATCCGCTAAACTTGTTCCGCAGCGACGCCATATGTTTTACAATTTCTAAGCTAGTCACTACATATGCAGAAAGATATGGCGAAGCCTAATAAGGTCGGTCAAAGA
>NC_043005.1:94627530-94655030 GCF_006345805.1 Octopus sinensis | reverse complement strand
CAAGTGGAAAGCCAAGGGCTGATACAGCTTAGCCAATGTGTTATCCCAGGTGGACTTACATCATACAGGACTATGATACATAAAGTAAAGCATTCAACAAATCTTTGCAGGATTTGAGTGGATGTATATGTACACACAACCCCCTCCCACACACACACACACACACACACACACACACGCACGCACACACACACACACCACACACACACACACACACACTCTCTCTCTCTCTCTCTCTCTCTCTCTCTCTCTCTCTCTCTCTCTCTCTCTCTCTCTACAGTATTTTCAGAATAATCTCGCTTCAGTAGCCAAATGGAAGCAGGAAACCTGTAATAAGATATTTTAGGAAGTAATCTCTATGTATATAACCAATCAAACTATTACAGCATCGATTTAAATATCTTATAGAAAGCCACGTCTTTTTCAAAATGGCTCCTAAGATAAATCTCGAAAATAACAAAACAACAATTGAAAGGAAAGAAAATAACTAAAAAATAGGGCGCCAGAAACAAAAGAAATGAATTAATTAATTCTACAATGTAATAAATAGGAATTAAATCAACACTAACAAAAAGAAAGCCCGGTAAAAGAAAATACAAAACTAAATAAAAAAAAGTATGAAGCAGCAACGATAAACACAAACAAGCTTGTGAGTTCTCTGATTCTACATCTCATTTCAATGAGCTGATATTGAAAATATTATAGGAATGTAATTAAATTTTACATACCATATCGATTGTTATTTTACGCTGTGATACATCGATAAAATGTTGGAAAGCAAACACGACAATATGGTTGAGGGAGGAGGATAAATATAATGTGAAACGTTATGTGTGAGACGAATACTAATTCTATAATATTTGTATAATTTGTCGTTGTTTAATTCTAAGCTTTCAAAATTTCTATTACTTTATATAAATTCTTTCTTTTTTCGCTTGGCATTACTTTCGTTTATATAATTTTAATAAGATTTAATAACTGTTACAAAATCATTTTTTTCTCATTTTTGAATAGTATTAACCGTGTTCAGAAAATTCACCGATTAGAAAGAGTCTCATTTGAAGAGACGAAGATATTATGAATTAGTGAAGTAATAACACAAAGGCTCGATGTTAATTACGAACCTAACAAGTCTACTGTTCCCTGTTCAAGATGTTAGTTCATAATATTTTAGTTTAGAAATAAATATTTTAATTAAGAAATTTCTTCAAAGTAGTATCAGCGTCTTCATATTTTAAATTAAATTTTATGAATAACAAGTGTGTATTTCTTAAAACTCAATTTTGAAGGTATAATATTACTAAATAAGGTGAATTTGTTAGTCAATAGTTTCTCGGCGAATTTGTTAACTAGTCAGTTAATAATTTGCCGTAGCGCTGATTGGTTGTCGGCAAACCCTCCAGTAGTTCTGATAATGGACCCTGTATACATACATACATACATACATACATACATACATACGCTGATGAAAGACATCGAATTTATATTTTATTATATTCCTAATCTAGAAACGCGTTCGTAAATGACCGTGAGACTTTGTTTTCGTTATATCTTCCTTCTGTTTTGCATATGTGAATTACAGGGATATGTCGTATGTGGACTCTCATTTGTAGAAAATAGAAATAAACAGTCTTTGACTGCTATTTCTAATTTTTTGGGGTATGTGGCTAAGCAACTTGTTGCCTGCCTCTTTTATTTATATACAATATATATATTGAACTTGAGTGGCTGTGTGGTAAGTAGCTTGCTTACCAACCACATGGTTCCGGGTTCATTTCACGGCGTGGTACCTTGGGCAAGTGTCTTCTACTATAGCCTCGGGCCGAAACTGGAAGAAGCCCGTCGTATATATGTATATATATATATGTATGTATGTATATGTTTGCATGTCTGTATTTGTCCCCCCACCATTGCTTGATAACCGATGGTGGTGTGTTTACGTCCCGTAACTTAGCAGTTCAGCAAAAGAGACTGATAGAATAAGTACTAGGCTTACAAAGAATAAGTCCTGGGGTCGATTTACTCGACTAGAAGGCGGTGCTCCAGCATGGCCGCAGTCAAATGACTGAAACAAGTAAAAGAGCAAAAGAGTAAAAGAGTTATATTTACATGCCGAAATCTACCAGTAGATAATTGTTGGGTTTTTTAAAAACCATTAAAGATATTATTTACTCATATTATATATATATATATATATATATACATATATATATATATATATAATATATATATATATATATATATATATATATATATATGCACTCTCTTTTACTCTTTTATTTGTTTCAGGCATTTGACTGCGGCCATGCTGGAGCACCGCCTATAGTCGAGGAAATCGACCCCAGGACTTATTCTTTGTAAGCCTAGTGCTTTGCCAAACCGCTAAGTTACGGGGACGTAAACACACCAACATCGGATGTCAAGCGATGTTGGGGTACAAACACACAAACACACACGCACATATATATACATATACATATATACGACGGGCTTCTTTCAGTTTCCGTCTACCAAATCCACTCACAAGGCTTTGGACGGCCCGAGGCTATAGTAGAAGGCACTTGCCCAAGGTACCATGCAGTGGGACTGAACCCTGAACCATGTGGTTGGTAAGCAAGCTACTTACCACACAGCCACTCCTACATATACACACTCGTACACACACATATAACATATATATTGTTGCTTTGTCTCAGATTAGCTTTTGCTATGCAAAACAAAAATTAGCAATAACTACATTGCCTAATGTCTTCTTTTAAGGCCGTGCGGCATGATTTCAGGGTGATCTCACTATTCTTTCTCGGTTAGAAGCATTCGCGCTGGCACATATATATATATATACGTGTGTTATACCCACACGTATAACGGCATCAGGAAAATTTAATATCAGTCGATAGAATCGTAGATCAATAACAATTGAGCTGGTTTCTGCAAGCTTAGTAACAGCTGTGCTGTGAATCACAAATTGTTTTAAGATTTTTCATAGATTTTGAAGACGGGTTTAACGGAAAGGCGTCGATTTGTTGCCAAGATCATGTGCGGTTGAATTAAAATTTTGAGGATTAGTTAAAGATTTAACGAGGAATACATTTCTATATTGAAACAATACATGTTTCAATTCCTGGACTGCAGCCATGCTGAAATACAGCCTTGATGGATTTAGTCGAACAAATCAACCCTGGTACTTATTCTGACATAGCATAAAAATTGCCAGAAGAGATAATAATGAGCTTTGTTACCGCACAGTAGTACAAAGAAATAATGACCAATTAGTAATTTTGCATAAATTATTCGCCCTTAAAAAAAGATTCTGGGGAATATGATGTAGAGCAACCTTGTTTTATCTTTTAGTTCACAGAATCGGAATATTATTTGTGAAAACGTTCTTCGTAGTTAATGGTTAATGTGGAAACAGGCCACTTCGGAAAAAATTGAAAATTATTAACAAAAATAAAAATAAGATCTGTTAAATTTTATCAAATAATAACAAAAATTTTAATTATTAATTTTTAAAATTAGTTTTATTACTGTGCAATTTATTTCTATGAAAATTTGAATATTGGTAATTTGCAATGAAAACAATTTATAACATTTTATAATAATAAACACTTTTAAAAAACATTTGTCAGAGGTTACCTGCTTTCTACCCTTAACATAATAAACTCCATAAAAATATCAGGCTGTATTAATTGCACATTTATTCTCTAATATAATAATTCGCGGGTTCATCCATTTATAATCACACATTACTTCTCTGATATAACGTACATAACGAAAACCTATTGACATCCAGAAAATTAATAACTTTTAAAAACTTAATTCCTTTTGAGCACAATAGAAAAATTATATATAAATATATATATATATATATATATATATATATATAGAGAGAGAGAGAGAGAGTGAGAGAGAGAGAGAGAGAGAAAGAGAGAGAGAGAGAAAGAGAGAGAGAGAGAGAGAGAGAGAGAGAGTGAGAGAGAGAGAGAGATAACCTCTTCACTGAAATCCTTTATGTTTTGAAATTCTTTCAGCATCAGAGGCCATATGGCTAGAGACAAAATTTTCAGATGGCAAAGAATCAAATATAAATGTATATATATATTTTTTATGGGGGTTACTTACTCAGATTACTCAGACTCAAAGAATAAGAGGTGAGAAGGCGTTACAAGTCCGACAGCTGTTTCTGAGGTCCACCCTGATGAACGATGCTCTGGAGCTTATCAATATTTGTTTGCTTGTATTACTGGGAGCAGATTTTTGATCAACTACGTCTGCCTGTATTATGAAGTAACTCCGAGTTCTCAGAAACAGTTGTCAGACTTGTAACGCCGTCTCGCCTTTATTTCTTTGAGTAAGTTTTTCTGTGAGTAAGTTTGCTCCATAAAAATATATATATACTTGATTGTTTACCATCTGAAAATTTTGAGACTGCCTTCTCTTTTTATGGTTTTCTCTGTTTATTCGAATCATTGCCTCCATATCTGCTCACTTGAATTCCTCTTATAGCCACTTTTTACCCTGTAGATTTCATCTTCGGTGAAGATATCGGAGAATAAGTTCATTAGAGTGATAAAAAGTTTCTATGTTGAGATTCTCTCGATATACACAAATAAATATATATATATATACAAACACACACACCTACATACATGTGTGTGCGTGTGTGTGTGCGCGTGTGTGTATTCGCGTGTGCGTGTGTGTGTGCGCGTGTGTGTATTCGCGCGTGTGTGTGTGTGTGTGTGTGTGAGACGAGCTTCCGCACAGATTCCGTCTTCCAAATTCAGAAAGTATCAGTCATTGGTCTCTTTTCTCTTATATATAAAACTCTTGCCCAGAGTACCACATACTGAACCCGAAATTATGCAGCTGCGATACGAACTTCTTAATAAAATAGTCATGTTTGTGCCTCCACAAGAATTTCAGCCACGTAGAATTCGGAAAACCGACGATGACTATGAACGCAGCTACTTCCTCCAGACAAGATAAAAAAGAAAAAAAAAAATACTTCATGCAGTTGGACCACATATATTTCGGTTTGTGAATATCAACGACATTAGTCGCTCTACTCTCATTTGTGCTTTTGACTTCGTATAGTGTAATAAATGTGTATGCACAGGAGTGGCTGTGTGGTAAGTAGCTTGCTAACCAACCACATGGTTCCGGGTTCAGTCCCACTGCGTGGCATCTTGGGCGAGTGTCTTCTGCTATAGCCCCGGGCCGACCAATGCCTTGTGAGTGGATTTGGTAGGCGGAAACTGAAAGAAGCCTGTCGTATATATGTATATATATATGTGTGTGTGTGTTTGTGTGTCTGTGTTTGTCCCCCTAGCATTGCTTGACAACTGATGCTGGTGTGTTTACGTCCCCGTTACTTAGCGGTTCGGCAAAAAAGAGACCGATAGAATAAGTACTGGGCTTACAAAGAATAAGTCCCGGGGTCGATTTGCTCGACTAAAGGCGGTGCTCCAGCATGGCCGCAGTCAAATGACTGAAACAAGTAAAGAGAGTATGCACTACTGGTATAAAGTGTTTCGAAGTAGTGGATCGTCTTCAGATATTGCTTTTGATTAAACCTGATTCTATTGATTTCCATATGGGCTCCTAACAGAGATGGACGAGACAATTATTAGCAACACATGACCCTTGATCTCAACCTCCCATATTATTCCAATTATAATTTCGACCTCAGCAGTTTGGGAGGGCTTGCAAAAGTTAAGGGTGTGTCCACTTGTTCTTTGACTAACCAACAAAAATAATAGAAATAATAATAAAACAAAAATATAACTTTTTAAATCTTTCTGTCAAGATAATTGATTTATCGTAAAGTATACTAGCCATCTCAATATGGCTAACCACTGTAGCTTTTAGGTGTTACTGTAGCTTTTAGCCCCAGGAGATTATCGTCTCCAGCTGGATTTAGGCACACTTTGTGCCCTTATGATATTTGCAAAGGGAGGTCATACCCTCTC
The DNA here is from genome assembly GCF_006345805.1 of Octopus sinensis. Taxonomy (NCBI): domain Eukaryota; kingdom Metazoa; phylum Mollusca; class Cephalopoda; order Octopoda; family Octopodidae; genus Octopus; species Octopus sinensis. The sequence continues at coordinate 94,649,061 of NC_043005.1, read as the reverse complement.
GTAAACCTAAGTGATACGCACGGAATGCATTTTTGAGGTTTTTTGCCTCTTGTCAACGTACGGTAATCACCGGTTTTCGATGAGGAGAGACCTGTTTGCGAATATCTATTTAATGTTTTTCCCAGTAACCACTGTCACTGATTTCGAAAAACTGTCTGAAAGCAATAATAAATCTCTCTTGTTCTCTCTGCCAAGTTCAAAATTCCCAAATACCCTACGTCTCCGTTGCCCTTCTCTAAGTTAGCCTCCATAATTTTCTCCCGTGCTCTGATTCTCATATACGCCATCTCAGATTTGATTTCATACCCTGTTAGTCGCTCTGCCTTTGTTTATATATGTTTCTCACACATTTTCTGTTTATCTTATCTCTTCTACCCCTGTAACCTTCTCTCTCCCGTTTCTCATTCTCTCCTCTCGTTTTCTCTCTCCCTCTTTCTCTCTCTCCCGTTTCTCATTCTCTCCTCTCTTTCTTTTTCCTCTCTCCCTCCCCCTCTCTCTTTCTCATAATCAATAAACAACCGTTTAACGAAAATAAACGAAAGAAACAGAAAAAGAAGGAAAAACGCTTACTATTATTCCATGATTTAATATTTATGATTACAAGATCAAGTGTCAGATCGTGATGATAAAAGCATCCTGAACTCTTCCAGGATCTGAAAAATTGGGTCGATTTAGTTATTAGGATGGATGACGTCAGTGGCTCTTGCGAAATGTTTGCGGCATCGTTTGACACATCGATACATATTTGGATTCAGTTCCTGAAGCCTTTTTCTGTTGGTTAGAATTTTCGTTTCAAAAATAATCAATCAGTTTCTTTGGACTATTGCTGTTTCTGCTATGCTGCTGTTCGTTTGGTCTCACAAAGTATCGATCTTGTTTTTACAGCGAAGCAAGTTTATAAAAGATTGCCAATTAGACTATGCGACATACATACTTTTCTCAAGAATAATACTGATACAGCTATGCAACTGAAGAGAAACTACTTCTGGTAAATGTATCCAAAGCAATCTTCTTGTCTTGAGACAGCATTCACCCGGGGTGGGTTGAGCTGGCTTCATTCATCCTCAGTGCTGCATCTCTCACAAACGCCGACCAGACCTGGCGATTTGAGGCTAACGACCGCGTGATCTCCAACCACTCATTAAAAATCTACGGCAAACAAGACGTTCTCCCAATAGGGATATACTTGGGGCTGGGGACCGCTAGCGAACTTCCTATTCCAAAGATCCTTCAAACATTCCTCATGTACATCCAAAGCAATGACCTCATAAAAGACACTGCGAAAATAACAGGGTCCTCACTTTGACACTGGGTTTATACATTTATATAGAGGGTAATTGGATCGCCGCAAGGGTATGTTTTCTTCTTGTTTTATCGATTCTGATGGTATTAAAAGTAAAATCAGGCTTGACGGGACTTGAACTCAGAATGTCTAAATAACAGAAGTGAGTATTGGAAAGTAGTTATCCAACACAATACCGTCTCTGCTACTCTGAACATATTGCTATGTTGTCTGACAACAACGGAATTTCGCTTGACTGAAATATTCCTCACAAAGATAATTTCCAGATTTGATAAACCTAGCGATAAATCCTTCTTGATAAGTATCTGTAAAGTGTCCTATATCACACTAGAAAATAATATCGGGAAGTGGTATAGACAGCAAATACCGACAAGCAGAGCAATTAAACCGACAACAGAGATACAGAAGAATGCATGATTGCTGCTGAGAGATAGACAACTTATTAGTAAGATGGATTTCAATTTTACATTAAAGTATTATTATGGCCCATTTACTGGCTTTCATTGATCTTTTAAGTAACTTCGCATATTTCGTGATAAGAAGGACCCATCGATAATCTTACTATGTCAATGGAGTATTGGATAACATTTCTATAGTGCATACATACCTTTATTGCCACTGGTAACATTCTTTAGGAACAAAGATTCTCTTTTAAATGCCAGAAATAGGTAATCTGCATTCTTCTGAAGGGCTAAGTGCATCTTTCTGTGTCGTTAGCTTTCTCAGGTATGATCCAGTGCCAAGAAGCACAGGTGAAACTTCGTAGCAACATGATACATGATGGATTTATCACGAGAATCTCCTGGCAGACTCATAACAGTTATGCAAGAGAGCTGATGGCTTGTTCGACAGAGATTTATGTGGATGACTACGAATTTCTCAACATTTTCTAGCATTTCACTGCTAATTGAACACTTATAATCTTGAACTTATACTCGATTCATCTTCAAACGCATGTGCCACTGAAATGCGTGTTTGGTCTAAAGAATGTTTCACCAAAAAAACCAGAGGAAACGTTTGCAGGGTCTTAGCAGCAGATTTGCCGAACTTCATGTAAAATCTCATGCAGGTAGATTGCTCAATGTTATCAACCATCATAAAAATCGCAGAGCCTGTCTCCATTGCAGTAAATTTCTATGGCTTAAGTTATAATAGGTTTTTGGCCTGAGATTCGGAAGCTAAAAAGAAACAAAAACTTAAATCAATTCACAAGTTCCTTGACTATTAATGTTCGTGTTTATTTCATGAGAAGAGAAACCGTGGAGATGTGTAGGTCTAAAGCAAATTTTTATAGAGAAGGGGCAAATTGTCAATAGAATCTACCCGTGTCTTACTAGTACTGAGTATTTTTCCAACCCAAGGATATGAAAGTAATTCCGAAATTTAAAACAAAATTTAAAGGAACAAGAGTAAAATCTTCAAACCATTTGTTAACCTTCTTGTTGCTATCAGTGTTGGAGGTGTCGCAATTGTTATTGTAACTGTTGTTATTATTAGTATTGTTGTTGCTGCGCTTGCTGTTATTTGTATTTAACTCCAGGTCAGCTACGACGAAAGTTGTTCTAGCCACGACTATTCCTGTCTTTATATTTTCAGTTATTGCTTATGATTATATTATCCAATACATGAAGGTGGGAAGATTATAAACTGAGAAAGATTTGGAAAGATTTGGAAGGAGTGTTTCTCAAGTGGTACCGCTCTCTGGTGGGGGTGGGGGTGGCTATTTATGCAGAGCAATAAGAGGCGATAGATACATCTTCATAGTTTCTTCAGTCTTTTTTTTTTAAATATCAACTTTAAGAAAATTCAAATGTAATATTACGATAAACTGCTCGTTAGCTACAATCATAACGACAACGTCAATTACAATGAGAGTACCAACAACTGCATCAACAAGGAAAATGTGAAAACGTAAATAAACAGAACCGAAATATATAATCCACCCGTGTATGTGAATCACAAACAATAAAGAATAGTACAAGTTAAAACAGCGCTTCTCAACCTTTAAGATAGAGATAAAATCTATAAATTTATTCTTTCTGTACGGCCCGGTACTGGTCTGCAGTCTGGTGTTTGGGATCACTGATTTAAAAGATATATAATAAAATATGTTAACATTTTGTATTATACTGAAGAAATAACGTTTGTGAAAGCAGACGTTTAATGGTGATTAAACTATCGACATCAATATTTTGTGGAGTGTTTAATTTTGTTGAATCATAGCAAGGAGGACTTACTGGTTTGGCATAAGGGACCGGAAGAATAAGTAACAAACTTAAAAAAATAAGCACTGTGGTCGATTTGTTCTACTACACCCGTCAATGTGGTGCCCCAGCACGGCCGCAGTCCAATGAATATAACAAATAAAAAAATAAAAGGAAAAGAAAAGATAAATACTTTGCTTTTCAGTAATATAACGCTTTATCGCTATTTGTATTTAGCACTCTCGTACAACGTTGTGTCCTATAAGAAATATTTGAAGTAATTTATTTTGTATAATTTCTGCCATGACTGTCCAATTTTCTGTCTTAACTATGCTACAACTTATGTAATTTACAAGAAAATAAAGCAAGAAATTTGTGAGGTGTGAATCTGGTTGGTGCAAGCTCTGAGGTAGCGTGGTGAGTAGCAAAATGGATGACGTGTTGGAGATGGTGTTAAAGCATATATTGAAATGTGTTGGGTTTTAATATTCTAACGAGATGGTGAAAAGTGGTGCGTGTGGTGAGTTATGGTAGTGGTACGATGTATTAGGTATATCCGGAACAGTGTTTTACAATGTGGTGGTCGTCGTTGTCGCTGTTTGTGGTGGTGGGATGTTGTGGTGTGATGCTAGGGCAGTGAAATTTGAATTGTGTGTTTAGATACGTTGAGCAGCCATGTTTAGAAGACGTGATAAAATGGGTGAGATAATATAGAGTTGTAACTTGTAGCATGGTAGAGATGCAGGGAGGGAATGATGTGAGGATGCAAAGCTACCGAATTCCATTCATAATTTTTATCTATGTCTACAAGGGACGGTTATTTAAAAGAAAATAGAAAAAAATTAGAAAAACTACTTAATGTCTTTTGCATAAAATTATTTAATGAAAAACGTCATTCTCACTCCCAAAAGAAACAACAACAGTGTCTTGAGACAAGTACCACACAAGACATGGCTGGCACTCAAAAACTTAAATATCAACTAAAATATATTTCAGAAGCAGGAATGTGAAATTTCCAGGGTTGTGTTTCAAGGAGTTGACGTTAATAAAATAAACTTTACTTATGACATTATTAGTAATCCACTGGCGACTCACACACACACACACACACATACGCGTGTGTATGTGGGGAGGGGTGTTTTACTTATATGTGCACGAATTTATGTATGTATTTATGTACGTATACATATATATATACATATATGTTCATACACGTAAATACATTCCTACATAGACACATGCATACATACTTTCATACATACATACATACATACATACATATATGCATACATACATACATACACACATACATACACACATACAGACATACATACAGACATACATACATGCATGCATGCATACATACATACATACATACATACATACATACATACATACATACATACATACATACATACATACATACATACATACATATGTAAGTATATTGATAGAAACACAATACTCAGAAAAATAAGAAAAGAAGGAACAAATAGATGCATGTTGCCATACACCACAATTCCGTATATTTATGTTGTTATGTTATGTATGTATGTATGTATGTATGTATGTATGTATGTATGTATGTATGTATGTATGTATGTATATGTGTGTGCATACACACACACACACAAACACGTGAATGCGCACACAAACAGCAATGTAGCTACATGTGTACCATTGTCAATTTCTCTTCTTTCCTTGAACTTTTCTCTTTCTCCTTTCTGACGAACAGCTGTGCTCGAAACGTCAAATCCATTCCTTTCACCAAGCGTCAAGTTAATACATTTCTTATGCACGACGTCATGTTGTCCGTCTTTGTTTTATTCGTTTGTTTGAACTGTTTTCTGTGAATTTACTATATATATATATAGGAGGGGGGGAGAGTTCACGAAAAAACAAAAGACGAAGACAAGTGGTGTACAAAACAAACAGATGTATTAGTATAACGCTCAGGAATTGAAAAAGTCTTTAACGTTTCGAGCCTACGCTCTTCTACAAAAAGGGAGACACAAAAAACAAGGAGAGAAACAAGGAGAGAAAAAAGTGTGTAATGACTACCGATCTATCATGGTAACTGATATATATATATATATACATACATACATATATATATATATATATATATATATACATATATATATACATACACATATATATATACATACACATATATATATATTATATATATATATATTATATATATATATATATAATATATATATATACTATATATATATATATATATATATATATATATTATATATATATATATATTATATATATATATATATATATATATATATGTAGGTCCCGGGTTGAGTCGGGGTTAACCACAGTAAATAAGGTACTCAATACATAGCAAAGTAAATTAATTTATTTTATAGAAGGAGCTTCTACAGGACTAGAACTGTTTCATTTAAATGAAATCATCAGGAAGCTTGCTGTCAAAATAAGTTTTGGCATTTATACATTTAGGCAGATTTAATGGGGTGGTGGTGGGGGACTTTTTGGGTAAGCAGGGCACAAACTGTCTTTCTTAGGAGAGTGGTCAAAAGGATCAGTGATAAAGTAGATAAATGAATAAATAGATTAATAGAATAGAGTTTTAGGTAAATAAGAAGACTATCGCTTATATATATATATATATATATACATATACACATACATACACACACACATATATACATACACACAAATATATATATACACATACATGCCAATACGCAAGCACACGCACACATATGTCTACACATACATATACATATATATATAAAAAAATTTACACACCCATACACACCCACATATATATATATATATACACACACATATATACACACACATTATATACATATATATATACCCATACACATACATATACATATATACACACACATACACATACACACATATATACACATACACATACACACACACACTCACATATATACATACATATACATATTTTTTTTCTCCTCATCTTCCTCCCTTATTTTATTTTTATTTTTATTTTGACTCTTCAGAGTCATAAAAGGTATAATATATGACCTACCTACCCGCCGACACTCATTTAGTGGCGCTGGAGTTGACGAACCCTAAAAGTTCTTAGAACTCCCCAGGGTGCAAGCAGGCCTAAATGAAATCCATTTACCGCTCCCCTCTCCCTCTTCCTTTCTATCTCTTGCAAACGCAAACACTCACACACACACACAGTCACACGCACCCTCATACACATACACAAACACACATGTTCTCTCGCTCATTTCCTTCTCATCCACTCATACTTATGTATATATCTCTCTCTACAAGCACATATATATATATATATATTATATATATATATATATATATATATATATGTACATATATATGTATACATGTATACACATACATACACACACACAAGTACACATATTCATACATACATAAATGTACCCACTTTCACATAAACACACATAAACATCTGCCCACATATATAAACGCATATGCCCATATACAGACATATGTGCATATAACCATACATACGAATATATACGCATCCATACGCTTATAAACACATATATGCACACATGCATGCATACACATGTACATAAAAGCATACCTACATATATATACCTACACGCATATATACATACATGCAAGTACATACACATACGTACACGTACATACAGATACATATCTACACACATACACATTCATATATATATACACATACAGAAATCTACAAGTCCATATATATATATATATATATATATATCAACAATCAAGGAACGGCCATAATAGGCCATTCACCCACTAGAAATAACAGCCAAAGCTTCAACCGCAAATAAAGATTAATTCCGTAAACAGGAGAAAATTTTAAAAACATTTACCCTGTAATTTCTTGTACGATGCACCGTTTCATCTGCTGTTTAATGGTAAACTAACCTGATTAAATTAAATCAAGCCAATCTTCCATAGGCCCTCATATTCAGGGTAAATTACAGGGTAAATGTTTTTTAAATTTTCTCCTGTTTACGGAATTAATCTTTATTTGCGGTTGAAGCTTTGGCTGTTATTTCTAGTGGGTGAATGGCCTATTATGGCCGTTCCTTGATTGTTGATGTTGAACTTAAAAATGGTCTATGACTATTTAATTTTTTCCCACTAGGCCGCTGGTGGCAAAAAGAATTCTACAAAATTTTTTTTGCCACCCTATATTGATTAATTATGAATTTTCTGGTTAATTCCGTATGGAATCGACGGCTTATATTTATTTGCTGCCGATAAATTTGGCGCGAGTGCGACGATTTGAAAATTTTAGGTCAGATATTACCTTGGCAGGGTCGGAAATGCCTCGTGAAAATATCTGTTCCGACTTGGCTATTTCTTGCTGAAGAATCTGAGGGCCTATGGAAGATTGGCTTGATTTAATTTAATCAGGTTAGTTTACCATTAAACAGCAGATGAAACGGTGCATCGTACAAGAAATTACAGGGTAAATGTTTTTTAAATTTTCTCCTGTTTACGGAATTAATCTTTATTTGCGGTTGAAGCTTTGGCTGTTATTTCTAGTGGGTGAATGGCCTATTATGGCCGTTCCTTGATTGTTGATGTTGAACTTAAAAATGGTCTATGACTATTTAATTTTTTTCCCACTAGGCCGCTGGTGGCAAAAAGAATTCTACAAAATTTTTTTTGCCACCCTATATTGATTAATTATGAATTTTCTGGTTAATTCCGTAATGGAATCGACGGCTTATATTTATTTGCTGCCGATAAATTTGGCGCGAGTGCGACGATTTGAAAATTTTAGGTCAGATATTACCTTGGCAGGGTCGGAAATGCCTCGTGAAAATATCTGTTCCGACTTGGCTATTTCTTGCTGAAGAATCTGAGGGCCTATGGAAGATTGGCTTGATTTAATTTAATCAGGTTAGTTTACCATTAAACAGCAGATGAAACGGTGCATCGTACAAGAATTACAGGGTAAATGTTTTTTAAATTTTCTCCTGTTTACGGAATTAATCTTTATTTGCGGTTGAAGCTTTGGCTGTTATTTCTAGTGGGTGAATGGCCTATTATGGCCGTTCCTTGATTGTTGATGTTGAACTTAAAAATGGTCTATGACTATTTAATTTTTTCCCACTAGGCCGCTGGTGGCAAAAAGAATTCTACAAAATTTTTTTTGCCACCCTATATTGATTAAATATATATATATATATATATATATATATATATATATATATAATATATATATATATATATATATATATGCATATATATACATATACACATACGTATATACCTACATATACATACACATATATACTTACGCCCATCATATACATACCTACATACACATACATCCATATACACCTATACACATACGTACATATATATAAGCACATGCACATACTAATACACATACGCATATCTACGCATATACACGCACACATATATATGCATATATATAAAAAAAACCTACAAGTCCATACATATACACACATACATATACATATACACATATATATATATATATACATATACATATATATACCCATATATATATATACACATAGACATACATGCATACACAAATAATAAGTACATATACATGCAAATACCCATACTTACACAAACATATACGCGTACATGTACATATACATACAGATACACATATACATATATATATATATATATATATATATATATATATATATATATATATATACATGCACACACATGCATTCAAACATACGTACACAAACATCTCTTTCCCTTCAACTAATCACGTGAAAGCGTTACTATTACGTTCCCGCTACCTCACGTCATGGACGCATCTCTTACCTTCTTTTTTTGATTGATCAAATAAAAACTCTGGATCGTTTCCAATGACCAGTTCAAATGCATAGGCCAAGGCAAAGAGGCCACAATCATAGGAGCCAACTTGGGGATTAATAATATGAACATATTGAACTTTAGGAATTATGCTTTCTTCTGGTGAGTACAACATTGTTATTTGTGCTGATAGTCCTAGCGGTATTGGTAAGTTCAAACTGTCATAAATATAAACATCTCCGAAAACATTAGTCAACAAAACACAATGATTGCTCCTGGTGTGATGAATGAACAATGTGCGGTGTGGACTGTATGTAGAAATTCCGTGTGTGAAAAAATTGTTGGTTGTATTACCTGTCAATCCAAACTCCGATTACAGAGAAGAACTTGACAAGATGATTCTGGAAATTGAGGAAAACAATTTCATTAATAAGGCCGAACCCAGAATGTTTGTGGTCAGAAAGAACACCTGTATTTTAGGGTCCCCTTAAAGTACACAAGAACTTCGAAAGATTTTCTCCAATGCATCCAACTTACAGCAGATATGAATGTTGTACAGCCAAGATTTCAGAATAGCTGGGTGGCTTTCCATTCTCTGTTGCAAAAAGATCAAGTTCTTTTATTCGGGATACTTTTGAATTTGTATCTAAAATCAACAACTTTTTTAAGCACCGAAGCCATGTCGGTTCTTCGGGATCTCATGCTTACAGACAAAATGTTTCGCAGAGTAGGAGCTATTTTATACATTTCCAGGCATTTCTTAATCCAGCTATGTGGTGGACTATCAAAAGCTTTTTTATAGTCTATCCAGGCTATTGACAAGTTTTTGTGTCGTTTGTGACAATCTTTTAAGTTCATCTTATTGAGGAGTAGCTGATCTTATCGTCATCATCATCATCATTATTGAGTGAGAGAGCAGTGCATGTCAGCAAAGTGACACTGGGGTGAAATGTACGAAGCCCAGCATACCCATCATGAATAGCCGTCTGATAAGGGTACACCAGGCACATGCATCACTACCATATGTACGTGACATGATGATCTCATATCAAGATGAACAGCGCATGACCTTGCAGGTGGAGGCCCAGTTAGAATTTTCTTCAGGTCGAGTAGCCCATGCAGTTCGAAAGGTTCCTGAATAAGGGTTATTTAAGAGTGTTGAACGAAACACCCATGTTTCCAGAGGTGAATTTTTAAAACCCCAAAGAATTCGTCTCAACACATGCTATGATACTCCCCCACTACTTCTGCTTGTGGTCAGAGATGCACATATTGTCAGCCACTAAGGAACAAACTCACTGGTTAAGGTCAAACAACTGACAAGCAAATCTGTTGTATTGAGCAGAGTATTTGCCGTAGTCCATCTTTTATACAAAGACAAAACAATGTAGATGATAACACTTCCAATCAGTTAAGATCAGCAGCCATGAAAGCCTGTGCCTAGTGTTGCAGACCTACCGATGATAACGAAATATACTTCAGTATGAGATTAATTGTTCTCAGTAAATTTTACGTTTTCAATCATCCAAATATATCGCAACTGTACTCGTTGGGAAGGTAATTTGATCTGGGATTGTATTTTATGCTGAAACTGGGAGAATTATCTCGTACAAGAAATATCTCGTACCATCTAAAACATACATATACTGTTACATTCAACTTCTTTTTGTTTTACGTTGTAGTAGTGTAATATATACTACCTGGTAGTAAAAGGATAGTATTCTACAAAATAGAACAAATGTTAATATAGCGTCATAAGTGTATTTGGAATGACACAAAGGTATGTATGGGATTGTCAAACAAATTCTTTCGCTTTTCACAACAAGCATTTATTTTAACCCTTTCCAATATTATCTTATAATTTTGCTTGTCATTGCGTTACTTCTCCCGTCGATGACGCTTTCACGTGATTAGAAAAAAAAGGAGTAAGAAAAGTGGGGGAGAACAACTAAACAAAAGATTTAATGGGCACAGATATGACGCCAGGCACAATAACAGTAGTTCTATAGAACTTGCCGAACATTTTGTTTCAAACTGCTGCAATTTTGAAAAAAGACTTGAAAGTGCATATTCTCAGAAAATATTCTGGATCTGCTTCCCTTTCAATACTCAAAATGCATGAGGAGAAATATGTTTGCGGGTTATTAACATCACGCTTTGGAGGAATGAATAAAATGACAGGAGAATATCATCAAAGTTATACAAAATTGTTTGATTGAATATTCTTCGTCTTCTTTATCCTTTCCTTTTTCTTTTTCGTTTTTTTTCTGTCTCTTTTCGCCAGTTATTAAACTGAAACTTAAAGACTGATGATGTCATTCCAACAACGTGTGGACGCTCGTTGCTCTCTTTAGATTTGAATTTCTATAATTTTGAATTTTTATCACTTTGTCTGTTGAACTCGACAAAGACAGGCGTCCTGTTGAAATATCGTTCAACCAATAAAATATCTATTGCAATCGCATCGCGCTCTTCGTCTTGACTGTTTACCTATGTGAAGATTTACGTCAATCCTTTTAAAATATAACAACAACAACAACAACAACAATAATAATAATAATAATAATAATAATAATAATAATAATAATAATAATAATAATAATAATAAGAGGAGAGCCAGCCTTGACAGCGGCTGGACGTGTTCCTCACTGCTCTGACAGTTCGGTGGCCGAAAGCCATAGAAACACTAATATGGGCCAGTTTAGCAACGGGGAAAAATAACTCTCAAAGACTGGAACATCTACAATACCTCGTGAGTATTTGAAATTCTCTTCAAAGTGGGTTAAGAAATTTACAAATTTACATATCTGCAGCTTTCAAACATACATCCGATCGGCTTTAAAAACTTTAATACCCACAACTGCCTCTGTAAGCACCCTTTTTTTTTCTTCTCTCTAAAAACATCACGCTTTTCTTTTTGTGGACTTTCAAAACCCTAAAACTCTCTATGAAAATCTGACTTTTCTTTGCTTCCTCCCTGAATATTCAAATATAAATGTAAACATATACTTTTTATTGCAAAAACACACCTGTTCTTCTAACTGGACATACAAACATCTCTAGAGGGGTCAACTTCAACCTCCACAATATTACCTTGCACGAAATATACAAACACTTTTTATTGCAATAACACAAACGCACATGGAAAAAAAAATGATGCTAAGATTCTCTCTGGTCGAACACAGCTTCTCTATTCACAAATAATACAGAACAGCCCTTCAAAATAAGTTAAGAAAATTTACAAATTTACATATCTACAGTTTTCAATCATACATTCGACCAGCTTTAAAAACTTTGATACCCACAATTGCCTCTGTAAACATCCTTTTTTTTCTTCTCTCTAAAAACATCACGCTTTTCTTTTTGTGGACTTACAAAACCCTAAAACTTTCTATGAAAATCTGACTTTTCTTTGCTTCCTCCCTGAATATTCAAATATAAATGTAAACATATACTTTTTATTGTAAACACACACCTGTTCTTCTAACTGGACATACAAACATCTCTAGAAAAGTCAACTTCAACCTCCACAATATTACCTTACACGAAATATACAAACACTTTTTATTGCAATAACACAAACGCACATGGAAAAAAAAATGATGATGCTAAGATTCTCTCTGGTCGAACACAACTTCTCTATTCACAAACAATACAGAACAGCCCTTCCTTAATTTTTCTTAAGCCTAATAGTAGTAAACATCTGAACTTTTTTTGACCGATAGGACCCCACCTAAAAAAAAAAAAAATTAAAAATATAAAAAATAAAAAAAATATCACTGATGGTGATGGTGATGATGGTGATGATGATAATAATGATAGTAATAGTGCTGATAATCTATCTATCTATCTACACACACACACACACTCAAAGAGTTCAACCAACACAAAACCTCACCTCGGCTCTATTGTTAACCAAATATGAAAGTATTGTTATGAGTTTAGCTAGTGCAGTATTTCTTGGTGACCCACTTTGGGTGTGGCGCCGGCACGTCTGGAAGAAAAGTGACAGTCCTTTGTTTACTGGGAGATTAATGGGACCTTGTGACCCTGTGCGGGCGAATTAGGGGTCGTTCTAGACACCCCTTGAATATGTGAGGAAGAATCTAGCAGTAGTAAGAAAAAGATAGAGTAAGGAATCTAAGAGCAGATGGAGAGGGTATTGGCAGTAAGAGAGGATGAGGGGCAGAGAGAAGAAAAGTAGTGAGAGAGATAGAGTATAAGGCGAAGGGACAGATTGGTGCGGTAGAGATAGGCAGTTAGGGCTGAGTGCAGATTAGAGAGGGTATAGGCCGTAAAGACAGAGGGAGAGAGCAAGTGAGGTTTTGGGCAGTCGGTGGTCGGTCGTCGAAGGACACAGTCGGATTCTGGAAGTCGGCAGAGCGAGTAGGTGGAATCTTAGGAGCAAGCGGTGGAATCTTAGGAGCAAGTTGGGATGCAGGAGTTTGGCAAGCTGGAGTTAACAGATTGAGAGAGAGATGAGTGCAATATGGGACGCTGGCGATTCAGTTAGGAATTAAGGTATGTGATTGTGTATTGATACGTGTCACGATGTAAAGAGACAGTGAAAAGAATTGGTGTATTGAACAGTGATGTGTAGAAAAAGACTTTAAAGAACAGTAAAGGACTTGTTGAATTGTAACGTGAATTGTTGTGATACGAACATTGTATAATGTATCGAAGTGATTGGACTGTGACGTATCGTGAACATTATTTGATCTGGACTTGTTGTGTCGTTACTGAACACTGTTATATTGTTACATGCATGTTAAATGCTTTGATCTGTGGTATACCCGTATGATGTATTGATTTGTTGTTTGCCTTAAATGCTTTGATGTTGTAACCATTGATTGTCATATAAACTAGTTGTTGAATGTAAGCCAGTGTTGCCGTTTTGCCTTGCCTCTTTTGGTGTCTCTCTCGGGTTGTGCCTCTGTGCCTCTGTATCTCTCTGTGCTGCTGCGGTTGTTGTTGTTGTATCTCTCCTCTCCTCTCCGACGAGTTTCCCTGGCGGGAATATTCGCTGATCGAGTCGGGCCTGTCTGAGGGATTCCGTACAGTTTTCGGAGGTCCCCTCGTAACAGTATTATTTGACAGGCAAGAACTCTGGCGTTGAAGACAGTCAGCCAGCCAACCACCAAGCCAGCCAACGAGACAGACAGACACTACTGTGATGGTGATGATGATAAAAATTAACAATAATAAGATACTGCTGTGACTACACATAAAACAATATCATTGATGATGATGATGGTGATGGTGATGATGATGGTGATGGTGGTGATAATGATGATAGTGATAATAATGGTGATGATAATAACAATAATAAGCCGACTACGGCTGCTATAATGGTACGATTATAATTGTAACGGCAATGATGGCCGTCTCCCCACGAGCCAATCAAAGCTAAAAAATGATAACATTATCGTAGCACCAAAATGTTTTTGGAAACTAAAAGGAAAACTAAATCAGTATACCAAATCGCTTGTCCTATGGTTAATCTGGAAGCGCGTCCCCCAGGGAAGAGCCAGCCTGGGATCGAAAAGTCATCAACTGGCACAAACTCTTCTCCGAATACGGACATGGATGGTCACTTGAACGGGAAATCCCCCAACTCGAGCCCTCCAAGTTCACCACCACAACCACCACAGAAAGAAAAATGTAAGCGGAACAAATGGACCCGAGAACAGTATAAAGAACTAATATACGCTTATTACTATGCATTAGGTAGGCCATCTCAAGAGAGACACACCGCAAACTCTTACAGTATATGGAGAACACGGAATCAAGACAGTAGGCCCTATTTGGACGAGAACAAATTAGCAAATGTGAGGAGGGATATCCTTAGAAATAACAGACTCACAGACAGTGAAATAAGCGCGATCAAGCACGCAACGGAAAATGACATAAATATAAGACACAAAGGAAATGAAGAATCAGATGAACAGTATAGCCCGCCACGAGGCTTAATTGAAAGACTGCCATCTGACCAAAGTACGCAAAGGCCTGAAGATACAAGAAATTATATTGTACCTGTTAAAGATAGCCAGGAAAACGAAAAAACAACAGTAACTGAAGATCTCGCATTTGCTGAAGAACACAGAGAGTCTATGGCAGAAATGAGGCAGAAAATCCTGAATACGCTTGAAGTTGTAAGACATACAAGTATAAATGATAGAGAACCACTTCATAAACTCTCAAATACAAACCAAAATAAAAAACAAATCCAAATTGGCAACTATGTAACAAATGAAATAATACGAGAATTAAAACCTGATTTTACTGAGTTAAATGAAATTATTTACGCTTCTGCTAGGACAATTGAAACCAGCTGTATGCCCCCGAAAAAACAAAGAAAACAAAACCTGGGAAGAAATCAAACCTGGAGAAGTAAAATTGAAAAAGAGATTGAATTTATGAGAGGGGAAATAGCAATATTAAATGAACTAATATGTGGAAATGATGTAAGATCCAGAACAGGAAGAAAGATGAAGAGAAAATTTGGATCCTCACCAAGAGAAGAACTGATATCAATAAAAGAAACGCTGAAACAAAAAGTCCAAGCAAAAGCCCAAAGAATACGAAGATTTGAGAAGAGAAACAAGTTTTACAAGCAAAATAAGCTGTTCACATCCAATGCCCAAAAATTCTACAGAGAAATAAGGAAGGAGAAAGTAACCGTTAAAGACCCCCCTCCCATGGAAGAAGTTCAAAACTTTTGGAAAAGGATTTGGAGTGACAAGAAGACGTACAACATAAATGCAGACTGGATTATACAAACTGAAGGATCCTACCAAAATTTACAACAACAAGCATGGGAAGACATCACAATAGCAGACCTAAGAAAGGCACTCACGAAGTCCCATAATTGGAAATCCCCCGGTAAAGATAGGGTGCCGAATTTCTGGCTCGCATCGCTCCCATGCGCACACGGTAAGCTAGTTCAGCTGCTCAATGGAATTATGAGAGACCCAAAGAAAACACCTAAATGGTTAGCAAGTGGCATTACTTACCTACTCCCAAAGAATAACGAAACCAACCTTCCAAAAAACTATCGGCCTATAACCTGTCTATCCACCACGTATAAAATCCTAACATCTATCCTGGCGGAGAAAACATATGCATTCATGGAGAAGAACGATATTTTCCCCATTGAACAAAAAGGGTGCCGCCGAGGCTCTTACGGATGCAAAGATCAACTGCTAATCAATCGTATGATCCTTGAGAACTGTCACAACAAGCGCAGAAATCTCAGCACCGCATGGATTGACTATAAAAAGGCATTCGACAGTATACCGCATCCATGGATCTTGAGATCGCTGGACATCTTCAAAATTTCCCCTGTGATTTCAAACTTCCTGAAGCACAATATGTTGTGGAATATGAATCTCCAATTATACCACTCTAATGGAGTACTTGCCTCAGAAAATATAAATATCAACTGTGGAATTTTTCAAGGTGACTCACTTTCACCTTTAATATTCTGCATAGCCCTAATACCCCTTACAAGTGAATTAAACAGAACAGGGTATGGGTATAAAATTGCCAATAAAAAAATAAGCCATCTATTTTATATGGATGACTTAAAACTTTATGGTAAAGACAATAATGAACTTGAAGGCCTATTGCGCACCGTGAAAGCATTCAGCGATGACATCGGGATGGAGTTTGGACTTGAGAAGTGTGCCAAGGCCACTTTCCAGAAAGGGAAAGTGAAGACCACAAATTCAGTCGTGTTAGATGTTGACACAGTCATAAGAGAGCTTGAGCAAGAACAAACATACAAATATTTAGGGATAAATGAAGGCTCTGGTATTCAGCATGCAAGCATGAAAGAGAAAATCAGGAAGGAATGTTATAAGAGAGTTTGTGCAGTCCTGAAATCTGAACTAAATGCACGTAACAAGGTGTTAGCTATAAATTCCTTAGCAGTTCCAGTTGTTACTTATAGCTACAATGCGTTGAACTGGAATATGAGTGAAGTAAAGAATATAGATAGGAAAATACGCAAGCTGCTGAGTTGTAATAGGATGCACCACCCAAAGGCAGACGTAGATCGCCTTTACCTTCCCAGAGCCCAAGGAGGTCGAGGCCTGATTCAATTTGAACTAGCTTACAAAACAACCACAATTGGACTGACCAAATATCTCGAAATATCGAATGACTGGATGCTAAAGCTCGTGGAAAATCACGAGAGACGAAAGAAGCTTCATTCTATTATAAAGGAAAGCAAAAAATTTGCTATTTATCTCGTGCAGGATACCCAAACTGAACAACCCGAGGGAAGTACGGCAACTATTGTTGCAAAGAAGGTGAAAATGATGGCAACGAAAAAAGCGCACGAGCAATTGGCTGATAGGTGGGAGGAGAAACCTCTGCACGGCAAATATGTGACCCGCAGCAAACAAGCTGATGTTGACTAGAAGCAAACCCATCAGTGGCTACGGAGCTCAGGGCTAAAAGCAGAGAGCGAAGATTTCATCCTGGCTGCTCAAGATCAAAGCCTATTAACCCGGAACTACCAGGCCAATGTGATGAAAAATGGAGCAGACCCAAAATGCCGACTCTGCAACGACATGATTGAAACAGTGGACCACCTAATCTCTGGATGTAAAGTCTTAGTACCAGTGGAGTATAAATTAAGACATGACAGGGTTGGCCAATATCTACACTGGCTAATAAGTCGGCATTACAATATCAAAACTGCCGACAAGTGGTATAATCACCACCCTGAGGCTGTAACTGAAGGAGAAAATGTAACCATTCTGTGGGACTTTCCAGTACATACAGACCGAACCATCAAGGCCAATAAACCAGATATTGTTGTGAAAGACCAAAACAATAAAGTTTGCTTATTGATCGACATGAGCATCCCCTGTGATCATAATATCTCAGCGAAAGAGTTTGACAAGCTCAGAAAATATAAAGACCTACTCATTGAAATTGAGAAAATGTGGCATCTCAAGGCGGTTACAATACCAGTGATCGTAGGAGCACTAGGAATGATCAAGAAGGGAACCGAAAATTATATGAGAATGATCCCTGGCTTACCATCCCTGCAAGAAGTGCAAAAGATTGTCTTAACTGGTACATCACACGTATTGAGAAGAGCATTGTCGATGTGAGAACTGTTGCTGCTCATGTATTTTAATTTAACTTTAAAAAAAATTAAAAAATAAAAATGAACGAACTATTGAGTTTGGTTTAATGGCCTACCAATGTATACTATGAGTTTCTTTGCCCTAGGAGTCGGGAAGACACTCGGCAAGAAATGGAAGCAAATTTGAAAGAAGAAGAAAAAAGTAATAATAATAATAATAATAATAATAATAATCCTTCCCGCCAGAAATTACCAAAAACATGTAATGAAAAAATACAAGTAATAGCAGAGTATGTGGAGATGGACAAGAAACAATAAATCATATTTTCTCTGGCTGCTCAGTCTTGGCTAAGAAGGAATATATTCACAGACACGACAGAGTTGGGACCTACATACACTGGAAACTATGCAAATACTATGGAATAACAACAGAAAAATGATACTTTAGGTATACTTCAGAAAAGTTCTCAGAAAATGAGAAAGCAACCATACTTTGAGAAATTTGCCAATTTACACAGATAGTGAAATTAAGGCCAGTATGCCGGATATAGTTGTCAGAGATCACTAACAGATGACAATGTTTCTCTAAAAGAAACGGAGAAACTTCCAAAATACAAAGATCTAGAAACGCGAATGTGGAGTCTAAAAACAGAAACAATTCCTATCATAGTAGGTGCATTAGATATGATGAAAAAAATATTCAGATAAATACATAGCATAAACACCAGGACTAACAAGTATATATAACATATAGAAAATAGCACCATTAAGCACCGCATACATCCTACGTAAAACACTTTCAATACAGTATCACAAGAAACCACATTAGATAACCAAGACACTGAGAGCTGGTAAAAATATGAATACTGAACAATAATAATAATGCCCAGTCCTCGCTAAAAAAGAATATATCAACAGACGTGACAAAGTTGGGACCTATATACACTAGAAGTTATGCAAACACTATGGAACAACAACAGAAATAAGATGGTATAGGCACACCCCAGAAAAGGTTTCAGAAAATGACAAAGCAACCGTACTCTGGGATATGCCAATACACACAGATAGAGAAATCAAGGCTAATAGACCGGATAAAGTTGTCAGAGATCGCACAAGAAAAAATGCCTTCTAATTGATGTAGCAATACCAAAAGATGACAAGCTATCTGTAAAAGAAACAGAGAAACTCTCGACATTCAAAGATCTAAAAATAGAGGTAACTCGAATGTGGAGCCTAAAAATAGAAACAATCCCTGTAATAATAGCTGTCAGGCGAAAGAACCGGCGGTCGTTTCCACTCATGATCGTATCTGTGCGGATTCTTCCTCATCTGCCATTTCGGTCCCGGAGGTTCCCCAACCTGAATTGAGGAGCGTAGACTCAAACCCACCTGAAGACCGTTGTTCTCCCAAAAAGAAGAAACGTAGTCAAAACTTCAGTGGAGCAGATTTAGCTGCGAAACCTGCTCAAGATAAAATCTGTTTGGATTCTCTTTCATTTGTCCTTCCCATCAATGCCATTGCTCAACCAATTCTGAATGATCTTGATGTGAGTTCATCTGGGGAGTGGTGCTCCTCCAAAACGAAGAAGAGGCGGTGCAGTTCCAAACCAGGCAGGAAAGTTATGACCACTAAACCCATTCCGATCGACCCCAAAGGCCTACATAAGTCTGATGGCTACGAAACCGCCCTTTCTAAATTATCCGATGAAGAATCGAATGCCGCAGTTCACAGTAGAGAACAGTAAGACCATTTTGCCCACTCAAGATCAGCAATCATTTATGATAAAGCTGAATCCACCGGTGATACAGGCACAAACCGCCTAAAAGATGACATAAATTTTGTTTCCGTATTAGTTGGAGAATTGTTCTCTGTCAACGAAAATGTCAGTATCCATAAGGTCGCTCGGCTAGGAAGACACTAGACCACGCCCAATAAGAGTAATCTTTTCTTCCGATCAGGAGGCTTCAACCTTTCTGAACAGAGCTCAGAAGCATGCCTGGGAGGACCCCAATATGGCTTTTCGCGAGGAATACTCACGCTGCCTCGTAGAGTCTTCTCTGCAAATCAATCTTGAAATTCTAACCGAGGCTTCTGCACTTCTGGACTGGCGATCCCTGATGACGATGTCCTCAGTTGACGAACTATGGTCGTCCCTCAAATCATATGTAATCTGGTTGACTGACCAAGCAGTTCCCGTTGGGCTTCCCTGGGTGACGAAGAAGGTTAAACGAGAACTTCGACTCAGAGATATTGCTTGGGCTGAATTAAAAAATCTAGATTCGACTGCAGCTTTTGAGGTGTACAAAACTCAACGAGACCGAGCCGTGAAAATTGAAAAGGAAGAACGCTTCAGATATGAATACAGAATCGCGGCAAACGCCAGTCGCAATCCAAAAACCTTCTTTGCCCATGTCCAACGGAATTCCCGCTGGAACAACCAAATTGCAACGTTGGTAGACTCAACAGGCGTATCGATTGAGGACCCTTATCAGCAGAGTCAGTTATTTGCCGAGGCTTTTTCAACAATTTTCAAACAAGATGATGGTCGTGACCCCCCCACCCCATTTGATAGATCGGTACCTCCAATGCCTAGATTGGTCATCACTCGGGACGAAGTCGAACGCGTTATTCAAGGCCTCGATATCAACAAGGGTCACGGCCTTGACGGCATACACACACACAGGTTATCAAAGCGTTGGCTCCGGTCATCTGCGAACCTTTAACACTTCTATTCAATATGTCATTGGCGACGGGTGTTATACCTGCGGACTGGAGAACAGCGATAATCTGCCCAATTTTCAAGAAAGGGAGCCGCGAAGACCCGCTTAACTACCGACCGGTTTCCCTTACTTCAATAATCAGCAAGATGTTCGAAACCATCCTCAAGAAAAGTATGTTGCTCCACCTCCAAAACACAGCCTGTATCTCTGATTCCCAACACGGCTTCGTGCCGAAGAGATCATGCTTGACCAACTTACTGGTAATGGAAGAATTGATGACACGTATCCTGGATGATGGTGATGCTGTTGACATCGTTTCATTGGGCTTTGCCAAAGCTTTTGACTCGGTTAACCACCGCCTATTACTTGTCAAGCTTCAAGCA
>NC_043005.1:94567530-94612530 GCF_006345805.1 Octopus sinensis | reverse complement strand
ACCTGCCTTAAAGATATGCTTTTGTATCAAGAGTAAACAAAAAGTAAAATGAAGATTAAAATAGAAATAGATTGTGTGAATATGGACAGAGCAAATACTGTATCAATAGCAAAATTGATGAAATCCAGTTGCGAAAGCTATTCCCACCTTCAAATGTGCCTGATTTTGTCATAAAGAACTGTACATGTTATTGTTTTGATCTTTGTTGCTTTATGTGCGTATATATCAATTACCAGTTACGCACTGGGGTCGATGTAATCGACTTAATCCGTTTATCTGTCCTCGTTTGTCCCCTCTGTGTTTAGCCCCTTGTGGGTAGTAAAGAAATAGCTTTTCGTCTGTCGTTACGTTCTGAGTTCAAATTCCGCGGAGGTCGACTTTGCCTTTCATCCTTTCGGGGTCGATAAATAAAGTACCAGTTTCGCAGTGGGGTCGATGTAATCGACTTAATCCCTTCGTATGTCCTTGTTTGTTCCCTCTATGTTTAGCCCCTTGTAGGCAATAAAGAAATATATATCAACCCCAGCTTGACAAGCCTCTGCACATATCCGCAAAATTCTTCGTTTACTGATTTTTTTTATATTACAGATGTTCTTAACCGGCTCGAAAGAACCAGGCATTGTTCATCGCTGGGGTTGCAAACTTAAGCCGAACTATCACTGTGTGCTTGTGTGTTAACGTCATTTAGAAAGTGTTGTGCTTTTACACACAAAGTCTCTTCGGAAAAGTTGTTCCCTGCAGCAAATGTCATTTCCACGTACGATTGTGAAGGGAAACTTCTTGGGACGCGGTGAACCGCTGTGGCGCCAATTCATTGATTGCTGCTTGGTCTGGGGATCATAATGATGGAAACAAGTTTCATCCATGGTAGGTACACGAGCCATAAAAGCCTCTCCCGCTGCAAACCGGTCCAAAATCGCCTTTGATAGTCACTCTGATGCGCTTGTGATCTGCGTTCAGACATTTCGGTACCTATTTTACGGAAAGCTTTCTCATGTCCAGAATGCAGTGGATAAAGTGGCCAACTCTTTCGCGGGAAATCATCAGAGTCTCAGCAACAACTTGAGCTGAAATCTAGCGATTCTCGATAATCATGAGGTTCACAGCCACGGTTTGTCCTTTGTGGCTACGGAAGTTGGTCGTCCTCATCGGAGTTCATCTGTAACCTCGAAATGACCAGTCCGAGATCTTGTGAAGTAAAATGGGCAGCCATCCTTCAAAACTACCTTAATCTCGCCATGGATTCCCGCTGCTCCTTTACCTTGCAAAGAGAGGAGCTTCATGACCGTCCGTGCTTCAATTTTACCAAAATTAACTGTAGGAACTGCCATCGTGCGTTAAATCTGCAAAGAAACAAACATATATTGTATACTATCATGCACTTTTTGCATACCTTCTCCTAAATAGTTGTCCTACCTCCCCTGAAAATGGGGAGGTAACCCTGAAAGCCAAGAGCTTTTTAGCACCCCTTGTACATCACTAAACTGCATACAGCTATTAGGAAGAAATTCATATTTACATTTTTACATATTTGTTCCCCATCGACTACCAGAACACGCATATTAGAGGTATCGAGAGGTATTTTATCCATCGTAACCTTTCCTTATTTAAGACGGAAGGGTATGATTTAAAGGCGATTAGATTGATCGATCTAATAAATCGAGTGACCATATATTGTGTTTTATTTTGGCTTTTGAATAAGTGATTATATTTTAAAGCAATTGGAATGGGAAGAATGAATGGGACATTGTGACTTTATGACTTTCCTAATGGTATATACTACTTAAATGTAGTTAACTGAATTGAATTAGCTTCAAAGACTGAAACCACGTTGTCACATCTCAGCCTGATGATATTAACTTTTCTTTGTTATTACTTTTGAAAGACATTCATCGGGTGGATGAAATGAAATGGAGAGGAGAACGTGACATTGTTAATGATATAAGTGGCTTGACTGAAGTGAAGTGAAATGAAATAATGAATTAGTTTGAAGAGAATATTTGAAGTCGTATCGAACCTTGGTTTCCAGAGAGAGAGGGGGGAGTCAGTCAATCAGACAGACAGGTGTATAAATAGACTGACAGGTAGCTAGCTAGACAGCCAACCAGTCAGCCAGCTAGACAGATAGATAGATAGATAGATAGATAGATAAAAAAAAAAAACAAGAAAGAACGAAAGAAGGAAGGAAGGAAAGAAAGACAGAAAGAAACAAAGAAAGAAAGAAAGAAAGAGAGAGAGAGAGAGAGAGAGAGAGAGCGCACTCGTGTGCGAGAGAGAGAAAGTACAAATGAATGAAGAATGAAAGAATAACAAGTGAGATGTACAGGATGGAGATGAGACAAAGAGAGCGTTGGAGTGTGTTGGAACGAATGAAATAGGTGAAGTAAAATGAGTGGTTGTTGGGAAAGAATAGATATAAGAAAGAGAAATTGGTAGAGGAAGTCAGAGACCTGAGAGAGAGAGAGAGAGGGGGGAAGACAGACAGAAAGAGAGAGAGAGAGAAGAAGAGAGACAGACAGATAGAGGGGTGGGATGGGGATACTAAAGAGAGAGAGAGAGGAAAAGAGACGGACAGATAGAGGTGAGAGAGAGAGAGAGAGAGAATGAAGAAAAGAGACAGACAGATAGAGGGGAGAGAGGGGGATAGAAAGAGAGAAGAAAAGAGACGGACAGATAGAGGGAAGAGAGGGGGATAGAGAGAGAGAGAGAAAGAGAGAGGAAAAGAGACGGACAAATAGAGGGGAGAGAGGGGGATAGAGAGAGAGAGAAGAAAAGAGACGGACAGATAGAGGGAAGAGAGGGGGATAGAGAGAGAGAGAAGAAAAGAGACGGACAGATAGAGGGATGAGAAGGGGATAGAGAGAGAGAGAGACAGAGACAGAGACAGAGAAAGAGAGAGGAAAAGAGACAGACAGATAGAGGGGAGAGAGGGGGATAGAGAGAGAGAGAGGAAAAGAGACGGACAGATAGAGGGGAGAGAGGGGGATAGAGAAAGAGAGAATGAAGAAAAGAGACAGGCAGATAGAGGAGGAGAGGGGGGATAGAGAGAGAGAGAGAGGAAAAGAGACGGACAGATAGAGGGGAGAGAGGGGGATAGAGAGAGAGAGAGAGAGAAAAAGAGACGGACAGATAGAGGAGAGTGAGGGGGATAGAGAGAGAGAAGAAAAGAGACGGACAGATAGAGGGAAGAGAGGGGGATAGAGAGAGAGAGAGA
Source organism: Octopus sinensis (assembly GCF_006345805.1). Classification (NCBI taxonomy): domain Eukaryota; kingdom Metazoa; phylum Mollusca; class Cephalopoda; order Octopoda; family Octopodidae; genus Octopus; species Octopus sinensis. The sequence goes on along the minus strand of NC_043005.1, from coordinate 94,609,316 downwards.
AAGAGAGAGGAAAAGAGACGGACAGATAGAGGGAAGAGAGGGGGACAGATAGAGGAGAGAGGGGGATAGAGATAGAGAGAGAGAAGAAGAAAAGAGACGGACAGATAGAGGGGAGAGAGGGGGATAGAGAGAGAGAGAAGAAAAGAGACGGACAGATAGAGGGATGAGAAAGGGATAGAGAGAGGAGAGAGAGAGAAGAGAGAGAGAAGAAAAGACGGACAGATAGAGGGATGAGAAAGGGATAGAAGAGAGAGAGAGAAAGAGAGAGGAAAAGAGACGGACAGATAGAGGGGAGAGAGGGGGATAGAGAGAGAGAGAGAAAGAGAGAGGAAAAGAGACAGACAGATAGAGGGGAGAGAGGGGGATAGAGAGAGAGAGAGAAAGAGAGAGGAAAAGAGACAGATAGATAGAGGGGAGAGAGGGGGATAGAAAGAGAGAAGAAAAGAGACGGACAGATAGAGGGATGAGAAGGGGATAGAGAGAGAGAGAGAAAGAGAGAGGAAAAGAGACAGACAGATAGAGGGGAGAGAGGGGGATAGAAAGAGAGAGGAAAAGAGACGGACAGATAGAGGGAAGAGAGGGGGATAGAGAGAGAGAGAGAGAAAGAGAGAAGAAAAGAGACGGACAAATAGAGGGGAGAGAGGGGGATAGAGAGAGAGGGGGAGAGAGAGAGAGAGAGAGGAAAAGAGACGGACAGATAGAGGGGAGAGAGGGAGATAGAGAGAGAGAGAGGAAGAGAGGGGGACAGATAGAGGAGAGTGAGGGGGATAGAGAGAGAAGAAGAAAAGAGACGGACAGATAGAGGGAAGAGAGGGGGATAGAGAGAGAGAGAGAGACAGAGCAAGAGAGAGGAAAAGAGACAGACAGATAGAGGGGAGAGAGGGGGATAGAGAGAGAGAGAGGAAAAGAGACGGACAGATAGAGGGGAGAGAGGGGGATAGAGAGAGAGAGGAAAAGAGACGGACAGATAGAGGGGAGAGAGGAGATAGAGAGAGAGAGAGAAGCGGTGGTGAGTGAGAGAAGTGGGTGACACGTTTTAGAACGGAAGAGCAAAGGAAATTGTGTAATACGATGACAACAAACACTAAATCCCACTTTAACTAATTTAATATACAGTAGTAGTCACTTGTAATAGCTTCTTCGTACATGCTAACACTTTAGCTGCCAGAATGTTGCTAATGGTCTTTTGTTAGTGGTTTGATTCGAGTGGAGATGACGTACGTCTTTAGCATAGATAATCTTTAACATGAAACAACAAGAGGTTTCGCGCTCTGAGTCCAACGCTTCTTTCTTATTAGTTTTAAGAAGATGAGAAATGAGATAAGTATATATATTCCAGCCAAATCTAAACTTCTAAAAAGGTCAATCTTTTGCGAAACTTCCAGGATCAATAGAGTTGGTTTATCGATACTGGTTTCCGTTAAATTTAAGTAGATAGAAACGTCAGCCGAGAGAATTGAACCTAGCATTACCATTCAATGAAATTAGATGTGTAGTGATGCAAATTATGCCACGCCTCACACAATGCGCGGCTAGTAACACTTGTAGCTGTTTCTTACCGTCTCAGAAATCCATTCCTCTGTATAAACCGAAAAACTAGCCCAGAGATACAATGAGTGTCTATAGTAGAATTTAAACGCAGCGATATATCAAATTGATCAGAATCCACCTTAGATTTGCACACAATGGTTGTAAGTATGTCTTACGTGGCGTAACGATATAAATGATTACTCGAGAGGTATAATTATCATATTTTAATTGTCATAGTTGTGAATCGGGGAGAGAAGAAAAAATCTCGTAAAACTTAACACAAATTGAGAATATTAATTTAACGTCTTGTTTGGAATGTTACTGGTTGCTGATATTAAGCAGAAAGAAATACTTTTAGAATGACTTCTAAAATGAAAGTGATCTATGATGAATTATATGGGAACATGGAACAAAAGATCTAATATTGCTATTGGGAAGTGAGACATATAATAGGTGTTCCAACAAAGAAAAACCCAACACATTAGTAACTTGAACATATAGTTCCTAGAGAGAGAAATCCATTTGGTAGTGAATATGGAAACCAACAGTGATAGCCTAGCATAGGTACACTTCTGTGATTGAAATCAGAGAAAGACCAATGGCATAGGTGTTCGGAGAAAGAAAGACGAATGTGGCTGGTATAAAACAAGAGACGGAGGAATTTAGAGAGCGAGCAAATCTTGACAGTCAGACATTAGAGAGGAATTCGTTTAATGTAATCACAGATAACATTATCAAATATCTGCCGATATAGAAATTAGTCGGCCCGAAACACTTCGTTTAATATGAGTTGAAAATTATCCGCTTACTCGAGATCAACTTTGCCTTTTTCAGTACAAACATTGCTTTTTCCTAGATCACTTTCGCTTTTCATCAAAATCAACTTTGCTTCTCTCCGAGGTGAATTACTTTACTTTTCATCTTGTGAAGGATTATGAGCACTGCCTTCCTTCTTGAGAGGAAAAGAAAAGAAAACCAGCGTCAAAGCTCGTAAATATTCGTTAATTACTCATTTTGTGACGTCATTGTAATCGTTAATCACTCATTTTATGACGTCATTATCGGAAGCTCAATGAGGGAAGCTTGCCTCGTAAATTTCTTCGTGTGTGGCACTTTCTTCTTAGCACAATTACCGTTACCATCATTTCTGCTATCACAACACACGACAATGACAATACTGTTACTGCTACTGCTGCTGCTGCTACTATTACTACTACTACTACTACTACTACTACTACTACTACTACTATCTATCTATCGCCACCCCTTTTTTTGTTTCTTTTGTTTTTTTGTTTTTTTCATCCCCCAAAAGAAAAGCTCTACCTTGTAACTTGTCCCATCTGTGTGCAGCCCTGAGTGGCCAATAAAGAAACTTATCTATCTATCTATCTATCTATCTATCTATCTATCTATCTATCTATCTATCTATCTATATATATCTATCTATCTATCTATCTATCTATCTATCTATCTGTCTACCTAACTACTTCGCTTTTTATTTATGGAAACAGTGGCAACTCTAAAGCAGTAGGTGCGCTTGATACAGAGATGTGTGCTGGTTGTGGTGGTGGATAGGGGAGTGGCTGATGGGGATGAGCAGCTGGCGCCATTGGAAGTCGGGATACTGATGTATTAAGTTGGATGGTGACGCTAGCAGTATTGATTATCCCTTACCTTACCTTGGGTCCTCAACTCCATGCTTGAGTTCTAGGGACGTTGTCGTGACATACAGTGGGACTTGAACATTTTTTTATATAGAGGAGACAATCTCTCTTCTGGTTAGAGATTTCTTAGAGAAAAGAGAAAGTTATAAGAAGTAATAGAAAGACGGCAGATCATAGGAGTGGACTGGCACTTTATCAGCTTCAAAAGGTTGGACGGCAAAGTTAACCTCAGCGGGAGGATTTGAGTGTACAGACCTGGAACGATTATTGCTGCTGTATCAAACTCCATAATGTCTCACAAAATTCGAGAGAAATCTAAGATTGTTTTTGAAGAAGGGACCCGTCAGATTTTTATGGTTCTTTCTGTAGTTTCTCCGGTCCCAAACTTATGTGTTGGCAACCCACACCATCACTTCTTATAGACATTTTATAGATATGACGTGCCCGCCTCTCAAAATTCAAAAAGAATCTAAAATCACCCTTTGAATTTTGAGAGACTACTCAAATGTAACACAAGAGCAGCTATATTCTGCCCCCTCCCGGGGTCTCTACGTATCAGCAGTCATAAACCATGAGTTCTTATGTAGCACACGATGATCCTGTTAATACGCAAGTCATAGTTTCACCATCAGTAGATTATTCATATCTTATAGAAGTGTGGGTTCGTGTGCCAATGTGAGAAAGGTGTGCCGTCTCAGATAAAACCAAAATACTGATCAGAGCTAAAATACTTCTGCAAATGCATTTTCGAAGTAAATTCATCTGTACTGCGTTTTTGGATTTGGTTTGCAAGATTCTTTATATGAGTTTGTGTGTTGAAGCATATTCTGTTGTGTCTGGGGAGAGTCATTTTCTTTTTGTGCCTTATAATGTAACACACTCACCAGTAAAATTTCCACTTATTTCTTATTTTTATTTTCCCAAAATTTTCGTTGCGTCTTGCAACCTTTTCAATAGTCTTGACTCTTATCTGTACTGAGAACATTTAAAATAGTTCTCACTCATCATTTTAGTTATATCAAATAGCTTACGGGGATTGTGAAGTCTTTTTTTTTACTATTACAACTTATTAATGAGTGGGTAGAATACGATTCAAATTTCTGCTGACGAACCATGTACATTGCAGGGACTTCAACTAACAATAATCGCTAATTTGCAGCAATGACAGCAAGCTGATACAAATTTCAATCGAAATCGGATTCTTTTCTATTTTTTCCCATCTTACTTTTACTTGCTTCCCGACTTAATGGGTTTCCGATATATTTTATCCTATTCTACATAGTTCACTCCTTCCTTTTGCTCTTTCTCCTCTTTCCCATCTCTTGTACCCACATACATTCTTATCTTCGTTTCGTCTCATTTCTTATTTCCTCCATTCTATTCCTTCACTCTATTCTTTCACAGTTTCACCGTTTCACTCTTTCTTTTCGTAGCCATCTCTTTTTCACTCACTACTTTTCCTTCATTTCTTTTGACTCCTCCCCTCCTCCCCCATCCTCTTCCTCCTCATTTATCCCAAATTATATTCTTGTCTTTTTCTCCTTTGCTTTTCTTTTGCTTTTTTGTTTTACATGCTTCAGTCACTGGGCTGCGACCATGCTGAGGGGCCGCCTTCAAGCTTTTTTTTAAGGTTTTTTTTTTTGTCGAACAAATCGGCAACAGTACTTATGTGTTTCTCTTCAAGTTTGATACTCATTCTATCAGAGGCTTTTGCCGAAAGGCTAAGTTACATGAACGTAAATAAACTAACACCGGTGGCCAGGTGACAAATACAGACACAATCTATCTCTAACTCTCTCTCTTTCATCATTTCCGTATATACCAATTTATCTGTCTCTTTCTTTCTCTTTTTCTTTCTTTCTTTCTTTCTTTCTTTATTTCTTTATTTATCTTTATAGCTCTCTCTTTATTTCTTTCCCTCTCTCTCGTCTCCTAATCAATCACACCTACTCCCTGTCTCTCCTTCCCCACAGTTTTCTCTCTTTTTCTTTATATCTCATTCTATCATTACAATCCAAGATAAGGAACAGATATGCTAAAACCTACATAATACCATTCATTAATCCCCATATCTCTGTCTATCGAAAACTGGAAGTGGTTCTATGCTCACACCGTAAACCACCCAAAATCATTGTTGTCTGATGTACTCGTGACCTGCATACGATCACACACATGCACTATGCATTCTCTCCTCAATATTTTATGCCCTATATAAGTTTATTTGTCTATATATGTATATAAATATCTGTATGCTTCTACATATGTGTTTATCTTTTGAATATATTTAGTCACATGAATTTATATATCTCTCTATAAATACCTATGTGCATCTATATGTGTCTATGTATAAGCACATGTCTATATATATATCATTCCTAGTCGTGTGTGTCCCCACCATTGTCTCCATATTAGCTCACCTGGATTTCTCTTATTCCCACTCTTTACCCTGAGGTCCTACTCCTCGATTAAGATTTCGGAGTTTAAGTTCAAATCATTTCAACACTGCTACGTGTTTTCTATATTAAGCATCTCTAGCTCTCGCCTTTTGACTCTAAATACATACATACATACATACATACATGCATGCATGCATGCACACGCACGCACACACACACACACACACACACACACATACACACACATTTTTATTATTTTACTTGTTTCATTAATTTGACTGCAGCCATGCAGTGAAAGAAATCGACCCCAGGACTTATTCTTTGTACGCCTAGTACTTATTCTATCGGTCTCTTTTGCCGAACTACTAAGTTACAGGGACGTAAACACACCAACATCGGTTGTCAATTGATGCGGGTACCAAACCCACACACAAAGACACACTCATATAAGCATATATATGCGCCCAAATACATATATGCGCACATATACATATAAGCATAAATATACTTATATATTCGAATGTAAAATATTTTTGGTTCAATAGTGAAATAGATTCTCCATACCTCACCTGGATGCACCTGGACACATAAGAGAGAAAGGAGAGAAAGAGAAAGAAAGAAACGAAAATAGTGGAATCAGTGAAAAAGAGAAAGGGAAAACACGAAGTAGAGAGAAAGAAAGTTCTACATTATTAGAGAGAGTGGGGCGGAGGGAAAAGGCTTATATTATTCTACATAATGAAATAGTGTCATGAAGATCTGTAACTTTACGCTTTAAAAGATCGGTAAATTAAAGTAGAATAACTTTAGTAAATATCATTTGCGTGTTCCAGACCAAAATCTGCGGTAGCTAATAGTCATTGTTTTTTTCTTGTTAGATTTAATTACTTATCGGTATTATGAGAATAAATAGATAGATACATCGACAGAAGGGACTGTAGACATGATAGTTATTTAAACAGAGGGATGATACGTAGGTAGGTGAGATTACAGATATATCAATAGTTATGAAAATAGAAAAATATATATATATATCTCAATAGATATATAAATAGATCGCTGAAGTGAAATGAAAAGAAATGAAAATAATCTCAATTGGTAAATATCTGACCTTGTACCTTACTTACTGTCAGAGAGTGGGACAGCTTTACAGTTAACTAAACTCGATCCAAAATAAAAGGACGGTTGGAGTCATTTGAAGCCAGCGTCATGCTCGGTATTAGGATGAAAATTAATAATAATAATAATAATAATAATAATATAATAATTATTATTATTATTATAATAAACGCTCTGATGCAGTACCAGACAGTGGCTCTCATAGCTTCTGATCTTAACTGATTGGAAGTGTCATCATGTACATTGTTTTGTCTTGGTATAAAAGATGGGCTACAGCAAATATTCTGCTTGTCAGTCGTTTGACCATAACCAGTTGAGCATCAGGTAGCTGATGATAAGTTAATCTCTGATCACGGGCAGAAGTAGTGGGGGAGCATCATAGCCATGTGTTGACAGGAATTCTTTGGGCTTTGGATAATTCACCCTTGGAAACATGGGTGCTTCGTCCATCATCCTTAAACAAACCTTATTCAGGGACCTTTTGAGCGGGATGGGTTACTCGACCCGAAGAAAATTCTAATCGGGCCCCACCTGCAAGGTCATGCGCTGTTTATCTTGATATGAGATCACCATGTCGCGCACATATAGTTGTGATGCATCTGTCTGGTGTACCCTTATCAGACAGGTAGTCATGATGGGTATACTGGGCTTCGTATATTTTTACCCCAGTGTCACTTTGATGGCATGCACTGCTCTCTCACTCAATAATAATAATAATAATAATAATAATAATAATAATAATAATAATAATAATAATAATAATAATAGATAGGAAGGTTATTTGGCAGGAGGAGGAGGAGACGGAGGAGGAGAAGGAGGAGGAGAAGAAGAAGAAGGAGAAGAAGAAGAAGAAGAAGAAGAAGAAGAAGAACTGAGACTTTACACCGCCGTCACCCTTAGTTCCACAGTCAAGCTTTTCAACATAATTAGAAGTTTTATAATGATACTAGCAGTATCGCCCGGCGTTGCTCGGGTTTGTAAGGGAAATAACTATATAAGCATTTTTAGAGAGTTACTTCCCTTATAGATGCCAATTCGGGCTTTCTTAGCCATTTCTGTTTTGGTGTCTTCAAGCCATGAAGTCGTTGTTCTAAAAGAACGCTGGTCTCCTTGACAACGCTTTACGACGTTGATTTCCTTACACTCCCTTCCCCACAGCTTCACGAGGGAGGGAAGAAGGGGGAGAAGCAAACAGGTGCAGATGTGAGCGTGGACGCCAACTCCGCCGCCATCGACACACGAAAAATTATGCATTAAAATGGAATAAAAAATGATAAATTATTTTTAAAATCGTAGACTCATCGTAGACGCGCGCTAATACCCAGACGGGCTCGATATGAATCACGACTATAAGATACCCGAATTTGGTTAAACTGCACTGCAAAATGTGGGAGTAGTTAGGAATCTAAATCGAAGGGAACAGACACTCACACAACTACAGTTTTATATATATAGATATAGGCATATAACGGTATTACTGTTCTGGTTAAACGAAGCTAAGCCTATTCTAAGATTTAAATGCTTATAATGTAAAATGAAAGCATTTAAAATATAATTATTATTATGGTATTTAGATATAAGGGTCGAAAAAAAAAATGAAAGTGTTTCAGTATAAAAGCTGGTAAGAAATATGAGAAAGATCTTTCTATGATTAAATGTGTAAAGGAAAGTGAAATACAAAAGAAATAGAAAAGAGAGTGAGAAGAGTTGAAAAGAAGAAAGAAGATGAAGAGTGATGAAGAAGAAAAAGCAACAAGCAGGAAAGAAAGAAGTAACCAGTAATATGCGGCAAGATTATAATGTCGCGAACTTAGTATAACATTAGATCAGAGGTAGGCAACAGATTGGCCATTAGGGTGATCCCTGTAGGCCACCGAGTATATTTAAATAGCAATTTTTCAAACTTAATGTATGTTTGGTCCATTTAGCAATTAATGGCTTTTAGATAATCTTGCTTGTTTTTGTTTATTCTCATGAAGATTATTGTTTATTGTCATGGAAATTTCAAGTTATGGAAATGGAAGGATGCTCGATATTTTGATATACAGGGTGTGAGATACGGTTATGCGTAAACGAAAAAAAAATCCAAAGCAGGAAATTAGAAAACGTAGCTGAATCATTACATTAGATAATATGTATGTATGTATGTATGTATGTATGTATGTATGTAGATAAGTAGGTAGGTAGGTAGATAGATAGATAGATAGGTAGGTAGGTAGGTAGGTAGGTAGGTAGGTAGGTAGGTAGGTAGGTGGGTGGGTAGGTAGGTAGGTGGGTAGGTAGGTAGGTAGGTAGGTACGTAGGTAGGTGGGTAGGTAGGTAGGTGGGTAGGTAGGTAGATAGGTATTTAGGTAGGTATGTATGTAGGTAGGTAGGTAGGTAGGTAGGTAGGTAGGTAGGTATGTAGGTATGTAGGTAGGTAGGTATGTAGGTAGGTAGGTAGGTAGGTAGGTAGGTAGGTAGGTAGGTAGGTAGGTATGTAGGTAGGTAGGTATGTATGTATGTAGGTAGGTAGGTAGGTAGGTAGGTAGGTAGTAGGTAGGTAGGTATGTATGTAGGTAGGTAGGTAGGTAGGTAGGTATGTATGTATGTATGTATGTATGTAGGTAGGTAGGTAGGTAGGTAGGTAGGTATGTAGGTAGGTAGGTAGGTAGGTAGGTAGGTAGGTATGTAGGTAGGTAGGTATGTACGTATGTATGTATGTAGGTAGGTAGGTAGGTAGGTAGGTAGGTAGGTGGGTAGGTAGGTAGGTAGGTAGGTAGGTAGGTAGGTAGGTAGGTAGGTAGGTGGGTAGGTAGGTGGGTAGATTTCTATGCAAAGCGAGGTGCAAAAACGGGCGTTTATGAGGGAGATTCATAAAAGTAAAAGAAGCATAAAATAAGAGAGAGCTAGAAATGAATTCATGAATGCAAACGAGATCGGGAGAACTATAGTCATACATGCATACATACATACATACATACATACATACATACATACATACATACATACATACATACATACATACATACATGCATACATACATACATACATACATACATTCATACATACATGCATACATACATACATTATTATTATAGCTACCCCTCGTTATCGAGTATGGCCATTGCACGAAACTTAACTGTTATTGGTGCTGTGATCGAATGTGACTTTTTAGCCGAGCCAAAGATCTACAATGTCTTGTACAGAATTGGCAACAAATACATTTACCGGTAATAGCCGGCTGTAGTTGTAACTGGGCTTCATGTACCTTTGCATGTCGTTTAAGTCCTCCTGCCGAATTACACTCTCTTCCACATGCCCGACAGATATGATTATTGTGGTGTGTTACACCACCACCAGTGGCCAGGTTGTCACTCATCTGTCTCGCTTTATGACTACGAAGATGACTCTTGAATCCAGCTTTACTGAGGCAGGGTCTTGCACAGACATTGCATGTCAGCATCAAAGGAAGACCCTTCCCATCTGGAAGTGTAACAGCGATGCCCTTCCTGACATCCCTCCTTACTTTCTCATGTGCAACTCGAGATTTGTCAAAAGTGGCTGTCCCTTCTCTACCTGCTACGATCAATAGCTATGCCTTCCCATGTGTCAGGAGAGATGCAAGCATCTCTTAAGGATGCCTTCAGCAAGTCCTTATACCTATTTTGGGTTTATGCGGAGGTCGTTCTCCTTTAGCTAACTCTCCATAAAAGAGTTGTTTTGGCATCCTTGAATCCTTCATCCTGACTAGATTACCCCTCCATCTGAGCCTTTGCTTTAACACAAGAGCTTCTATACTTTCACACCGACAGCCTTCTAATATTTCAAGATCACTGATGCGGTCCTTCCACTTAATGCCATAGAGCCGTCTGAGACACATCTGATGGAAATGTTCCAGTTGTTTAAGGTGGTATCGATATGTGACCCACGTCTCGCAGGCATAGAGAAGAGAAGGGAGCACACATGCCTTGTACACCTTTATCTTTGTCTTTCTGCATATGTCTCGCCGACTCCAGAGGCACTTTTCTAGCCTTCGGAAAGCAACACTTGCTTTCCTAATTCTATATGGCATTTCATCATCCAAATTGCTATATCTATTAATAGTGCTTCCCAGGTAGACAAACTGATCAACTACATCAAGTCGTTTACCATACACATAGATATTTGGTACACTATACTGCTTACCACGGGCAGGTTGATGCATGACAACAGTTTTCTTGTGATTGACATACATTTGTAAAGAAAAAAACTTTTAAAATGGATTCTAGGTGAGAGTATTCGACCTCTCAGTTCAGTTTACTTGGATTTTTTACTTTCTCAACGACTTGAGTTCTTTGATTGCATACTCCTCGTGGTAAAGCATACGGGTCTTTTGCGTTAAGTTGGTCGAGATTCTGAGGAGTGTGATAAATCAGCGACACCAGTTACCACGAGCATAAAAAAATTCACAAAGCTTGGCTACAATTTTTGTGAGTAGTAAAGTAGAATATCTGATGACATGAACTTGTCCTGCACTCTCGAAACTTAGAGAAATGTGGAGCTAAATCGACCTGTTATTAGATACAGCTCCAAGTAAATGTGATGGAGTTTCCTTTGTTCATCCGCTTTTATATACATACATATGTGTGTGTTTCTGTGTATGTATGTGAGTATGTATGCCTATAAACCTAATAGTGCGAGAGAGAGAGTCATATTGAGATAATGAAGGAGAAACAAATAATACAATAAGTTTTGCCATGGCAAACCACAATAGAGCGAACTTATAATCAAATGCGATTCAACAATGACCCCACATTTATTTCAGGCACAGGAGTACATAATCCAATATGTCTTTTTTGTTTGTTTTTTAATAGGTGATATATTTGGTTGCCATTTCTGGGTGCTTTGAAGACCAATTAGAGATTCCCACGTTAGCTCTTATAAATACATAACCTACATGTATACAACAATAAAATGAAGAAAGAAAAATAGTTAAGAAATGTCAGCTTGAGGAAATTACTTAATAGACATGTCAGTTAATAAAATATTTAGTTTGTGGGTGAGCCAGCACGACATATAATGAGTTAATTTTTTAAAATAAATTGATAATTAGAAAGTACCTCATTATGGTTAGTGGACGGCTTGTTAGTGTCACAATCAGTTTATTTAGACAACAAAAATGATTACTGCAGACAACTAGTTGCATTACAATTACTGCTGCTATTACTTCAATATATAAATATATATCGTTGCTATTATGTTAAACTGTCGCATGTCCAAATTTGGCCAAATACGATTTTTTCCAATATTTATTTTTACTTACAATAGCCGGTTCTTTTGGTCAAATTATCGTATCTCCAACTGCTTCAGATGCCAAGATATCAAAATTTGTCAAAGAGCACAACAGTTTTGATTTGGAACGATGAAACTAGTTTTTCGTTTTCTCAAAAAGTAATGTTTTGGACTTACGACACTTTTGCCTAATAGCAACGATATATGAGGTTTGATCAATAAGTATCCGGACTGTTACCATAGTAACTAAAGCACGCAGTGTGAATTCGCTTGGCACAGACTGACCTTAAAATCTGCTGTGCATGCGCACTATGTCTTAACCTTCTAGCTCACATCCGCTCACATTTTTTGCAAGGAGTATTTATACCCTATTTTTCTTAGATTACTTTATATTATACTTGTAAAGGTAGAAACTCGCTAGCTATCTCATTATTACTGTATATAACGGTAACAATAATACTTTACTTTATTTAAATTTTATTGTTTATGATAGTTTCTTTTAAACGGAGCGTGACGTTTAAAATTAGAAACGTACACAAGTTGATGTAGGGAATATTTTAGAAATAGAAGTTAAATGCTATTTTCGACTGAAGATCGCAAAGCATGTTTATCATGCAAAGCGTGAAATCAATTCGTATTGAAATATGCATTACTTATCTTTGTATTCCATTCAGAGGTAAGCCTATTTTTAAAAATATTCATTGCATTGCATGTGTCTATCTTTATCACAATATTTATGGTGGGTTTTCTTTCAAGCTGTGGCTTTAATTTTTATCAAGTGGTATTTATACCCTATTTTTCTTAAATTACTTTATATATATATATATATGTATGTATATATATATATATATACAAAATTACAGAAAAACAAAAGACGAAGCAGAAAAGAACACGATGAAATAAACATAGAGAATTTTTAGAAAAAAAACTTGTGAATGTAGCGGTCAATCATGGCGACTCATGTATGTGTGTTGTATGTGTATATATATATATATATATATATATATATATATATATATATATATAATATATATATATATATATATAATATTCATTAAAAATATACACCACAGCTGAAAGTCCTTTAGAAAGAAGAAAAAACTAAAGAGTAAAAGGAAAAAAGACTCAATTTCTTTACAAAAAAAACTAGGTACAATAAACGATTTTTAAAAACTTTAGTAACCCACCCGGGTTTCGAAACCGCAACTCCAAATCATCATACAAACACCAGAAGTCGACGTCACCTAACTCTAGACCAATAAAATTTTACCTCCGATTAAAACCGAACTTCAGCAAATACAACAAAATGACCCTTTAAGAGAATCAATCAACTGGAACGACTGATGACCGTTCCCCACAAGGAAACCAACCAGGCAGAGCGACAAATTTGACGACCAGAAAAACAAGACATCACCAGTACTTTACCGAATCAAAAGACATTTCCATAGAAATAACCGGATAACATTTCCCCGTTCGAGGGAAAAATTTTTTAATACACCGGATTTCAAAGAACACCGTTACAAGCGAAAGTTCCTGCATAGGACGGAAAGAGAATCTCAGAAACTGTAAACCAAAAATCCCTTTGTTTACTATCTTCATTTCTGCTTTGTTTTTCTCCCCCTTAACTCAGTATAACTGAAACTTTGATGATATTGATTTCTTGTCGACTATTACTAACACAATTGAAATTTGTACAAGTTGATCCACAGTTTTTATATTTTTGACAGTTATGAACATTTAAACTTGTCAACATTGAAACTTTTAAGCACGTTTTTCTAATTCATAATTCAAAATTTTTACCGTTGATAAACAAAAAATATTGTTGAAACTAGTTTGGTATATATGTAATTAAATTTATTTTAAAAACAATTATAAGGTTTTCAAATTTAGGTGCATTTTCAACAACAAATTTGCCTATATATATATATATATATATATATATATATATATATATATGCATATGTGTATGTGTGTGTGTGTGTGTGTGTGTCTGTGTCTGTGTGTTTATATATATATATATATATATATATATATATATATATATATATGTACGTGAATGTGTGTGTCTATGTCTGTCATTATTCAGTTTTATTTCAAGATTTCTTACCAATAGAGAAAATGCCGGTTTTCATTGGAATTTCAACAATATCAAGAGGGTAATTTTGTATGTATGTATGTATCGGTGTGTGTGTATGGATGGATTGATGGATGTACGTTGGTAGGTAGGTAGGTAGGTAGGCAGGCAGGCAGGCAGGCAGGCAGGCAGGCAGGCAGGCAGGCAGGCAGGCAGATAGGCATGTTAATATATGTGAGTGTGTGCTGTGATCACTTTGCGAAGAAGACATTTCCATAGAAATAACCGGATAACATTTAACAAACTGTTTGGGATCAACATAATTTGATAAGAATGAAAGGTCGATAACATTAATCTTGATCAGAATAAGCGGCATAATAAACGCCTGTGTACATGTGCATATGTGTGTGTATGTGTGCGTGTATGTGTGTATTCGCGTTTGTGTGTGCATTTATATAAACATATATGTATATGTTTGTATGTGTTTGTATAGGTTTATACTTTAATATTTATAATTAGATTTTTACACAATAAATGTAATTATATTTTTCCGTATATTAAATAAAACGTTCTTTGATGTAATATTAGACGCAATGCCGGTAACTCGCCCCTGTTCCAGATACTGGTCGGGAGAAATTATGTTACATTTAACGGTAGAAACAGTGCCATTCAGTTGTTTCTCTACCAGCCATTATGACAAGGATGTATATTACATACGCATATGTATATACACACACTCATAGAAAAATATATATGTACATACATATACATACGTATGTAGATACATACATGCGCACGTATATGTGTTTCAGTACGCGTATGTATGTGCTCTGAATCTATGTGCATATATATATATTATACAATTTTGTACAAAATAAGGTTTTGTTCTTTCAACATAATTAAAGTAAGAACCGGTTTCGCATTGCTCATCAAGCTAAGGGTTGGAAAATAGACATATTGCTAGGGATAAGACATATTACTAGAGGAGATAATTGTTCACTCATTCATTTTACAGTAAAGGAGAGGTAAATCTGTAATTTTTATTTTTGGTCTGTTTTATTCTGGCTTATATCTTACAATAGAAGGGAAAAGTCTTATATTTTTAATATGGGTTCATATTTATTTCTGGTTTATATTTTTGGATAAATGAAGCTCCTTTATTGAGTCTTACTTTATTCAGTCTTACTTGTGTTGAGGTCCAGAAAGCAAGTTGATAAAATGGGAAAATTACGAATTGTGGTTGTAACCGTTCTGCATATTCGTCAATGTGTTGACTGAGATATATTTGGTGATATTGTGGGGAGGATATTTATTGTCTGTGGACTGTACATCTGTCTGATTGACATTCCTGTCGGACCAATATAGTTTCGATGGCAGCCCGAGCATCTGATTGCGTAAATAAGATTTTGGGAGGCGCAAGTGGAGTTTGATTTCATTTTGAATATTTGACCTTGTCTGAAATGGAATTCCGATCTGTTTAACAGATTGAGACATGTTCCGCAATTAGGGCGACCACATTTTTCGACTTTTGCGTCCGTTGTTCTAGAGAATAGTTTGGCATTTGTGAGGATATTCTTTAATGTCCTAGACTGTTTGCTACTCTTAATGATTTTATGGCTACGTAGAATTTCCTAAGTTTGGGGTCCTTATGGAATATTGGATGATTTGGGACGATGATATTGAACGCTTCTTTGTTTCTGGGATTGTATGTAGAGACATAAGGTAGTTTTAAGGGTAGGTGTGTTGTTATGTTTGGTTTTTCTTAATGTTTTAATATCAATCGATTTTGCACGTTTAATCCCTTCATTTATGAGTTGTGTAGTGCTTGCTCTGGAACACCGAACCCCCCACATAATGCTAAACTAACAACCTGTAAACACCCATACACACAAAGCAATCCAAGAGTTCAACACCCACACCAAATCCCTACTTTTACACCGACAGGTCATACTAATAAAACAAGAACCAACATTTTCTGGCCCCAGAACAGGGAAAACGGGACGCATTTTGGAATAACACAATACCAGTCAAAGAACCCCCCCAAACATCTACACACGCAAAACAACCCCACAAGACAACAACATCCCCAAACACCCAACCCTAACCCCTACTTGCCCACGGACGTTTCGTACCAACACAACCTCAACCACATTTTTAGCCCCAGACCAGAAAAAACAGGACCAGGTTGGAACTTGATACACAAGAGAAACCAAAGGTAATTAACTTGTCATATAAACCCCTCACATCCACAACGATCGATATCCTATCTAAAGGGTTAAAATTCACCCCAACAGAACTAACCAAAATGAGATCAAGGACAATGTTTCAGAATTCTGTAGGAAATTAAGGCTTACAGAAGCACCGGCTGATTATAATAGCGAAGATGATTCACTAGGCAAAAACAGAAGTGAACACATCCCCCACAAAGAAAGAAATAAAGATCTCGACGAATTCTGCTACCACATCGAAAATTTTCCCTACCACGCCCTGCACAAACAAAAAAATTAAGGATACTTCTTAAGCACACAGCCATGCCTGCGCCTAGATTTTTTTGTAGATTTTTTTGGAAAATATGTTACATGTTTATCTTTCAATATGGACTTGAAGGTGTGGTTAGAAAACATTAACATGTGGTGAACGTAATTGTGGGTCTTTGCGAGGCTGTTTACAGATAAGTGTTATGTTTGACGTTTGCTTCTTTAATCAAAAATATTTGACCGTGGTTGTCGTCATTTTTCTCTTTTGGTAGATATTTCAGTAGTGTTACCAAGTGATATCTTACTCGTTGGGACAACATCGTTGTTGATTTTGATAGTGATGATGATGATGATGAGGAGGAGAAAGGGTGGAGGGGGTGGAGGAGGAGGAGGAGGAACACGACGACTTGACGACGACGATGATGATAATGATGACGTCGATGGTAATGCTGATATGATAATGAGATTGGCAGCGACGACGAAGGTTGTGACGTCAACGACAACGACGATGATGATATGATAGTAATGATATTGACAACGACGACGATAATGATGATAACGTCAACCATGTTGACGCCCCACAACCACCGAGTATGATGATGAGTATACTGATGACGATGACGATGACGATGATCAGATCAGGTCATGAGGATAATGATGCTAATGATCATTACAGACCTATCAACATTTTCAGAATAAACATAATTAATTAAATCGTGCACATGTAAGCACTCGGTGAACCAGGTTCATTTTGGTTCAAGTTGGAACAACTTTATTTTTATGTCACGAATGCTTTTGGAAACTGCGAATGTCACAACCTCTAAAAATTCCAAATTTCATATATTTACTACACTCATTACCGTGCGCGCACACACTCATACAGATGCTTATATTCACACCCATACACATACAAATTATACATATATACACACACGCACACTCTCATACGGAGGCAGAAACACATTTCGTTTTTGTTTAAGCACATTTTTGAGTTTGTTTTACTTTTAATGCGCAATCGTTTGTTGAATCAGATGTTGTATGTTAGGAGGGTCATTTTATTAGTAAAGAAAGCTCCCAAGGGTACAACAGTAAATTCATGTATATATTTAGATATATACTCTTTTACTTGTTTCGGTCATTTGACTGTGGCTATGATGGAGTACCACCTTTAGTTGCGGAAATCGACCCCAGGACTTATGCTTTGTAAGCCTAGTACTTATTCTATCGGTCTCTTTTGCCGAACCGCTAAGTTCCGGGGACGTAGACACACCAGCATTGAATCCTTCATTGTGAAAGTTCGAAACGAGTTGGAAGCTGCGGATGGGGATGCTGTATCTGCAACTAAGCACAAAACTCAACTCATCCTAATAACCATCCGAATACACAACTTTGTACTTGAAGTCCAAGAAATAATCGATAAATTCCTCGGTAATTGGTCATTGCAAATGTCCTCGTTTCAGAGTGCACCTTGAGGACATCCGGTACAAGTCGTATGTGATACGGAGGGATCATTTTATGTCGGATGTGACAAGAGAGAAAAGTTCGATTAGTGTAAAGCGCTTGCTAAACAAGTTAAAACACTAAGAGGCTGGAGTGCTTTGGTTTTTCTCCCAAGAGAAAAAATTCGATTGGGACCAAAAGGTAAACTGAATGAACAAGAGATGGTTACGCAGAGAAACGAATGAGTTTCCAAAAGTCATGCATACTAAGTTCCCGACAACTGTGATGGTCTGTGGGCCGCGAGGAATGAGGAAGATGTCCCGCTTCGTCACTTTTTATCAGCGGGCTTAAGTGTCAATGCCGCTGTCTACACAGAGGTGTTGGAGAAAGTTGTGAGGATTTGGATCGACAGGGTACACAATGGAAGACTGCACATCTTCCGACAAGTCTCTGTGTTGTGTCACAAAGCTAGGACAACCCAAGGAGTCGATATACATATGAACGTATATTGTTACTCCTCGGTTAGTGTTCTACATAAGTTCCTAAAATATGTAACTCTAAACGGATTTATTGTGATATTGCGTAAATAGAGTTACAAAAGTGATCGGCTATTTTTAACAATGACACAACAAAAAGAAAGTCATAAACATTGCCAAGCGACAGAAGAATTCAGAGATTCGTAGTTGCACCTTTTAAGCAATTAATACTTTTAGATAAACCACGTAATGTGCTGTTAACCGATTATGATGTACAGGGCAGATGAAATTACAATATTAGAAAGCATGATTAAGGTCAATTCTATTGTAAAATTATGAACCAGGTTAAAATGACTTCAGTCATGGGTGCACAAGCCTACTCACTAGTAATTCAGTTAAAAAGAAGCCGTGAAAAATAGGACAGCAAATGCTACATCTATAACAAACAAGCAAGTTGTGATTCTTCTTGGTGCACTGGTTGCTTTTGGAAGGATGCACCTAATATTGTCGACGTTTGCTTGAGGCTTCTCTCACGCAGTAATTCAGGACAGCATGTTACCATGTCCAGAACACCTCTCTTTAATGGTCTATCACTTCTATAATTCTGATCTGATCGTTTTGGATACTTAGACTTGAGGTAGCCCAGTTGAAAGACTTACCCATTAAACCTACGGTTCTCTAGCTTCAAATCACCTCGCCTTAATACTGAAGGCGGCAAACTGGCAGAGTTGTTAAAGAGTTGGGCGGAATGGATCGGCGTATGCGTCCCGATTCTCAGTACACTGGTTTCAAATCATGATGAAGTCAAATTTACCAGTCGTCTTTGGAGGTCGATAAAAAGTACCAATCTGATGGGATGGATTAGTGGATCTGAAAGAACGTCAGACTGGATACCTTGCGGTATTTGTTCCGGCTCTTGGTGTTCTGGGTTAAAATCCTGCCATGGGCTATGTGGGTGGTAAATTTAACTAATCGCCAAGTTTAACACCACCCCAGGTACCTAGCTTCATCTGTTCATTACCTGCTCATCAGTAGTTAAAGAGAGAGAGAGAGAGAGTGTGTGTGGAGAGAGAGAGTGGAGAGAGGGAGAGAGAGAGGGAGAGAGAGGAGAGAGAGTGAGAGCGAAGAAAAGAGACAGAATAAGAGAGAGAGAGTGGGTAGCATACAACTACTTATGAAAATATATTGATACTATGGATAACACAACTCTAAGAATTCGACGAACATCAATGAAGAACTTATTTCATTAATGTCGCCCCATAAAACCACAGACAATATCAGCAATGGGGCCCGAAAATGGTGTAAATAGCGATGATTCAAAGCAGCTAGGCTTACATATAAATAAAACAATTGCCTAAATGTTCACATTTATACCTAATTATTTCTATGAAAATTTCCAGAAATATCACTACATGCTTCCAAAGGTGGCGAACTGGTAGAATCATTACTGCTCCAGGCAAAATGCTTAGCAGCATCTCTTCTGACCCATTATGGTCTGAGTTCAAATTTTGCCGAGGCTGACTTTGCCTTTCATCCTCTTGGGTTCAATAAAATAAATTACCAGCTGAGCACTGGGGCCGATGTGATCGACTTATCCCGTCCCCCGAAATTGCTGGCCTTGAGCCAAAATTTGAAATGATATTAGTTCATACTTGGTAAAACTCTAGTAATTTCTGAACCTATCTCATATAATAACAATATAATTTGGTCTTATTTAGTAACTTTTCATTAGATTATTTTGTTTTATTCATTTGCCTGTCAGCAACATCACTGCTGATGTCTACTGATTAGTTGAACTACGGACAGTATAAGCTTTTGAATAATTTTGCAGAACGAATAAATTAAATTTTACTGATTCGATTGGATACGATGTGGTGGAACTAGCTGAGTTGTTCTTCGGTTCGTTTATGCGCGTGTGTGTATGTGTGCATGCGTGCGAGTGTATGCATGTATATACATACATATATATATATATATATATATTTAGTGAAGGGAAGAAATGGAGCTGAACGAAGATTCTACAGAATTCCTTTTATTATTTTCTACACATGTTTCAAAGGCCGCAAATTTCCAAATTCGGATTGAATAAGGAGACCATAAACTTCAATTATCCGCGCTAAGGCACGGTTGCGACACCCCATGGTCGTAACTTCAACCGTGTTTTTTCTGTTGTGATTTTTGCTACCTAGGTATCGGTTAAATTTTGAATAATCCTTAACAAGATAATTCATTTATCCATTTCAATAATATATATATATATATATATATATATATATATATATATATATATATATATATATATATATATATATATATATATATATATATATATATATATATATATATAAAAGGGCTTAGTAAAATAAATTACTTTGCCGCATACTGAACTCATTAGAAATAGCAGCTAAAAAACTTTTTTAAAGCTATTTCTAATACTTAACGAAAATCTCTCTCATATATAGTGTTTGCTTAATTAAGCAAACACTATATATGAGAGAGATTTTCGTTAAGTATTAGAAATAGCTTTAAAAAAGTTTTTTAGCTGCTATTTCTAATGAGTTCAGTATGCGGCAAAGTAATTTATTTTACTAAGCCCTTTTATATAATGTAATAATTTGAATTCGCCTTGAATGGTCCCTTTGCATACTGAACACTTAGTGAAATTGATTAATAATTAATTAATTTTGCCCTCAATTGTTGAAAATAATATATATATATATATATATATATATATATCACTACTTTAGTTTTTGAGATTTAGTATGTTTATTTATCCCGCGCCAAAAAAAATTAGCAATTGCCTCTCCTGCCCCGAATAATGACGATCACCAATTACCCCTCCCCGCTTAAATTTTATACTTTTTGATTCATTCACAAACTTCCATTCAAGAACATAGACTAAAATCTTCTTAAGAAAATACATTACAATAAATTCGATCTCATGATTAGCGAAAGCGAAGCCGGTCGACAAACACAATAGTCTTTCACTTAAAAAATACATTAAAAATATATTAAAACTATGTAAACTGTGTGCATTTTCCTTCTTTTATTTATATATATATATTTGGTATTACAACTCATCACGTCAGGACAATCAAAATTCTCCTCTTCCCTTTTCTTACTACACACACATACATAATACAACATAAATACATACATACATACATACATACATACATACATGATATATATAAAATATATATATATATATATATATATATATTATATATATATATATATATATATATATATATATTATATATATAACATATATATAAATACATGCGTCTGCATATGTATGTATGAATGTATGTATATATGAAAGTATGTATGTATGTAAGTATGTATGTATGTATGTATGTATGTATACGGTGCATGGTAAGAAGATTGCTTCCCAGCCACAAGTTCTGGGTTATGTCCTACTGCGTGACACCTTGATTGACCGAAGTCTTATGAAGGGATTTGGTGGACGGAAACTGAAAGAAGCCCGTCGTATTTATGTATGTATGTATCTATGTGTTTGTGTCTGTGTTTGTCCCCAACACCTCTTGACAACCGGTGCTGATATTTTTACGTTCTGCAAAAGAATGGATAGAATAATACTAGGCTTAAAAAAATATGACCTTTTGGTCGATTTGTTTGAGTAAAAACCTTGAAGGTGGTGCCACAGCATGGCCGCAGTCATTTGACTGAAACATAGAGAAGATAAAGATAAAGATACGCACATACATACATACATACATACATACATACATACATACATACATACATACATACATACATACATACATACGTACGTACATACATAGATATACATAACTATCAGTCTACATTTATGTACTTCTGTGCATGTATATATCTGTATGTGTGTGTGTGTGTGTGTGTGTGCGTGCGCTTGTGCGTGCGCGCACATGTACATGAACTACCAGCTCATGGGTGTTATGTAAAAGTCTGTCGCTAGTATATCACTGTGTATTATTCCTGGCAGTATATTTTCTCTCATATTGCTGCAAAAGGAAATTTAGACAATAAGCGATGCATCAATTGAAAGTATTAATATTACCTGATATCCGGAATATAATTGTTTCCCATCTGCTTAACACAATTGCTAAGCTCCAGGCCTTATAAAATATAACAAAGACAGTTCCCGACAGCATTTGTTTTGTCAACATCAGGGCCAGAAAATACCTTTGATTTACCTAGGTATTTGTTGGTCCTCTATAAAGCACAAATATGACAATACACAGCTCAGTGTTGACTAGGAGAAATTGCTATATTTATGATGTATATATTATACGATAGTATCGTTTCGCTGTGCAGTTGTATTGTTCATTCTATTGTGAAAATTTCAATCGTTACTAATTCCAATCTTAATTGCTAAGCTCGACAATCTTGTTTGCATTTATAACTCGCAGCAATATAAAATATTCACCAACAGACAAAAGCATCCGACACACAAGACCCATCAATACAAACTACTTGCCAGTCAATGCTCTGCATTTATAAACACGAAACATTCACCAAAAATGACTCCTAATACACCCACCATCACACAACACATAACAGAACACTCACCGGTACATCAAACACATCAACAGTACATAACACCAACAACATACAGCACCCTACAACGCACAACATTCACCAACACATAACAGCCAACGCACATCAACTCACAACGCTCACTAAAACACATTTCACACAAAACACATTTATATATATATATATTATATATATATAATATATATATATATATATATATATATATATATATATATATATAGATATATATATATATAGTAGTAAACTCCTTTTGCCAACGTAAAGTGGCAGTCCTGAATAGAAGGATGTTACTAATGTTTAGCCCCCCCCACCCCCACCCAGGAAGACATCTTTTCCATCTGGCTACCAACACATCATGTGTGTCTGCATACTGTGAGTAAGGGAGATAATGCTCCTCCTACAGCCTTAGCGATACCTGCAGACCAATGGTTTCCGGGTTATTTCTCTTCCTCGGTGCAGGACAATTGCTGGCTAGAGATGGGAGTGATTCACTTCGCTCACAGTATATACTTTTAAACTGACACAGTCACTGATCACATAAAGAGAAAAACAACTAGTTTAAATCTCTCTGGGCGAGAAATATGTAATAACAGTACTATATATATATATATATATATATATACACACACACACATATACATGTATGTATACTATAGCAATATACACTTCCAGACGGTAAGGGTTTTCTTATGATGCTGACGTGCAGTGTCTGTGCAAGATCCTGCCTCAGTAAAGCTGGACTCAAGTGTCATCTTCGTGGTCATAAAGCGAGACAGATGAGTGACAACCTGGCTAGTGGTGGTGGTGGTGGTGGTGTTAGACACCATACTAATCATATCTGTCAGGCATGTGGAACTGAGTGTGATTCAGCGGGAGGACTTAAACGACATGCAAAGGTACATGAAGCCCAATTATAACTACAGCCGGCTATTGTCAGGAAAGGTTTTAGTTGCCAATTTTGTACAAGACATTGTACAAGACATTAGCTGGGCAAAAAGTCACATCCCCTCACAGCACCGTTAATAGCTAAGCCTCGTGCTTTGGCCATACTCGATAACGAGGGGGCAGCCATCATTATATACATATATCTTTTGCGAAGGTGCATCTTTGGGTTTCTGCTTGTACCTCGACTGCTTCATAACTGGTGCAAGTTCGGCAAAACGAAAACAATGCTACAAGAAGAAAGCATAGAATAAACACTGTTGTTCTTTTGTTCGTTTAAACCATTTTAGACTGTGCCACAACAGCGCAATGACTGACACAAATCAGTAAACAAAAAATAAAACTCTTGCAAACGTGACATAATATACATGATCATTATTATGGTGCCATAGGTTTCATGTATTTCGTCGCTGCTTTATATCCATCTCCATCTGTCTCTTACCTAGATTCACCTCATCGTATATTTCAACCAATAAGATAAATAAACTAACAGCAACAATTGACTTCATAATCACAGTCTTTATAATAAATTCACATACACACACATACCTGTATATGTATGTACATATAAATGTATGTGTGTATACACTCACACACACACACACACACACTCAGGCAGTGCTCCAGCATGGCTGCAGTCAAATGACCGAAAAAAAGTAAGAGAATAAAAGAATATATAGAGGAAGACAGAGAGAGAGAAAGAGCTATACCATCTGTATGCATCTGTCTATCTCTATATATGTATGTTTACTTACTTATACCAACGTATATAAGTATATATACACACAGAGGTACAAATGCGTGTGTATATGTATATATATATATATATATATATATATATATATATGTGGGGGGGGGGTTTGCGTGTGTACATATATATTAGTGCGTATTTATGTATATTCATATATATCTATACATACAGGCATACAAACATATATATAGTCATACATACATGTGTATATATACATGTACACATACATTCATACATACATGCTTACAATTAATGTGTATACCACAAGTGCACCTGGCATGTTTATCTTTTTAGTCAAGAATCATACATCAAAGTTATGTTTGTTGCATCAGTTTAATTTTCTCTTCTTCTTCTTCTTCTTCTTCTTCTTCTTCTTCTTCTTCTTCTTCTTCTTCTTCTTCCTCTCCGTCCCACTTCTTTCTCTTCCGACCGATAACCAGAACTAGTACAAGTCCAGACATAGAGATACTATTATGCGTTTTTTATTATAAAGTAACAGAAAGAAAACACACACACATGTATATATATATATATATTATATATATATATATATATATATATATATATATATATATATGTGTGTGGTGTGTGTGTGTGTGTGTATATATATATATGCGTGTATATATATATATATATATATATGTGTGTGTGTGTGTGTGTGTATATATATAATATATATATATATAGTGTGTGTGTTATATATGTATGTACATAGTGTTTATGTGCGGTGGGGGTTATAAATTTAACGACATGTGTAAGCACAATTATATCTTGCTCCAGCTGATCAAAATTACATTCGCCCAGGCGACTTATTAATAAAATAATAACACATAGGTGGCGGCGGCGGCGGCGGTGGTGAAATAATATTTAGATACATTTAAGTCGACAAAAGAGTGTGGGGTGGACAGGAGCCTCATTAATGTTGAAGATGATGCTGAGGATGTTGGTGATGGTGGCGATGTTGTATTGCCGGTCGTGGTGGTGGCGCTGATGGACGACGTTCAGAAACGGATGTTTGATTTAGTTTCGAAATTAATCTCACCAACCGAGATTTAACAACAAACCTTCATATCTTAGTTATGAGTGATGGAAAACACGACGAAGCAGTTTCTAATTAATCGTAGTCTTCGTTTTCACTTTCTTTCACTTTTTCTTTTTGTGCCAAGAGCAGGTCTACCTGATCAAGGGATTCTATCATCTGAAACAGGGGTCCCCATTCACTGAGCAGTGGATCATTTGGTAACAAGCCGCGGCCTGCAAGGCGTCTTTGCATTATATATAATAAAAACAATAATAACAGTTGTAAAATCTATTTGCCACCGTAAGGTGGTAGTCCTACGTAGGACCATGTTACTACCTTTTAACTCCAGGAAAACATCTTTTCCAGCTGGTTATCGACACACAATCTATGTCTGAAATATATTGTGAGCAAGGGAGCGCACTGCTCCCCCCAGCCACGAGCAGTACAAACAGACCAAAGGTTTCTGGGTAAGTTCCCGTCCTTGGTGCTGGACAACTGCCGTCTAGAGATGAATTTTTTATTAGGATAATTAATATCGTACACAGATGAGACAAAACAGGACAATACAAACAATTATTGTTATTATGAGTTTGAATGATACTTGGCTTTTTAAAATTTTGAATGATATATAATTAAATTTGACTTTTGGTGGTGGGGATTAAACTTAATGGGCTGAAAAGCCCAGCGACTATACCTTTTCCTTTTCACATGAGGATTAAGCAGAGTCACTTCTACCCACCTTTCTTACCAAAGCCTTCCATCTTTTGTCAAACACAGATCGCGAAAGTCATCTCCTCTCCAGCCCTATGTCGCTCTTTAGATAATATCTGAGGAAAGTGAGCAATCCGGGGCCAGAGATGAAGGTTCCCGTCACGAGTCCTTGAAGTTTTGTCTTCCAAACACTCTCTTTCAATACTGCCACAGTAAGGAGAAACATGCCTCACCTTTCTTCGAGAGTCCGGTGGGCGGCACAATCTTTATTATAGATTCAGCTGATAACTGTACTTTGCCCCTCTGTGTCTGAAATATAGTGGGAGCAAGGGAACGTACTACTCCCTCCAAGCCACTAGCAGTACCAACAGACGAATGGTTTCTGTGTGGACTTATTGTATAATGTGCTCACGTACACTACAACTCATCAGAAAATGTAGGCAAAAGTGCATAAAGAGTACATAGAATAATGCACAGGAAATAAACAGTGAATATGTCGTTTAAGAAAACAGAATGAGGCGGCATCTGTTGGAAGTTTGGAAGAGTGGATAATAACGTAATGTATGTATTATATATGTAATAGTTAAATTATTACATATAGTGCAACACACTTTATTGGGTTTTGTATGAAACTGGTCTCTGAAGCAAAAGGTTTGAGGATCGCTGATCTAAAGCATTCTAGCCGTGACCCTTCCTGATTTTCTTTTCTTTTCTTTTTAGACAGTATATCTGAGTGTAAATCATTAAATATATCTCTTTTTACGGCGGTAGTTGTCATTTGAGAGGCATTTCGTTACTTTCTTAGCATGTGATGTGACGACATACAAGTTCACAATTAATGATGGCGATAACGTAACAAAAATAAATAAGTTTAGCAGCCTTATAAGGCCCGAGCTTGTGAAAAAGTTTGCTTGCCTAGTCACAATTAGAAATCAACCTTATTATAAGATATAACACTTGAAGAAATTTAACTGCCTTGAGTGGGCACTAAATATGAGCGGCGGAAAACGAAGCATGATAGGTGTCGTAGCATGGGGATACTTCTACCGGTCAATAAATAATGAACATATATTGAATAAATAAATAAATAAATAAATAAATAAATGAAACACTAGTCCCAGTCGTCCACTCATGGTGGAGAGCTCGAAACATAGGTTCTCTTACACACGACCAGGATAGGCACTTTGACGCAAAGCCATTCTCCCTTCTAAAAGGAACACGTCAACATCTTTCAAATACTATCATCCTATCCGCAAAAGCCATTGATGACAGACCCGACGCTGATCAATCGTTAGATCTCAGTTGAAAAGAACTTTGACTTTCGTGTTGTTCAGTAAGGACAATTCAGTTTAAAAGAGCCCATCCCTTAATAATGGATTGCCTTGAATACGTCACCGCAAACTAAATAAAACATTCAAAGATTTTGCACTGCCCCTGCCGCTTTCAGATGAGAACCGTATTTGTTATACTGCCATACAAATGATAGTTGTACACATCCATATAAAGTGAACCATTGTTATTTCTTTATATTATAAAAATGACACTGTACGAACGAAGTCCCCCTTTTTTTACAGCTGTTGAGAGTAATTCGAAGAAGATTTGGTTGCTATTTCTAATATATAATATCACCTACAATTCTTAGGCTGAGCAGAATTATGAACAATGACTCCCAACCATGAAAACCCCCCCACCCTTTCTTTGCGTATATGGGACAACATTATAAAAGGTGCCCTTCCCTTTTCAAGGCAGCAGCGTAATTGAAGAAGATTTGCATGCAGAGATAGTGACTATGCTGAGACTACTTCTGTGTACAGGTCATGGGTGTAGATGGGAGAGATTCTTACAAAAATTTGGGAGATCTTGTACAAATATTATGGTGGAAGAACATTTTTAAAAAATATGAAATATGTATATGTGCGAAAGAGGCGAACGTTTAAGACCAGAGAAGTATTTCTTACGAACAAGTGACAAAATGAGTCCAACTAAGTGTGTGTGTGTGTGTGTGAGAGAGAGAGAGAGAGAGAGAGAGAGAGTATGTGTGTGAGAGAGAGAGCGAGGGAGACGGACAGACAGAGGGAGAGAGGGAGACAGATAGACAGATAGAGGGAGAGAGAGACACAGACAGACAGAGGGAGAGAAAGGGAGAGGGAGAAAGAGTGAGGGAGAGAGGAAAAGAGAGAGAGAGAGAGAAGGAGGTATGAACGGAAGAACTGGAGATCTTACAGATGCTTAAAAATAAAAATTTACAAGAAATATTACAAATGATAAAGATATATAGAATTATTTAGGTTACAGTATCATGCTGTTGAAATAGTTTTCCTTTAAAAGGGGAAGATCTCGTACAAATCTGAAAGATGCATAGGGTTAAAAAACTGATTTTGTTAATAAATAAAAGTTATTGGTGTCTGCTGGTAAATATCTTATACAGATGGGGAATATATCGTAGAGAAGTTAAATATGCTGTACAGACGTTTAGGATGCCTCAAAAAACCTGGATACACAAAGAGATGTGAAGCAAATATAAGCTGCTACGCATGATAGATTGGAATAAAGCCCAAACTTTGTAAATTGTTGCTACGACTGGACAAGTTTTTGTACTTAAAATTCCGATTTAATATAGTTTGATAACTTCGTGAGTGTGTGCGTGCATATGATATATACCTGTACATATATACAGGCATCCATGCATCCATCCATTTATCCATCCGGCCACCCACCCATCATCCATCCATCCATCCCTCCATAGATATATACATACTTACATAGTCACATTGATATATATATATATATATGTACATATACATATATATATAAATATATATGTATGTAGATACATTACAAGCGCCCGTGCACACACACACGCACATGCATATACAGGCACTCATACGCTCATACGTATACACACACACACATATATATACATGCGGTGTGTATGTAAAGGTATACACATGTATGTATATATAATATACATGGGTGTATTTATGTTTATGTATTTTTCTATGGTGTGCTTTCAGGTATGAAACCGCCAAAGTGCAATTAAATTAGTAAGTAAATACGATAGTGATGATGGTGGTGGTGGTGGTGGTGGTGGTTGTAAAGATGGTGGCTTTGGATGTCTAACTGATATGCTTTATTTTATTTGATTTTATTGATTATAATCTTTCTAACCCGTACAGGGATTAAAACCTTTAAAAATGCCGTGTAATAGTGAATTCATTTCATTTGATAAGATATCCAATTCCTAATAATTTAAAGCAGATATAGAAGCAGCAGCAGCATCAGTATCAGTAGCAACAGCAACGACTTTGTGGGAAGGTGTAAGTCGATTACATCGACCCCAGTATCCGTCTCGTACTTATGTTATCGACTCCGGAAGGATGAAAGACAAAGTCGGTCTCGTTGGAATTGGAATTCAGAACCTGAAGACGGTCTAAATGCCACTAATTATTTTGCATGGCGTGCAATCGAGTCTGCCAGTTCGCCGCTTTAATAATAATAATAATAATAATAATAATAATAATAATAATAATAATAATTACACCGGGGACGTTAAAGAGATTACGATTACACCGGGGACGTTAAAGAGATTACACCGGGGACGTTAAACATGTGAGAGCGATAAAACAGCGCTCCGAAAGAAAACGACACAAATCTAAAACCTGGAAACAATGAAGGGGAGCCTAATGAATATGATAATATAAAAAGTAGAATAATCAAAGAACTGAAAACCACAGAGCTCAAAATGGACCACCGACCATACCTCCCAAAAATCAAAATAGACGAAACAACAACACCAATTATAAACAGCATTAACCTAGCCGTCACGGAACTAATAGCCACTGAAACAAAAAGCGATATCACTGAGCTAAATAACTTAGTATACGCAGCAGACACTGCAGCCACAAAAGAAGCTGGATACTCACTCAAACCCGTCCAAACATGAGTACCACCACCCAAACAAACCCTGTGGATAAATAACATCCAAAACAAAATACAAAAAATAAGAAAAGATCTGTCGATTCTTAATGAAATCAGTAGACAATCAACGCTACTGAGCAACAAAAAGAAAACGAAAATACTCCGCAAATATAACATCACAGAAAAAGACTTACCTGAGATAAAAGAAAATTTGAAGCAAGATATCCTTGCCAAAGCACAAAGGATCCGCCGGTACGAGAAACGCCAGCGCTTCTTTGAACAAAACAAAAAGTTCAACTCCAACCCCAAAAAGTTCTACCAAGAACTTGGCAAAAATAAAATAGAAATCACTGCAGCACCAACGGCAGAAGAAGTGGAAGAATTCTGGAGAGAAATATGGTCGGCGAACGAACAACCAAAAAAAAAGGAGTATTAAAATAACAAACTCAGCATCTGAGCAACTTTGGACCCTCATAACAACTGAAGAGGTCACCCAGGCACTGCAAAGACTAAGCAACTGGAAGGTACCTGGGCATGACAAGATCCCCTACTTCTGGTTGAAATATCTAACAGGAATGCACAAAAAGCTGGCTGAAAATTTTAACAACATACTAGCAGATCCAGAAACAATGCCTGAATGGCTCACGAAGGGGAAAACCATCTTAATTCCCAAATCAAATGAGACAGCAAAACCAGAAAACTACAGAACAATAACCTGTCTCCCTACGATGTACAAGGCATTTACTGCAGTGATATCGCAAAGGTTGAACAAGCACCTGGACGAAAACAACCTGTTTACAGAAGAGCAGAAAGGATGCCGCAAAGGCTCATACGGCTGTAAAGATCAACTAATGATCAATAAAGCCATAACTGAAGACAGCCACAGAAAGAAGAAAGGCCTCAGTATGGCCTGGATCGACTACAAAAAGGCGTTTGATAGCATCCCCCCAAAGTAGCACCAACAATTATAAAATTCATTGGGCACTCTATGAATAATTTGGACTAGAAAAATGCGCCAAAGTAACCACGAAAAGAGGAAAACTAGTTAAGAGTAGCAACATCACACTAGATAAAACCAATGAAATAAAAGAATTAGACCAAAGCCAAACTTACAAATACTTAGGAATTCATGAACTAGATAAGACACAACACACACAAATGAAAGAGAAAATAAAAAAAGAATATTATAGACGAGTTAGATCAATACTAAAAACAGAGCTCAATGCTAAAAACAAGATAATACGTATTAACACTTTAGCTGTCCCAGTTATAAGTTACAGCTACAATATCCTTAACTGGACACGAAATGAACTGACCAAAATAGATAGGAAAACAAGAAAAATAATGACAGGATCTAGGATGCATCACCCAAAATCTGACATAGAAAGGCTATATATACAACGTATAGAAGGTGGTAGAGGCCTTCTAAAGCTGGAAAACTACTATAAAATAACCACCATAGGACTGCAAAAATATCTACTTCAGAGGGAAGGAAAACTGATACAAATAGCGGCAAAACACGAGCAAAACAAAAAACTGTTCTCAGTATTTAAGGAAGCTGACAAATACAAACAAGAAATCGTACCACCTAATAAACATGAAGAAGAAGAAGAAGAAGAAGAAGAAGAAGAAGAAGAAGAAGAAGAAGAAGAAGAAGAAGAAGAAGAAGAAGAAGAAGAAGAAGAAGAAGAAGAAGAAGAAGAAGAAGAAACAACAAAAGCTATAAAACAAATGAAATCCAAACTAAAACAAGAACAGCAAAGAACCATGATAAAACGATGGCAAGAAAAACCCCTTCACGGTAAATACTGGACTAAACTAAATGCAAAAGAAATAGACAAAGAAAAATCCCAGCAATGGTTGAGAAGCTCAGGACTCAAAGCAGAGGCAGAGGGATTTTTAATTGCAGCACAAGACCAAAGCCTCCCCATCAGAAATTACCAAAAACATGTAATGAAAAGAAATATAACAAGTAACTGCAGAATATGTGGAGATGGACAAGAAACAATAAATCATATTGTCTCTGGCTGCCCAGTCCTGGCTAAGAAAGAATATATTCACAGACATGACAGAGTTGGAACCTACATACACTGGAATAACATTATGGAATAACAGGAAAAAGATGGTATAGGCACACACCAGAAAAGGTCACTGAAAACAAGAAGGCAACCATACTCTGGGATATGCCGATACACACAGATAGAGAAATTAAGGCCAACAGACCAGATATAGTTGTCAGAGATCATGAAGAAAAAAATGCTTTCTAATTGATGTATCAATACCAGCAGATGACAACGTGTCTCTGAAAGAAATGGAGAAACTTTCAAAATTCAAAGACCTGGAAATAGAGGTAACCAGAATGTGGAATCTTAAAGCAGAAACAATTCCTATCATAGTAGGTGCATTAGGCATGATAAAAAATATTCAGACACATACATAACAAAAACACCAGGACTTACAAACACATATAACATACAGAAAATTACACTACTAGGCACTGCACACATCCTACGCAGAATACTTTCAATACAGTAACCATCAGAGCATCACTGCGCTCAGTAGTGAAGTGAAAGCACGCTATAAAAAATAAAACTACTGAATAATAATAATAATAATAATAATAATAATAATAATAATAATAATAATAATAATAATAATAATAATAATAATAATGATGATGATGATGATGATGATGATGATGATGATGATGATGATAATAATAATAATAACAATAATAATAATAATGCCTATACCATCTGCTTGGCACTGTCACCTCTATCTGATATGCTAAATAGAACTGGATGCGGATATAAATGTTACGGCAAAACGATCAGCCACCTTTTATATATGGATGACCTAAAACTATACGCTGCAAATGACAAACAGCTGGAAACACTATTAAAGACAGTTCATGGATTTACCGAAGAAATAGATAGGAAATTTGGATTAGAAAAATGCGCCAAAGTAACCATGAAAAGAGGAAAACTAGTTAAGAGTAACAACATCACACTAGATAAAACCAATGAAATAAAAGAATTAGACCAAAGCCAAACTTACAAATACTTAGGAATCCATGAACTAGATAAAACACAACACACACAAATGAAAGAGAAAATAAAAAAAGAATATTATAGATGAGTTAGATCAATACTAAACACAGAGCTCAATGCTAAAAACAAGATAATAGGTATCAACACTTTAGCTGTCCCAGTTATAAGTTACAGCTATAATATCCTTAACTGGACACGAAATGAACTGACCAAAATAGATAGGAAAACAAGAAAAATAATGACAGGATCTAGGATGCATCACCCAAAATCTGACATAGAAAGACTATATATACAACGTATAGAAGGTGGTAGAGGCCTTATACAGCTGGAAAACTACTATAAAATAACCACCATAGGACTGCAAAAATATCTACTTCAGAAGAAGGAAAACTGATCCAGATAGCGGCAAAACACGAGCAAAACAAAAAACTGTTCTCAGTATTTAAGGAAGCTGACAAATACAAACAAGAAATCGTACCACCTAATAAACATGAAGAAGAAGAAGAAGATGAAGAAACAACAAAAGCTATAAAACAAATGAAATCCAAACTAAAAATAGAACAGCAACGAACCATGATAAAACGATGGCGAGAAAAGCCCATTCATGGTAAATACTGGACTAAACTAAACGCAAAAGAAATAGACAAAGAAAAATCCCAGCAATGGTTGAGGAGATCAGGACTCAAAGCAGAAACAGAGGGATTTTTAATTGCAGCACAAGACCAAAGCCTCCCCACCAGAAATTACCAAAAACATGTAATGAAAAGAAATATTACAAGTAACTGCAGAATATGTGGGGATGGACAAGAAACAATAAATCATATTATCTCTAGCTGCCCAGTCCTAGCTAAGAAGGAATATATTCACAGACATGACAGAGTTGGAACCTACATACATTGGAAGCTATGCCAACATTATGGAATAACAACAGAAAAAAGATGGTATAGACACACACCAGAAAAGGTCACAGAAAACGAGAAAGCAACCATACTCTGGGATATGCCGATACACACAGATAGAGAAATTAAGGCCAACAGACCAGATATAGTTGTCAGAGATCATGAAGAAAAAAAATGATTTTTAATTGATGTATCAATACCGGCTGATGACAACGTGTCTCTAAAAGAAATGGAGAAACTCTCAAAATTCAAAGACCTGGAAATAGAGGTAACTAGAATGTGGAATCTGAAAACAGAAACAATTCCTATCATAGTAGGTGCATTAGGCATGATAAAAAAATATTCAGACAAATACATAACAAAAACACCAGGACTTACAAACACATATAACATACAGAAAATTACACTACTAGGCACTGCACACATCCTACGCAGAACACTTTCCATACAATAACCATCAGAGCATCACAACAAATCACAGCACATACCCAAGGCACACAGAGCTGCGCTCGGTAGTGAAGTAAAAGCACGCTATAAAAATAAAACTACTGAATAATAATAATAATAATAATAATGATAATAATAATAATAATAATAATAATAATAATAATAATAATAATAATAATAATAATAATAATAATGATAATTATTAATATTATTATTATTATTATTATTATTATTATTATTATTATTATTATTATTATTATTATTATTATTATTATTATTATTATTATTATTATTATTATTATTATTATTATTATTATTATTATTATCGCTGTGAAAACAACATCCATTCATGAATTTATTTATTTGTTAATTTTTTAAATACATATTTTACCTGTGAATTTGCGTGTGTAATCTGGGAATGCATACAATGAGTTTCTCTGCCCTAGGTGTACGGAAAACACCCGGCGAGAAACGGAAGAAAATTTGAAGGAAAAAAAAATAATAATAATAATAATAATAATAATAATATAATAATAATAATAATAATAATAATCTTTCCTAATGTGGAAAAACGCTCTGAAATTTTCAGAGAGTGGATGAGTTGATTACATCGACCCCAGCATGAAAGGCATAGTCGACCTCCGCAGAATTTGAACACAGAACATAAAAACGAACGAAATGCCGCGAAGCATTATGTCCCTACGATTTTACAAGCTCGACGCCTTAACCTGGTCTTAGAACTCAATATTCATACGTTCCAGAACGGAGCGCAAGTCGAATAGAGAGCAGTAATAAGAAATTAAAATGACAAATGAATAAGAAAATACATACATACACACACACACACATATCAGGTCATCCCATAAGTTCTGTCCAAATTTTGAATAAAGAAAAGAAGTGATCAAATGTTATATTTAATTGAACTTTAATCATCAATGTACTTTCCCTGATTATCTATGACTTCCTTTACAAGCTTTTTAATCCAATCAATGTAAAACTCTTTTGGTTTCAAAGCGAAGAACTCTGAAATGTCAATTTAGACCTCCTCTCCTGACTTGCGAAAGTTATGTCCCTCAAATGATTCTGTAAACTACGAAACAAATGGTAGTCTGAAGGAGCAAGGTCGAGAGAATAAGGTGATGTGATCTTTGCAGTGTGGGGTCGCGCATTGTACTGATGAAACATCACTCCTTTTCAATTCACTATAGCGGGTCTTTTTCTCTTCAAAGCTTGGTTCAAACACTCTAATGGTTGACAGTAGACTTGAGCATTGATTGTTGCATTAGGTGATAACAATCCAAATGGAATTACTCCTTTGCAATCCCACCAGATAGCGAGAAGAACCTTTTTTTCCATGAAGTTCCCTTCTCGTTTGTGGTTGAGCTTTTTCCTTTTTACCAAGCCACTGTTTACGACGTTTAACATTTCGATAGAAGATCCATTTTTCGTCACCAGTCACAAGTCTATCCAAAAAGGGTGAAATGAGTTCACGAGAATAGAGAGAAGAGAAGATGTCAACTCGGGATTTGCGGTTGCTTTCGGACAATTCATGAGGCACCCATTTTCCAAGTTTAGGAACCTCTCCAAGTTGTTGAAGATGACGATGAACAGTTGTATGGTTTGATCTAAGCTTTATTGCCAATTCTTCAACTGATAACGCAGGATTTTCTTCAAGTAATGCCTCAAGAAGCTTATCATCAAACTCAACTGGACGTCCTGTTCGATCTTCATCTTCAAGGCTGAAATCTCCACTTCTGAATTTTGCAAACCATCTTCTGCGAGTTTTTTCATTCAAGCATTCTTTCCCATAAACTGAGTGTATGTTTTGAGTTGCTTCGGCTGCAGAGTTTCCTTTTTTGTACTCATAAAGCATTATGTGCCTTAAGTGCTCTTTGGATACTTCCATATTAGAAAGGGAAAGAATTTTAATTTTAATTTTAATTTTAATCAAAGAAATTTTAATTCTATTATTCTGAAAAATAATATTTAAGTAGTTTAAATGTACACAAATGCATAAAAATAATTTTTAATTCCATTAGACATTCTAAAACATTCAGTTTTAAAAAGGGTAAAATCGGACAGAACTTATGGGACGACCTGATATACATGTGTGTTTATTTATTTATTCATTTATTTTCAAATAATCTCAGCAAATTGGTAGCATATTATTCTCAACAGACGTATATAATTAAAGTAAACAAATGATAAAATGAGTTGATCGTTATTTGATATCACATGCTCGATCTTTGGGGTCCGAACTTGCATTCCTCAGACTATTAGTATTATGATACGTAGAGGAGAGAGAAGCACTCCGTCGGTTACGACGACGAGTTTCCTAGCTGATACGATCAACAGAACAACTTGCCCATGAAATTAACGTGCAAATGGCTGAGCACTCCACAGACAAGTATACCCTTAACAGACAAGTATACCGTGACACAGTGTGATAAAGCTGGTCCTTTGAAATACAGGTACGACTCATTTTAGTACTCATTTAGTAGCCTGATGAACTGGAGCAGCGTGGAAATAAAGTGTCTTGCTCACGGACACAACGCGTCACCGGGAATTGAACTCACGACTTTACGATCGTGAGCCGAATATCCTAACCACTAAGCCACACACCTTTACCTATGATTCATACGTATATACAAAGATAAATGCATACATACATACATACATACATACATACATACATACATACATACATACATACATACATACATACATACATACATACATACATACATACATACATACATACATACATGATGGCCGTCCACTCGTGACCAAGGAAGGCCATTGCCGACCTTCAGGAATATTGTGCGCTCTAGGACTAACTTATATTTTGCATTTGCGGCTCCGTTGGTGGCTAATGAGTCCTGCTCTTGACAAGCATACACGACTGCAAACATTGCAGACCAAGCTTACCCCATTCACTATACGAGCCGTGCGCTTTCGCGCAGCTCGCTTAAGTTCTTCATGCTGGATACGTGCTCTCTCAAAAGTGTCGGTCCCCTCCTTAACCTGCTTCCTCCATCTGTGGCGATGACAGGCATTGTTCTCCCAGTCAGTGTCCTGCATATCAAAGGCCTTTAACGAGGACTTGACACAGTCCTTAAATCGCAGCCTTGGTTTCTGCCGGAGTCTCCTTCCATTCACAAGTTCTCCATAGAGCATCTGCTTAGGAATCCTTCTATCCTCTATTCTAATAAGGTGTCCAGTCCAACGCAACCGGTGCTTGTGTACCATCGCCTCAATACTCAAGATATCAGCTGTCCTCAGGATCTGTGTGTCTGGAATTTTTGAGGTCCAGCCAACATTGAGAATGTGTCTGAGACATCTCTGATGAAAACGTTCAAGGACCCTGACCTGTCGTTTGTACAGAGTCCATGTCTCACATGAGTAGAGAAGTGATGTCAGTACACAAGCACGGTACACAGCAACTTTTGTTCTCTTTGCGATGCCATGTTGGGGCCAGACACGAGACTGAAGAGACCGGAAGGAATTAGTTGCTCTCTGCAACCTGAAAGATATTTTCTCATCCAGGGAGCAAGAACAGCTGAGTGTGCTGCCCAGGTAGACAAACTTGTCTACTACCTTCAGAATTGTTCCTTCAACCAAGATAGCTGGTTCTATATATGGATTTCCTGGTGCAGGGCTGGAACATCACAACAGTCTTGTGCAGGCTAATGCTGAGTCCAAATGCCCTGCAAGAAGCAGAAATGCAATTCATGAGTATTTGCATGTCATCCACTGTATGAGTGACTAAGTCACAGTCATCTGCATAAAGGAGGTCACGAATAAAAGACTGGGAAACCTTTGAATTGGCAGAAAATCGGCGAAGATTAAAGAGGCGGCCAGAAGATCGATATCTGACATATATTCCCAGAGAGCTAACCTTAGCAAAAGCATGAGTAAAAGTAGCAGCAAAGTACAAAGAAAAGAGAGTTGGGGCAAGGATGTCACCTTGCTTAACACCATTCTCTACAGGAATGGGTCCTGCCATGGCCCACCAACATTGACCCAAGCCTCCATCCCATCATGAAATGATTTAATTATTGATACAAAGTGATCCGGACATCCAAGTTTGCCAAGTATTTTCCATAGATATTCCAGGATATTTACAGTATCAAAGGCCTTAGTTAAATCAATGAATACCTGGACAAGATCCATATTCTGCTCATAGCACTTCTCCTGCATCTGTCTTGCTGTGAAAATCATATCCATTGTCCCTCTACCAGATCGGAAGCCACATTGAGATTCAGATAGGACATCATTTACGAGACACCCATTCAGACGGGTAAGAAGAATATTTGCCAGAACCTTGCCAGCAGCTGATAGTAGAGCAATACCTCTGTAGTTACCACACATTGTTCTGGCTCCTTTTCCTTTATACAGAGGAAGAATAATTGTATCCTTCCAGTCCTTAGGGATTGCACCATCCTTCCAGACTGCACTAATAAGTTCATGAAGGGACTGTGTGATGCAATTACCACCAAATCGCAAGACCTCAGCACAAATTCCATCCTTTCCAGGTGCCCTACCAAGATTCAATTTACTTATTGATGTCATTACTTCATGTATTGATGGCGAGGAGTCTAAGGAGTCAATGATAGGTCTTTGTTTCATAGTATCAATCACTGTTTTATCCACAACTGACTCATGGTTTAGGAGTTCAGAGAAGTGTTCGATCCAGCGACCTGTGATTTCTGTTGATTTAGTAAACATAGTGGAAGACTCCTTGGAAAGCAAAGGAGCTGATGTGGAGCTCTTAGGTCCATAAGCTCGCTTCATAAGATGGTAAAGCTTCTTGCTGTCATTTGCATCAGCAGCAGCCTGAACATCACGAGCAAGATCCTCCCACCAAGTGTTCTGCATCTTCCTGAGAGATCGCTGCAGTAGTGATTTTACACTGTTATAATGGGCAAGTGCTAGACTTATAACAGTAGGCAGTTCTCTGTGCAGCAACACACTGTGGGCATGGCGCTTCACCACTAATAGTCGTTGAATTTCAGCATCATTCTCATCAAACCAGTCTCTGTGTCTGGCAGTAACATACCCCAGTGTTTCGGCTGCACATTGAACAACCTGGTCTCGAAAATCTTCCCATCCTGCAGCAGTTTCAATGCTGGACAAGCGAGTCTGAAGCTCTTTCCTAACAACAACGTCATATACCTTGTGGACATTTAGACGGCGAGGAATGCTGACTAGTCTTCTCCTCTCTTTCGCCCTAATCACCATTCGGAACTTTGCTCGCACCAGACTGTGGTCTGTCCAGCATTCTGATCCATGCAAGGACTTGACACTACAAATATCATAAATTTCGCGCTTGCGGATGATGACGTAATCCAGCAAGTGCCAAACTTTGGACCTTGGATGCATCCATGTTGTTGTGTGATCACCTTTGTGCACAAAATGAATACTTGCAATGTAAAGTCCATGTTCTTCGCAAAGCTCCAGTAGCATGAGACCATTGCTATTCATTTTCCCTACTCCAAAACGTCCTAGAGAGTTCCATGTTTGCCAGTCTGTTCCTACTCTGGCATTAAAATTCCCCAGTAGAATGACTTTATCAGAATTGGGGATTTTTCTAAGTATGGCTCTCACCTGGGTATAAAAGATTATTTTATCTTCATCACAGCTAGTCAAAGTAGGCACTTATTAGAGTAGCAAACCGCTTACCTTTCAAGTGCAACCGTAGGGTCATTATACGTTCATTTATAGGAACAGGGAGCTCTTCCAACTTCTTCAGGATATCAGATCGGACTGCAAAACCAACACCAGCCTCTCTGCGCTCCTCCTTCTGCCTTCCTTTCCAAAAAAGGTGTATCCGCCTCCTACTTCCTCAAGCTGACCATCACCTTCTATACGAGTCTCTGACAGTGCAGCTATATCAATTTTATAACGGTTCAGCTCACGAGCAACAAGTGCAGTGCGTCTTTCAGGCCTGCAATCACTCTTGTTGTCCAACAGAGTACGCACATTCCAACATGAAATGTTTAAGTTCCGTCCAGATTTTATAGATAAAAGACTCTTTGTTTTTCGAGCGCAGGGTGGACATCCGTCAGTCGCGCTAAACTTACCAGATATGGAAAGACAGGCAATTTTTGGTTCACCTTTTCTAGAACCTCCCCGGTCTCCAGATGAGCAGTGCCCTCTCCAAATGGAGCTGCTTAGACACACATGCAGCAACCGAATCCTACCGCTGTCTTGGGCGACAAGGAGACGACTTTATATCTAGCATGGGCCGCCTACGTGCAGATCGCTGACTTACATGCTTCCAACCCGTCAGGTCTGCATGCTTCACCACCTTCCCATCGCTGCAGGACTTCCGAATAAAAAAAAAATATATATATATATAATATATACTAAAAATAAAGAAAATATATACTAAAAATAAGATATATATATATATATATATATATATATATATATATATATATATATATATATATATATATATATATATATATATATAAAAAGGTCGGCAATGCCTGTG
This sequence comes from Octopus sinensis, assembly GCF_006345805.1. NCBI lineage: Eukaryota > Metazoa > Mollusca > Cephalopoda > Octopoda > Octopodidae > Octopus > Octopus sinensis. The sequence goes on along the minus strand of NC_043005.1, from coordinate 94,568,086 downwards.
CAAAGTTTTAGGTCCAATAAGGCTTGCACAACACCTCATAGACCCTCTCCATTCTATTGACATTATACAGAGACAAGCCGGAGCAAGATGTCTGGTGCCAATATGAGTCGCAGGCTCAGGGATGTGGGAGCGCCGTGATCTCTAGCACAAACCAAAGATCCCCAAAATGTTCAATGCCATTCCCTGCATATCTGGTTTTATATCAGAGTGATCTTCTCCTAGAGACGTGCTTTAACAAAAGCTGAGGAGCGCCTCACTCCCAGTGGTCTTTCAGCACGCTGGACACCACCCCGGAATTTCTATGTACCCGTGAACACATACATACATACATACATACATACATACATACATACATACATACATACATACATACATACATACATACAAGATATATACCAACCCGTCTGAAGTAAAGTAGGGGTGAACTTGGGCTCTTGGAGATAGAACGCCATTCCTTAGTTCATACAGTACAAATGATCACGGCATATGAGACAATAATTTGCAAGATGTTCTTACGATTTAAAGATGATGAACAAATCAAGATGCTTTCCTTCAA
>NC_043005.1:94537530-94557530 GCF_006345805.1 Octopus sinensis | reverse complement strand
TGATCTGGGAATCGAAACCACAATCCTACGATAATGAGTAAAACACTGTACTCGCTCAGCCACGCACCTGGGTAAACAGCCCAAGGTGCTGCGCAATGAGAACAAACTCAGAACCATATGGTCGTGAACTGGACATCTTAGCCATTCAACTATACTTGATCTGTTACGTGGAAGCAAAATCTTCAACGAGAAACACCCCACACCATTGTGAATTGTATGGCTCTCCACCATCATATTTATATGCCCCTGTCAGATTTAGAAAACTAAACCTATGACCAAAGACACTCCACCCATGATCACCCCTTTTATTTCTCTGTGTACATTATCCAACTTGTCTTTTTTAAGACATTAGAGTGTAATTCGAGGGAAACTTGACTGCTATTTCTAACGAGTCAAGTAATAAAATAATTCTTTCTACAAAATTATATCGGCCCTAGTTCTCAACTAGTACTTCTGTCAGCTCACCACCTTAACATTAATAATAATAATGGCTTCAAATTTCGGCACATGGCCAGCAACGTCGGGGGAGGGGTTAAGTTGATTACATCGATCTCAGTAATCAACTGATACTTATTTCATCGACCCCAAAAGGATGAAAGGCAAAGTAGACCTCGGCGGAATTTCTGCAAGTAATATAATAAAGCTGACAATTTAGTCAATCAATGCGTAAAAATTGAACTCGCTACCAGGTTCCGAGGTTATTTGTTATTTCTTTGTCTTGTTTTTTTTTACGGGTGGTGAAGCAGGAACAGAGCCCAGAAAGGAATGTCTCGGATAAGCATTATGTTCTACACGATACTGAACAAAACACTGCAAGATAATTTTACGCTACTAATGCTATTTGCTGCAATCTGTTGTTACTCCATGCCGTTACCCCAACATGTGGTACCCATTTCCAGCCACATGGTCCTCAATTGATTCCAGAGAATTAAAAGTTTTTTTACTGCTGACTCAACGCAGCAACGCATACAAGATTCGAATTTGAAATCATTCAATTGGTTCTTCAGTAACGTATTGACTCGGCATTCTTTAATCTCGACTACTGCTATACAATATTTTGGCTTATTATTACACGAAAGCTAGATTTGATGATAAAAACTACATGTAGACATAATAGCTCATAAAAAAGTTATGTTAATGTTAAGACTGCAGAATACCGAAATGGTTCGGTGTTAATATCCACGATGGCCTGAAGGCTTTCTACGTCAAACAGAGATAAACTGAAGCGAGTAGCAACATCGTCACCAATAATCAAAGCTATGTTACGTCTGGAATGACTTTGATCATAATCTTGCTCTGATCGAGCAAGCTTATGATCAGAAACCTTGGGTTAAACAATGACAGTAGTAACAAGAAATAAGAATGTGGACAACATTGGCAATGTTCCGAAATACACGTAGATGCAGACACGATAGAAATTTATAATATAAAATACAAATTCAACAACAAATATTGGAATTAGTCACGACCTTGTATAAAATAACATCGAAGCGAACTACGTAACTGCTTGAGTGTTGCTTATCATGTGACGAGTTATATTAGGAATATGATTTCGCTAGTGTGGGCAAATATCTGGAAATTAGCATGAACAGAATATTTATAATATTATTTCTTTCAAATTTATTGGTGATTTATACAAAATGGAATGAATACTAATTTTCAAAGTATAAATATATAGTAAATTTAAATAAAATTTAAATAAAACAAATTTCTCTTTGGATATTCACGATAAATATATGTTAACAATAACAATAATACTGTTTAACTGTCAATTACAATAATGCAGTAATACTCTAAGAATATTATTTTCAGTGACACTATATTATTTTATTTTCAGTATGAATTAGTTTTATGGAGCCAGCATACATGAATATTATAATAATTATAGTTATGTAACATCACCTGATACCACCCAGTTTATAACTATATTACTAATATCACCCATCATATAATGGGTAACACACTAGTTGAAAAATAAAAGACCTTTATATACCTGTTGCGAAACAGTATTATACTATAATAAATTTTTGAAATTGTCGCGATAAGATGTAGCAAAAGTAGTTGTAGAAAAAGAGGGTAGAAAGTGATAGAGAAGTAGAATTGGTAGAAGGGAAGAGAGAAGATGTGGATTATAAGTTGTAATTGTATTGGTGAAGGTAGAATAACTGTAGAGTGTGTGAGAGAGAGGGGGGAAGGAAGGTTAACAATTCTATTTAAGGTAGAGTAACCAAGTAACCAACAATGAGCATTATTTCTCTTCTCATCTCTCTTTTAGTCCCTGAAACATCAGATCGCGCTTTTACCCACCGCATAATAATTTGCCCAAATTCATGTATTCCGTTGTATAAGTTTTGCCTACACCGACCACCACCAAATTTACCCGGATTTTATTTTTCTATGTTTTATGAATAGTTACTATCGTCGTTGTACTTGAAGTACAATAGCTGTGTATTTTGAATTAAGGCGTAAATTAATCAAATTTTATTAACAACGAACTTTAACAGGAAGAAAAGTAAAAAAAAAAAATGAACCTTAAAAGTATAACAGAAAAAGAAAACTCATAGCCACCTCATCAAGGAAACAAAGAAAAGAAATAAAAAGGGAGGGTATTAAGCAGCAGAAAATGGGGGAGGAGTAACGAGGTGTACAACCCAAGAATAAATGGTGTGTTTAGCCACGCCTTGCAGACATGATTGCGAAGGTATCGCCGCGGAAAATGACCAACGACACTCGCTACAACAGACACTTCACCTCGCAGAGTGCATTTCTCAGACGAGATGCAGTTATCCTGATTTTGCGGAGGAAATCGGCTGTGCAAGGTCCGAAAGCACCTAAGGTCAGACTCTTGTATTTGTTTATTTCTCTCTCTTCACAGCACGTATGGAAAAAAAGTTTATTCTGCCAGGGCTTTTACCATTCCTGTGGTGAAGACTTACTGGCTCCAGTTGCTGTGAGAAGCCGGACGCATCACTTTCATTGTTTGTTTTGCATAGGCATTTAAAATAATGGGCATTTAAAACAATAAGCATTTAAAATAATGGGCATTTAAAACAGGCATTTAAAACAATAAGGAAAGGTATGGTACATGATACCAGGTCATACTTGCTTGTGAGTCACAACTATGGGTCTTGAGTCTGGTGCATAGCGTCTTCTTTTATGCGCAGTGTATCATGGACAACATTATCCAATGTTCTTTCATTTTGTTGGATAATAGAATGAGATTTGAATTATATTTAGTTGCTATTTCTAGCAAATGAAGCCACTACGCAAATCTTTCTTTGGCTTGGATAGAGTATACTGGTGGTGTTTGACCTCAGGTGAGCAGAGATAAGATAATAAGCGTTCGAGCCGAAACCATTTGTCCTTTAGGTTATCAGAGACAACACTGTCAAGCATAGACTTCTTCATTTAAGAGAACAATCATTTGAGGAAGATTTGACTTCAATTTCGAGCACGTCGAATGTCTTCTTCAAGGCTGCCTCATTGGTAAAATATATTACCTCGTTATGTCGTAAAACATGGTCCAGAAAATAAAGTAGTTCTTTACATCTGTATATATTTAGTATAGAATGTAGGTTATCCGGCTCTACACGATTTTGAAGAATTTCACGTTGACTTCAATTCATTACTATTATGAATTATTCGTTTATTGTGCATAATCTGTACTGACGGTGTATTTAAATCGAAACGCCAACAGATAAGAAAAAGTATTTGCATATATACAATATAGAATATTTGACTTTTGTTTGCATTTTTAATTTTAATTTCTACCCTATGATTTACATAGAACGTTAGAAAGAAAAGAAAATGAATTAATTACGTTACATCGCTAGTGACGAAGCGAGTGAATGATACAAACCAATGTGTATTTGTGTATATCTGTATATTTGTGTGTGTGAAACATTATTGAATCAGACGAACTCTCCCTCTCCCCCCTCTTCCTCTCTCTCCTTCTCTTTCTCTTTAACACACACACATATATGTAATGTAGTAAATGTTTTAGTTATATATAAAGAAAGTAAAATTATTAAGTAGAGTATATTATTTTTGTGCAAAATTTAAAACAGTTCTTTTACTTTCACCGTTTAAGCTTATATACTGCACAGACAGTTAAAATAGTATGCGTGTGTGTGTGTGTGTGTGTGTGTGTGTGTGTGTGTGTGTGTGTGTGTGTGTGTGTGTGTGTGTGTGTGTGTGCAAGTGCACATACAGCACAGATATAGACGCATGCGTTCAAATTTACCCGACTGTTCAATATACAAGAAACAGCATTAAAAGTGAAAAATAACATTCCAGTAAGATTAAGATTAAACCATTTTTTTATCTGAAATTAATAATATTATCGCAATACCCCCGTATATTCAGCAAACAAAGAATAACAAGGTGCAGTCGTCACAAGATTTGATGGTCGTAATGTAAATATACCAATAAATCTTATACGAGCGTAGGTAGATCTGACGAATTTTAATCAAATGAAATAAAACAGACCGCTATATAAGCTGTCATATTGAAAAGTTTGGAGCTTATTATTAATATGAAGTAACACCATGTGGCTAAGGAAAAATCCAATAAAACTTTGAAACTATCCAGAATATAATCACCATTACAACACGAAGATATCATTCTTGCAGCAAGATTTTAAATTGAAATTGGCCATTTTATTAAGTTAAACGCAGACATTAAATAGACTTCCACAATCCCATATACAAAGAAGAAAAACAATAAAGAAATCTCTATAATCGGAATGAGAATCAACAGCGTTAATCTTGGGAGTTTGGGAGAGCCTGTAAGCTTGAAAGGCATTGACCTTCCGCCCAAGATAATGTTATGTCTCAGGTTTTTTTTTTACTTGTTTCAGTCATTGGACTGCAGCCATATTGGGGCACCGCTTTTAGAAGAGGTTTTTTAGTCGAACAGATCGACCCCAGTCGATCTGACTTTTTTTTTTTTTTGAAGTCTCGTACTTATTTTCTCGGACTCTTTCGCCGAACTGCTAGTTTACGAGACACACCAACACAGGTTGTCAAGCGGTAGTGGCAGACAGTCAAAGACAAAAAGATACGCGCGTACATACACACACACACACACACACACACACACAAACAAACACACACACACACACACACACATACACACACACACACACACACACACACACACACACACACACACGCACACACGCATATATAATCATGGTATTGTTCACAATCCAAGATGACTTAATTGGATATATCACAGTTTTCGATTCCCACGCCGTTGATTCCCTCTTCTCCATACCATCCTTGACCCACCAGAACATCCTGAATGTTAACAGCTGAGAGAGGAGAGGGCTGCTCAGCACTAGACTTGTCCTTCATTTTTCGATCTCGAAAGGGAACACAGAGTTCAGAGAGCGACGTACAAGCATCGTAAAACAGGCTATGTGTCGCTCTATCACATATTGCCAATCGACAACCATTTACATGGAGACAAATGTGTTTGTGTGTGCTCGTGTATGATGATCTCTCCGGTCGTAAACGACACATGAGGTCTCTGCGACTTCTTGCAAAAAACTTGTGCACATGATTTGTTTACAGAGATCAAAAAGTGTGTGCTGTGCATTAGCTGACTCCTTCCATCAAATCTGTATATATAAAAGGCAGGATGTGTGTGTGTGTGTGTGTGTGTGTGTGTGTTCTTGAATGTAATTTATGCACACCCACAAATTAGCACGCATGTCACTCCAATTTTCGGACGACGTTCGTTATGACCTAGTTGTATTTTCGTCAACTTATTTTTTCCAGAGGCACCAGTGATTAGCAGTAAAAATAAATTTTCTACCAAAACTATTAACAATTTTCAAGTCGGAGAAATCACCATTGTTTACGAACAGGAGTTAAGTCCCCTTCTAGGGACGAATGAGTTTTTGTTAAGACTTGTGTTGTTGTTTTTTTTCCATCGAGGAAAAAAGTGTTTTGTTGATATACGGGCAACACGCACACACACGAACATGTATGCGTACAAAAAACATGTATGCAATAGGTTTAGGTACGTAAGTGTGCGTATGTGTGTGTGTTGCCCATATATATATATATATATATATATATATATATATATATATATATTATATATATATATATATATATATATATATATATATATATAACTTATAAGCAAGGGCAAAAGAGAAATGTGGAAATTGACGATTTAAAGTCGGTTATCGGCATATTGGCATGGAAATAAATTTTTTTTTTTGCCCTTGTTTATAAGTTGTTTATAATTTTAACCTTTAAAAGTATTTTGATATGCTGCCACTTTTGATGAAATTTTTTCCTGAAAAAATTTTCATCCTATATTAGTATATATATATGTGTGTGTGTGTGTGTGTGTGTGTGTGTGTGTGTGAACCAATTTCAACGGATTTCGCCCAAATTTGACGTCGATGTTACTTAGTTTGGTTTGATAATAATCCTAACTTAATCCCGAGCAAAGCCGGGTTATACTGCTAGTCGACATTGCTATTACAGGTGCAAACTTTGCCACAGGTCATGGGTAGAAGTGATCGCAAAGCAATGTGAAATGTGTTTTGCTTAAGAACACAACGCACCGCCCGCTCCGTGAGTCGAAATCACTATCTTACAATCGTGATCGAAGCACCCTAAACACTAGACCACGTCCCTACACAAACATACACACACACACGTGTGCGCGTGAGTGTGCGCGCGCATGTGTGTTTGTGCACTTACATATATATGCACATATGTGTATGCATATTATATGCATTATTCATGCAATATACGCAGGTATGCATACAAACGTACACGCACGCCCACATGGATAAACAAGGTGCAGTAAACTTGCAGGGAGGCATGGAAGATCCAACATTTCATGTAGTGTTCTTCTCCAGAGAAAAGCAGATAGGCGCAGGTGTGGCTACATACAAGTACACGTAATTATTGCATTGTTGCAAGGAAAGACTCTCTGGTATAACCAGTGAAAGAAACGACTTTTGTCATTAGCGATCTGGTATTATATATTTCAGAATATTTAGAAACCTTACGAAGTGAATGGCAAATCTGAATGTCTATATTAATACACTTTCCAATAACTAGGAGTGTGATAATGTGTACAATAGAGATCTGTATGTTATCGGTAATATAGATGCTATTGTTATGAGACACCGCGCATCGAATCCTTCTTACGAAGCCTTTTTTCTACTTCTTAAAATATCTCAATACACTTCATAATAGACCTAGCAGCTGACTCCCAATTTATACTTTGTTGCTCCCGGGAGAATCGTTTAGGACGTTGGGCAAAAATAAATGCCTTGTGGTATTTGTTTATGGCTCTTTACATTATGAGTTCAAATCAAGCCGAGATCAGGCGTTTGTTTGTCACTTCCTTTCTGAAAATAATTGACTGTAGTAAAATCTGTAGAGATAAGGGCTACACCTGGTCTCCAAATGTCTAAGACACGCACTTTGTCATGACAGCTCCTCTAAGACCTCATCATAAGTTAAGAGCCAATGTGAAGTACAGTATAGTAGACATCACAATTGTGTTAAATATCAAGGTAGCATCATATGGAAATGGCAGTCAAATTCCTTTTAAAATCACATCCTACTCTCTAGAATAAAGAATTCATAGAAGAGTGTAGTGGTCGATATACAAAAACAAAGGATTGTTTTAGCTTTCGTCATAGGCCTGCTTAATCATGGCTAACTTGGGGGGCCTAAATAATAACTACTTAAAAACTGAACTGTCAACATTCATGCACAAACGCACGAACATACAAGCAAAAATATGTAAATATATACATGCTACTGGTAAAGGGAGTTGAAATAAATGTTGTATTATGTAATAAAGCGGCCTTGCTCAAGCCAATCTTCCTTGTTCACACGTCTCTCTCTCTCTCTCTCTCTCTCTCTCTATATATATATATATATATTATATATATATATATATATATAAACAACTTATAAATAAGGGCAAACGAAAACATTTCTAATGCCAAATATGCCGAAATTAGATACATTGTCCATAACCATTATAATTTTTTCACAATACGCACGCTACTCAAAAAACGTCGACAGAAATTTCTAAAAAATTCCACTATTACCATATCGGACCGATTTCAGGGTTAGTTCGTAAGAACCCTCCCTTTGTCAGTGATAAATGTGGCAAAGAAATAAATGAGATACTTACTCATGCCCATGGAAGAAGCAAACATTAAGTCATGAGCACAATTAAGTACCCCAAATACATCCAAAATAGAAATTCTCTAGCCCATTTGAGACACGTGCGATTTGAACTGAGGCACTCACAGAGTGAGAGAGTCCGGAAGTGAACACTGTTAAATTTATATTTAATGTAGGATAAAATTTTCTGGAAAAAAAAAGAAGAAATTTTATCAATGGCCAGCATATTAAAAGATACATTTAAAGGTTAAATTTATAAACAATTTATAAATAAGGGCAAACGAAAAAATTTCTAATGCCAAATATGGCGAATTTTTTTTTTTTTTTTGAAAAATTTTTATCCTACATTAAATATAAATTTCACTTCCGTACTCTCTCACTCTGTGAGAGCCTCAGTTCAAATCGCACGTGTCTCAAATGGGCTAGAGAATTTCTATTTTGGATGTATTTGGGGTACTTAATTGTGCTCATGACTTGGTGTTTGCTTCTTCCATGGGCATGAGTAAGTATCTCATTTATTTCTTTGCCACATTTATCACTGACGAAGGGAGGGTTCTTACGAACTAACCCTGAAATCGGTCCGATATGGTAATAATGGAATTTTTTAGAAATTTCTGTCGACGTTTTTTGAGTAGCGTGCGTATTGTGAAAAATTTATAATGGTTATGGACAATGTGTCTAATTTCGGCATATTTGGCATTAGAAATGTTTTCGTTTGCCTTTATTTATAAGTTGTTTATAAATTTAACCTTTAAAAGTATTTTTTAATATGCTGGCCATTGAGAAAAAAAAATTTTTTTTCGAAAAAGTTTTATCCTACATTAAATATATATATATATATATATATATATATATATATATATATATATATATATATTATATATATATATATATATATATATATATATATATTAATAGTTATCGTCAAGCTAACATGGCAGTCCAGAGAAATAGGATGAATACTGCCGTTGATTATTCCAAGAGGCCATCGCCTCTTGGAGATAATTAGCGGCAGCGTTCGTCATATTTTTCTGGACCGCCATGTTAGCTTGGCAATAACTATTAATATCCATTACCGCTGCCGTAGTCACCTTTAGAGAGAATTAGAAATAATGATATTTCTATCATATATATATATGTATGTATGCATGTATGTATGTATGTATGTATGTATGTATGTATGTATGTATGTATGTATGTATGTATGTATGTATGTATTATGTATAAATTAAAAATATTAAGGGTGAAAAATTGAATATTAATTTGATTAATATCAATTTAAAATCAATTAAAAATTTCCAAGGTCGATACCATAAAGTATTGCTTCTCTTTTTGAAATGTCTCCTCATACTTGAACTCAATATAATGTTAAGTTTACAGTAGATAATTTGCAACATGAAAGGTAGTGAATACTCTGTATCTGAAACTTCCACACCGCACTCCACCCCAAACCCTTCCAACATGTTGAAGCATGACGAGACATTTCAAAAGAGGAGCCATAACCAGTACACGATTCGTTCGATCAGCCGACTAGAAATAGCAGCTTAGTCTCTCTCAAATCACTGCTTATTGTCTTAAATATGAAAATGACACATAGATAAAAAGACGAGATGGCCACGACAAGACTATCTTTAGTCATAGATTTAATAAATTACAGTTGACTTACAGGTCAACAAAAAAAAAGGAAGCGATACTGGAAATGATGACAGGCATAGTCGGCCCGTGCTGAATTTCATCTCAAAATATAAGGGAAATAATTTTATAAAATAAATACCTCGGCGCTTTTTGTCTGTCACTGAACTGCTCCTATCAATCCATTAATCTCTCTGTCTGTCTATCTCTCTTTCTCTCTCTCTCTCTCTCTCTCCCTCTCTTTCTTCAGTACTTCAGTGTTACCCCTACCATAGGCCGTAGATAGATAAAATAAAAATAACCCTGGATAATATTTGAACTCACAACATATAGAATGTAGTTAAACACCGCAGGGTATTCGGTTGCTCGACCGAATATACCACCTCCTACCCTTCTCAGCTCCCTACATCCATCTCTTTCTCTCACCCGCTCTCTCTCTCTCTCTCTCTCACACACACACCACACACACACACACACACACACACTGCCCAAAGCAGTTTTGCTAGCCAAACAAAAGAGAATTCGGTAATAACCTGGTGTCATAATAAATTGAGATAGTCGCAAACAATGACAAGACTATTGTTGCATTCAAAAACAGTCAAAGAAGCTAAGAATTTTGTCAGTTTAGGCATTGTTTCATTTGTAATTGTAACATCTGAACGATAAATAATGATTCCTGCTGCTATTACATCGGGAAATTACCAGTGAGAGTGGTTATAGGCAAGGTCCAGAAAATTACACCATAACAGTCTGTAAACTTTGTAAATTCGCTCTTTACAGTATTGATTCAATGATCTTTTGTACACATGATTAACATGATATATTTCTGTGTTGGTAAAGGGTGTGACTATAAAATAGCTATAATACTAATAGAAACAAATTATATTAACAGGATATATTTCAATGTTTGGAAGAAATGGCGAGACTATTAAACAAATACAATAACCAAAAAGAGAAAAAGAGGAAGAAAATGTTTCATTATTTATTAGAAAGTATTATATACTAGCAGAATTGCCCGGCGTTGCTCGGTGCTGAATTGCTTGAAAGTACTGTTAATGATTGCACTGAATTATGATGATTATTCAGGCAAATATTGATATAAGTTCACGGCGAATGAATGTATTTGTAAGTGTATAGAAAGCCATGTAAAGGTGTTCCTACCCCCTCGTAGAATGGTGTAAGAATTGAATGTGAGGTTGCCTTGAAATGAGCCATGTTATTGTTCTCATAATTGTAAGAATTTGATAGTCGTGGAAGGCGATGTAAAACGTTCGCAGGTGAATAGGGTCTCTTCGTTTTGCACGAACGGCAGCGGATGTGCTGTTCCAAAACTTGATGCTGTGTTAAAAGAGAGTGGATTTCATATGTAGGCAAGAGAGGAATGAAGCATGGGTAAGTAAATATGTGTAATTTATAAAATATAGAACAATAGCATCTACTCACCATATGTCAGACCGGCAAGACTGTAGTGGTGCTGATTAGGTGAATCACAATACAGTGGTGGAGATGTTTTCATTGATGGGCGTTTTGATTAAATTTTTTGTTGTATAAAATGATCTGTTGATTAGTTTCGAAAGTGTATGTTGCGATCGTGTTGTCGCTCATGTAAACTTTAACAATGAGAGTGTAGATGTAGGGGGTAGATGTGTCATGTACGTTGGATATAGAAGATGAGGCTGGTGGATTGATGATGAATGGATAGAAATAGAGTTGAGCGAAGGACAGGTGTTGGTTAAGTGTGAATTAATGTAATGAAACGCCTAGAAATGTAAATGCCGTCATAAAAGAGAGTCGTATGTAAGTGAAATACTAACGTGTTTGAAAATGATGAAACGTAGTAATCCTATAAAACCTCCTTGTACACAATGTTTTTTGTTTTTCGTTGTGGAAGGAATGCGAAAGCATCACTGTTGCTGCCGACACGTGAGCAGCCAACATAAAGCTGACCATGAGAGAAACATGGCTCTCCCAAATGTATTCCTGCCACAGACAGTGTTTGACCCTGCGCTTTGTTAATTGACATTGCGAAACATGGCCTTACTGGGAACTGGGACCTCCGAAATATGAAAGGTAGGTCTGCTCCTGATGGGAAAAGATGCATCCTAGGTATGAGCACAACGTTGCCTCGACCGCACCCTGTGATAATGGTGGCCTCAATCAGATTGGGAGATAAGGACTTAACGATCAAACGTGTGCCATTACATTGTTTTGGGGGAACCAAATTTCTAATGAGCATTATAGGGGCACCAACTTTAAGTTTGAGAATGTGTGGTGGTAGTCCGGGGGGCTCAAAGGAATTGAGTACCTCTATTGGATAATTGATGACGTCGTCTGGGTCAGGAGTTGTATCAATAGACTTATATACATAGACATCCCCAGGAATGAGTTTTAGCATTTCATCATTAATATGGTGAACAGTTTTATTCCTCGGGGCCAGAATAGCCCTTTGGCCAATCCAATCCATATTCTGATAATTAGCTTGTAGATCTGGGAAGACTGCATCTCTGAGATCAGAAGGCGTGTTAACAATGGTACAAATGGAATCGATGGCAATATTACCATTTTCATCCCCTGGTATTTTGCCTTCGCCAAGTGCAAGGAGGGTGTGAGAAAATGCTGCTGATGTGATATCACGTCGCATATGAGCACGCATATTGGTGTGAAGTTTGAGAGTCTTCACCAGTGGCCACAATGTGGATGACTTAAGACACGCACTTACAGCATCAGCTCTAGTCCCTTTGGGAATAACGGGAAGTGTTTGTCGGAAGTCCCCTGAAAGAAGAAGTGTTATGCCTCCCATGGGAGCTGAAGAGTGTTTGATGTCTCTGAGAGATCTATCTAGTGCCTCAAGAGCACCTCTGTGGGCCATCGTGCATTCATCCCAAACGATAAGCTTGCATCGTCTGAAGACTTCTGCCTGATCGGAGCTGTTACTGATGTTGCAAGTTGGTGTCTCAGTCTTCGCTAAGTCAAGTGGGAGTTTGAAAGTAGAGTGAGCTGTCCTGCCGCCTGGCAACAAAGTAGCCGCAATTCCAGATGATGCCACAGCTAGGGCAATGCCTTGTGTTCGCCTTATCTCAGCCAATATTAATTTGTTGACAAAAGTTTTCCCAGTGCCCCCAGGAGCGTCCAGGAAAAAATGTCCCCAGCTTTGGCCCGGACTGAATTAACAACGGAGTTGTAAGCGAACTTCTGTTCTGGAATGAGCTTTGGCTCATTGTCGGCTATGTACTCGGCAAGCTCGTCAACATTAAAACATGTCTCACGCAGCAAATGTGAAGACAGAGTGTTTGTGCCTTCCCGGTTTGTTGAAGGTAGGCCATAGACCGGCAAGGCACTACCGCCCATATCGAGTACAGTATCTTCGATTTCAAGCAGCGCCCTGTTGTAAATGAGGTCAGTGTACCCGACCTCCATTGATGGATGTAGCGATTGAGCGTGATGCAGGAAATCTTCAGACATATCATCTTTGTAGGTAAGCCATAAAGAGGCGGGATTAGCCAAGTCACACCATAGTAATAGAATAGCGAAAAGCGATCTGATTTTTTTAGGAGATTTTAATGAAACACCTTCTGCCATAGTGGCGCCCCATTGTGAATCATCCTCCAAAAGTCGACGCCGAAAACAGGCTTCACGGAAAGTATCACATAATACACCATCAACAGTTCTGATGTCTTGAAAACTTTGTAGGCCTAAAACCTCATGGAGGAGAAGGCGCAGGTGAAAACAGTCATGTTGGTTTGGAGGTACAGTGTAGACTCTTCCTAGACAACTGTTAAACTTGACACCAGGATGTCCTTCAACATCCTGACCCGACTTCCTACGCACCCAATTGTTGTTTGACCACACGTAGTAGGACGGGACCTGAGGGTATAAAAGTGTTTTAGCAAATGTGTCATGTTGGCAAAGCCTAAAGAAACCGGTCAAAGTTGTTTGTTTTGGATTTGCCGCCAAATCAGCTGCAGTCTGTTCAGTAAAGTAAATTCGTTGGCCATTTTCCAAATGAACCGCTAGTTGTATGATGGCGGGGTGCCTTTGGTGAAGTGGAAACCCGAATATCCGCCAAAAAGCTTCACCACTGCTTATGTACCGACCTGCCATGTACTGTGACACCTCGTCCATGCTATTGTCCTTTTGAAGGCCAAACATGGCAGCGTCAGAACCCTTGTTAACATATTTGCATATATACTTTATAGACTTGACTGAATGACATAACTCCACATTTATGTGAGCGTTAAAAGTTTTCATCAGAAATGGACAGTACCCACCTATTATCCACTTGATGACCCCGTAACATTATAGTGAATCCACCATTGTCAGGGTGCCTTCTTCTGTACAGTGGGTATCCGTCGCGGCCGGTCTGGGTCTCGTCCACGAACCTCTTTGGGTACCGTTTAGTGCACACGTGGTCTTTGTGGCATGAGGAGAACTTTTGAAAACCAGGACCGCACGGACCGTGTACCATGTGTGCCTTCACAATGTCGTACAGGTGCCGGTCAACAGTTGGGTCCGGAATTTCTGCTGCAATGAGATCATCAAGAACTGTTGGGTCTATTTTGTTGACCAACCAAAGCAAAATGTGCGCATGTGGCAACCCTCTTTTCTGCCACTCAACAGTATACATGTGGCAGTTAACAGGCCCAAAAACCTGGCCTTTTTTTATTAAAAGAATGAGCTTAGCCAGTTTCTGCCTGAAAACCCTTGCAATAATATCATGGCAATGACAGTACTGCTGCCCTGGGAGAAGTTCTCGCGTTACCTCAACCCACTTTGGGTTACATGTAAAGGTAATGAATAAATCGGGTCGCCCATAATGCCGAACGTAAGTCATAGCGTCTTGTGTTCGCTCGTGCATGTACCGTGGGCCCCCTGTATAGGTTGAGGGGAGAATGCACATTTTGCCGATATTGCGGGCGTCAGTGTCATTCCTGATGCCATCACGCAAATGGATGTAGGAGTCTGAGCGCAGCTGCTTCTGATTCAATTTGATGAAGCCCAGTCTCTCGGACTCCATCTTTGCAGCCATCTCAACTGCAAACTGGTGAAACAGTTGCCGTG
Organism: Octopus sinensis; assembly: GCF_006345805.1. Lineage (NCBI taxonomy): Eukaryota > Metazoa > Mollusca > Cephalopoda > Octopoda > Octopodidae > Octopus > Octopus sinensis. The sequence goes on along the minus strand of NC_043005.1, from coordinate 94,542,663 downwards.
ATCTGTGCAGGGGGTTGAAATCATTATGCCTTGTCATGAAGCGGTATGAGTAAAAAGCCATACATGAAACAGTTTTAGATGTCGCAGCCGAGGGCTCGTTTGGTTTGTGGTGAGGAATGCCGAAATGGTACCCGTCTTCTCCATACGGAAAAAGAAGGGGATACTGCAGGGCGTCATATGACCGATGCGACTCATTAATACGCTGAAGACCACTGTCGCGGCTTTGAAGAACTATGTCCCGCTGCTTGTGCTGTTCACCATGGAGAACTATGGCCACTTCATTGCACGAAGGAGCGTTATATCGCCGCGCGTGCTCCCCAGAAGGCCTTTTGTCAGCATCGATGACAATGGTGAATGTTGGTGAAGGGGCTGTTTCCAAGGCGTATTTGAAACTGCGAATATAGCTGTTGTGGTCATGAAGCATGTTTTGCAGAGTGAGCAGCACGTCCCTGTCGAAATTGTCAGCGTTAGTGTTTGCATGTTGTGGAATTACGTCGAAACGCAAATCAAGTTGCCTATTATAATTTGTAATAAAATAAATTTGAAGGAACGAAGGTTTACAATGTTGTAGTGGCTGAAGTGACCCAATAAGGTGGTACACCTGGCCCTGGACCTTGAAAGTAGGCATCCAATCAGTTTCTCTGACAACGTTAGCTCCGAAAGAAATGAAATGCACAATTGTATTTCCTGATGAGTTGAAGGAATTTTGATGATCTTGAGGTGGAACCAGTAAGTAATTCCTTCAAAGGGTCTGGCAGCTCCCGAAGAGGGGGCAATCTGACCTTACCGTTTAAGCAGCACATCGCAGGTGGTTCCCCAGCCCACTTTTTAGCATTGCAGAATTGTCAATTGAAGAACATTTCCCCAATATTTATGTCAGCGTGCATCGAGTAATTGAAGTTGGGCTCATACTTGAAAGCACGTAGATGCCAGTAAGGTCTGTTTGGACTCGTCAGACCGCGGCGTCGACTGTTCCGCTGGAATGTAGAACGTTGCTGGTCTGAGTCGTGGGAATGTGTCGAAAATGTTGAAGCAGCAGTAGCCGCAGCGTTTGTAGCCAGTCGAGTGGCCCTTTGTTGTGGGTCCTCTGAAGCCCTTTGTGCAGCAACAGCAGAAGCCTTTATGGCGCTGCGCTTCGACCTTGTTTCCGGACCGTCTGAAGCCGTGGAAGCAGCATCGTATGAAGCAACCGCAGCGTTTGTAGCCAGTCGAGTGGCCCTTTGTTGTGGGTCCCCTGAAGCCCTTTGTGCAGCAACAGCAGAAGCGTTTATGGCGTTGCGCTTCGACCTTGTTTCCGGACCGTCTGAAGCCGTGGAAGCAGCATCGTATGAAGCAACCGCAGCGTTTGTAGCCAGTCGAGTGGCCCTTTGTTGTGGGTCCTCTGAAGCCCTTTGTGCAGCAACAGCAGAAGCCTTTATGGCGCTGCGCTTCGACCTTGTTTCCGGACCGTCTGAAGCCGTGGAAGCAGCATCGTATGAAGCAACCGCAGCGTTTGTAGCCAGTCGAGTGGCCCTTTGTTGTGGGTCCTCTGAAGCCCTTTGTGCAGCAACAGCAGAAGCGTTTATGGCGCTGCGCTTCGCCTTTTTCGCAGCTGCTGCTGCAGTATGGCGGCCGATGTGACTTCTCTTTTTCGGTGGCATTTTATGTGAAAAAGAAAGGGTGAAAGTTACTTAAAGATAGAAATTGTAATTTGAATGAAATGTGGAAAAATGTAAAGCGTGGAAGGAAAAGAAATAAATATTAGCAGCTGAAAGAAATTTTTTATGCAAGTATAGCGACAGAGTGTGTAAAATGTATAGAAATTTGAGTTAAAAGCCAGAAAAGAAAGTTAGATTTGCAATAAAGGAAGTAGTTTACGTACATGTTCGAAATGTGAAGTGTTTTAGTTGTTTAATCAAATATTTGCGTAAAGTGTATAGAAACTTAAATTGAAAAAAGAAAATGAATTGAAATTTTTTAAAGAAAGGAATTTGTTTACATACATGTGTGAAATGGCAAATGTTTGTGCAGTTGTCCGAAATGGAATCCAGGGTAAATGTGTGGAACTGATGTATTATAATGAATAGTCCTTCTTGAACTGAAAACCAGTGGTGTAGCATAAAAGACGATAAGGGATCTTCTCGCCAAAATGGATGACCAGTCTGAATGGCTCACCCCTGTCACACACACACACACACACACACACACAGAGAGACACACACGCACAGACACACGCACACACACACACAGACACACACACACGTTAGCTTACAATGTCTGTCAACAATTGACACTGTCGTATATATTAGCGTGTCTATGTGTCTAAAGAGGAAGTTGGAGTAATAGGCAGAGTAAAGGCTTCAAAGTGAAATGTTAAAATATTGAGTTTTCTCGAATTTTGTCTTAATTGGGGGTGAAATTGAAAGAAATTTTGTATGGCATGAACCAATGAAAGTTCTTTGAAAAATCATAGGTAAAGTCTAATTGAAGAAATTGTGTGAGGATTAAATCATTATGTATTTATTTGTTTCTGTTTGCTGCTTTCTTTTTAAATATTACATCTAGTTTCACTTTATTCGTTGCACACTGTGTGTGTGCGTTTGCGTGTGCTGTAAACCAGACTAAGAAAAGCATTTGACATACACACCAGAATGTGAGTTTTCTGTAAATTTTGCTTAATTGGAGTTTAAATTTTAAAAACTGGACCTGGCATGACCCGATGCATTCTATTCTTTAAAATGCTAGGTAAATTGTAATTGAAGAAATCCTATATTGTAGATTTCTATAACTCCCAAAGGGAGGCAGATAAAATCTGCCTTTTATAATAAGAGATTTATTAACACAGTTGCAATAAAATTAACCCTGGTTAATTTTACTAATAGACTGTGTTTTTAAAGTGAAACATACTCCGTGATGTATGTGATTAATACTCACATCAATCACAGTTGTTTCTAATGTTGGCACAATGCCAGCAATGATGAAGGGTAAGAACTAGTCGATATCATCACCACCAGTAATTGATCAGTACTTTTATTTTATCGACTCCGGAGGGACGAAAGCCAAAGGTGACCCCAGCGGAATTTGGATTCAGAACGTTAAAGACCCAAACAAAGGCTGCAAAGATTTGTCCAGCTAATCGTGTGTGTAGTCACTTATCTTGCTAGAAATAACATCTAAATCGGCCGTAAATCCTAATCTGTTGGACAATATAGTCCTCTGATATAGAATACCATGGAATAGTTATGGCAGGAAAGCCTTTGGCCATAGACCTGTTCTATCAGGGTTGACCCGAGAGTAAATAATAATAGCATGTCATAATATTTTTACAACTATAATATCGCATTCTCTAGTTTTATATTCTCCGTGTGAATTTGAAGAATTTAATAAGGAACATTTTTGAGAATTCGGATCTTAATCTCGACAATGTTAACCTCTTTTTCTTCGAAGTAACCTGTTTCGGACTTCCATTAAGTTGAGATTTTTAAGAAGCATTAAAAAAGGTTTAATTGGTCCCTGTGCATTAGAAACTCTTTGAAGGAAATGTTATGTGATTGTTCTGATGCCTGAATTCACCACTGAGTTATGTTCTTTGAAATCGCTTGCATTATCCTATGCTGATATACCGAAAAATCGAAGTTTTATGAATACATTTCAAAATAGTAAAAAGAGTCAGTTACTCTTTCAGAATCATGATTTCATACTGTAATTTGGTCTATCTGTTTGTCTGGCTGTCTGTCTCGGCAGCGGGACTGGATCAAATGTAAATCGATCTACAAACTTTTTTTTCTACCTATCATAATATGAACTAACCATAATTACTTTGAGTTTACATCAACCCTGAAAGGATGAAAGGCTGAGTCAACCTTGGCAGCATTTGGACTAACGATTCTGTCAGCTCGCTGCCTTAACAACAACAATAATACTGATGATAGTAATTCTTTTTTAATTTTTGCCACAACGCCAGTAATTTTATGAGAGAGGAAAATGAGATTATATCGACCCTAGTCTTGATTGACAACGAAAGGATGAAACACAAGGTTGAACTAGACAGATTTTGAGCTTAGAATGTAAATGGTCGCAACAAATAAGGCATTTTTCAGTGCTCTAATGATTGCTTCTAACTTTGGTACAAGGCCATCAATTTTTAGAGGAATTGGTCAGTCGATGTATTTGTCTCCACAACGTAACTTCACTGGTATTGTATTTTATTGATCCAGAAGGATGAAAGGCAATGTTAACCTAGGAAGGATTTGAGCTCAGAGCTTAAAGATCTGGGATAAATGCAGCAAGATATTTTGTCTGACGTTCTGACGTGCTTCCAGTTCGTCAAAGCTTTTTATCTCAAACTCTACTGCTCTGAAAACGATAGATTCACTAAATATACAGAGAATATTTTTAAAAAACTATGATAATAATAAGATAAATTTGACCTTAAGAATGTAATATTATATTTTAAGGTTGGATGAGGAAGTTATTCTGGTCATTGAGAAAGCTTTAATTATCAAAGCAACAGTTTGTTCCTTAAAACTTACAGCAAACAAGATAATCTTGCCGTATTTTTAATGTCTGTCCCCAAAGGAGATTTCGTGGGCTGATAACAGGGATTAAAGAACAACAATAAAAAAGAAGGGAGAAAGAAAGAATAACAACATTGACTAAAAAAACAAAAAAAAACTAGATTCACAGCTGAGTCTGTCTTTAGAAATATGAAGTTGGTGCACGTGATCAGTTTACTTCCTTTTGACACAGCGAGGTCAAATCGCACCGCACGACCTGGCTTCGACAGATGTTCGAAATATTAAACGCAACACATGCGATCAGTAAACATATTTACATTCTTCATATACTTAGCTACATAACTATATGTATGTATATATATATATATAGAGAGAGAGAGGGGGGAGAGAAATAGAGAGAGAGAGCGAAATTGATAGATATACATACACACACATATATATATATATATATATATATATATATATATATATATACATACACACACATCTACACAAGAGTATGTGAGTGTGCATGTGCGTGTTGGGTGCGCGGGTGTGTATAAAGATCGTTTGGATTAACATGAACGCCAAGCACCTACGGTGCCTTTGGGTTAGTTCACTCCCTTGCAAGCATTCAGGTCAGGGCCTTCGGTGTCTT
>NC_043005.1:94497530-94535030 GCF_006345805.1 Octopus sinensis | reverse complement strand
AGTTCCTGGATCTTAAGAACTTTCCGGTCCAGAGAACAAGGTGTCATCATACCACTTTTCTCCTCCTTTGTACGGCCACACCTTGAACACTGCTTCCCACTGTGGTCTCCCCATACAAGACAAAACATCTCCAGGATTGAGTCACCCCAGAGGGCACTCACTAAACAAATTGAAGGCATGGCTGCTCTCGATTATTGGGATCGCCTTAAAGCCTTGAAACTTTACTCTCTCCAGCGTCGCTGTGAGCGGTACATCATTTGTACGATGTGGAGAATATACCGCCAACTTTGCCCAAACGACCTTAACATTAGCTTCAAGGTTCATTCAAGACTGGGACCACGGGCCATACGTCCCCTGCCCAATTCAAGATCACAACATACATGTACACTGCAACATAATTTCTTTTCCTCAACAGGCCCTGCCCTATTTAACATTGTCCCGAGGGAGATCAAAGAGGAAAAGGATCCCATCAACTTTAAACGGAGTCTCGATAGATTCCTTCAAAGAATACCACACAAGCCACCCATAATTGGATACAACTCACCCAACAAGAACTCAGTACTTGAACAAAACTTGATACAACTCACCCAACAAGAACTCACTACTTGAACAAAACTTGACTTAAACAGGATTCGAATAATGCTATCAGGTGGTGCTATTAAGTTAGACATGGCCTGGACCAATCTTTGGTCGAAACATATCTAAGTTATCTAAATGTAAGTTATCTTATACATACATATATACATACATACAGACATACATACATATCTAAATACATATATAAGATATATACTTACACACACACACACACACACACACACACACACACACACACTTTCTGAATATGAGAAGAACAGACTGAAGGCGTGAAAGATAGAGATGGGGAAACGATTTATCACCCTTACCAAATTCTATGTATGTGTACACAACCTTTCTAAAATAAAAAAAAAAGACGTTGAATATGAAAATACACATCATCATTTAAAAAAATACCGAAAAAAATTTTTTTCGTCCTATGAAATCAGTAGATAACTAACTGTTCTTTTCAACACTTTATCTGACACTCTCTATACACATTTCGACTTTTCAAGCTTCTTCAGTTCAGGTCTGTGTCATGTATATTAAAGTAACTGTCTATTAAATTCAAATAATAGCCAGTTAAATTCAAAGGAAATAGTCTATTCAATTGAATATATTAATAGTCTATTACATTCAAAGGCGAATTAAATTTGAAGAAAGAAAATGTCATATTCCATGTGTAATTGTGGTGCTGTATAAATCATGGTTATATCTGTGTATGAGGGGGAATAGATTTCATTTACAATGGTTTAAAATACGATAACATTGTAAGAATTGTGTTTTTTCCTCGTTCTCACAGCATAGCCATCTACATTTTCCTTCTTTTTTTTTTATTCTCTTTGGCACCTTCCTTGGGATCAGACCAATCTTCTTAGTGATGTAGGTCGAAATTTGCAGCAGACGACGATTACTTTCTTGCACTTGCCGCCACTGATGAGAAACATCTCCAGTATATTTTACGTTGAGAATCAAATTTCGATTTACATCGTGTGTCGAATAGGTGAAGGCACGTGACCTAATGATTAGGTTGTTTGACATGTTATCATAAAGTCATAAATTCTTGAACCTGTCGGTGTACTGTGTCTTTCAACATGCCATTTCATTTCCTGTTGCTCTAAGCTATAACGAATACCAGGTGGGTGCTGCCGCAACTGGTTCATGGCTAAGAAAAGAGAGACGTTCGTCTGCTTGAAACTATATATGCATCTAAGGCAGTTAACGAGAAGCAAAGTACTTGCTGTCCAGCCATACACGCTCTCGAGTGACGCCAGGCTTGAACTTCTTAATATTGCTTTAAAATTTTGACACAAAGCTCCCTTCAGTTTCCGTCTACCAAACCCACTACTCGAGCTTTGGACGGCCAAACTCCATAATACAAAACACTTGGCAAAGGTACCACGCAGTGGCACAGAACCCGGAACCGTGTGACTGGGAAGCAAACTTCCTACTACACAGCTAGGCGCGTGTGTGTTATGTATGTATGTATTTTTTTGTGTGTGTGTTTGTGTGTGTGAGTGTGTGAGTGTGTATATATATATGTGTGTGTGTGTGTGTGTGTGTGTGTGTGTGTGTGTGTGTGTGTGTGTGTGTGTGTGTGCTGTATACTTTGTCCATTCATAGTGGAGCGCACGATTTTCTAGGAGTGTGGGGTATAGAAGTTGAGCGTGACACAAAGTGAGGTTGAGAAACGGTCATTTAGTTCTCATCAGTGAAGCACATTTACTTGCAGGTGTACACAAAATAATGGTCAATATATATATATATATATATATATATATATATATATTATATATATATATATATATGAATCAAAGAAGAAAATGGAGAAATTGACATATAGACGTCAGTTATTCAAAAGATATTCAAATCAATATAATATACTATGCAAACATCCCTTAAATGAATATAGATCCTTGGTATGATTAACTTATACATATATACATATGATATATGATTTTTTTTTTTGATTTTTTATTTTTATCTAGTTTCAGCTCACAAGCTGTGGCCATGCTGGGGCACCGCCATTTGGTGTTGCTACATGATTTTACTTCACGAATGCTTTTTAGCAATTGTCATTTGGTACATGAGAGAGTTCGATGCAGCTGCCCTCATCTGCACCTCCTGCCGTGAAGTTGGTTCATCTGAGACACCTGGCAACAAGAGATCCAGTTTTATTTTAAAGACATCTGCATCCACCCCATGCAGGTCTCTTAGGTTCTTCGGGAGGATATTGAAGAGCTGTGGCCCTCGGAAGCCCAGGCTATCACAGTATCTTGTCCTACATCTTGATGGCAAATTTGGAGTCCTTGGCACTGTGCAGTGGGGCCCAGATCTGGCATTTGTGTAACTCTCGATGTCAAAGTTTGGGACAAGTCCTTCTAGGATCTTCCAGATATATATTATGGCATATCTTTCTCGCCTACGCTCTAAGGAATAGAGTTTCAGTCTCTTGAGTCTTTCCCAATAGCTTATATGCTGCACAGAGGCTATCTTCTTCATGTAGCTTCGTTGGATCGCCTCAAGTTCTGTGATTAACTTGACACTGGATGGTGACCATAGCTGAGAGCAATAGTCAAAGTGGCTTAGGACAAGTGTCCTCCAGAGGACCATCATGGTTTCCTGGTCTCTTGTTCTAAAGGTTCTAAGAATCCATCCGGTCAGCTGCCTACATTTCATTGCCAATTTAGCAACATGCACATGAAAGGTTGCATTATCACTCATGTAAATACCAAGGTCTCGCACTGATTGTGCCTCTGGGATTGCAATCCCTCCAGGTCCAGTGTATTTATTGGGTATTGCATTTAGTTTTGCATGCTGATAGCATAAAGCTTGAAACTTTTCAGCATTGAACTGCATGCTATTCTTTTCAGCCCACTTGTATATTTTGTCCAGCTCACATTGAAGGTTCTTAATGTCTTCAGGGTTCTGCCTGTGAAACTTTTGTATCATCTGCATAACTTGTGATCATGGCTCTCTGCGTGGCTGAGGGTATGTCTGAGAGACCCATTTTGAACAGTAGTGGTCCCAAAACAGTGCCTTGCGGAACACCGCTCACTATTTGCGTGTTAATGGCTACTACCACCTGACTTCTATCCTTCAGAAAGTCATGAAGCCATTCTCCCAATTTTCCAACTATGCCAAGATCACGCAGTTTGTGACATATCACTCCATGGTCGACTTTATCAAAGGCCTTTGCAAAGTCGAGATATATGACATCCACATTTGAGTGGTTGAGCAGTCGTTTCAGCACCCAGTCATAGTGTTGTAGGAGCTGAGTTAAACAGCTTCTTCCTGGTCGGAAACCATGTTGGGTGTCAGGCAGCAAGTCATTTTCTTCAAGGAAGGTGATTAGTTTCCTTCTGACTATTCGTTCCATGACCTTGCTGATGTGTGAGGTCAGAGAGATAGGTCTGTAGTTCTTGGCCTCTGCTCTTCTACCTCCTTTATGAATAGGGCATATTTTACCTTCCTTCAGTTTTCTTGGGAGTTTACCAGTTGCAAGGAAGCTCTGAAAGAGGAACTGCAGTGGTCTTGCTAGGACTCTCTTACATACTTTTAGAAGGATTGCTGGGAATCCATCGGGGCCAGTAGCTGAGTTTGTTTTCATTTCATCAATAACCTTTATTACATCGTCTTCCTTTATATTGATGTAATCAATCATCGCTGCCTCTGATTTTATATCTGCAGTGGTAAAGAAGTCAGTTGGATTGCTGACTTGAAAATGCCCTAGGGGTGGAGTGAAAATACTCTTGAATTGTTTATTTAGTATTTCACTTACCCTCATTGGATTTTCTGTGAGTGTGCCATCCTTTTCAAGGAGTGGCCCTATCCTACAGTGCGCCGTAGCTGTTTCTTTGGCATACCTATGTATATATACACACATATGCACATACGCACACGCACACACACGCACACACATGCACACACAAACACGCACAAACATACATATATGCAGTAGATTCAATGACTCAATGGAATTGGTAAGCAATTATTGGCATTATTTTATCGATTCTGGTGAAATACTAAACTTTGTGATCAAATGCTCGGCTTTTGACAAACATTTCAAACTCTAACCTAATGCTAAATAAATGATGAACCGGGACAAAATAGATCGAAAGTAGATCCTGTATGTCCTATTTTTTCTACCAACTTTGACCCTCCACAAATCCCAAATTTTATTTTGGTTCGCGAGAGCAACTGCCTTCAAAAACTTATCTTGTCGTTCATTGCTCGAAATAAGGAGTAGAAGGACAGCCGACAACTGATGAAGGGTCGTTTCTTACTTGTCTTGTTTTCCATTTGTTTCTTTCGTTCTTTTCGTACCCAACGTTATTTTCGTATTTCATGTTTATGTTTTGTGACGTCCTTACCTATACATGCATACCTATATAAATACTTATGTATATATGTGTGTATATATATATATATTATATTATATTATATATATATATATTATTTATATTATATTATATTATATTATATTATATATATATATATATATATATATAATATATATATATATATTATATATATATATATATATATACCGGAGTAAACTCATAAATGTGAAACAAGGTGGAAAAGAGAGTACTCAAATACCAGTGGTAGAGTAATATGCTTTATTTAAACCAGCAGAAAATTCAACCAAGCCTGTTACTCTGAGTTTCACGTTGCCGTTCATCGGACAGTTTTTGCTAGAATAGAACCGATATGTCAATTCTATCCAGACTAGTATAAACCCTACACCTTTACATTTTTAAAGGTGTAGCGTTTATACTAGTCTGGATAGAATTGACATATCGGTTCTATTCTAGCAAAAACTGTCCGATGAACGGCAACGTGAAACTCAGAGTAACAGGTTTTGTTGAATTTTCTGCTACTTTAAATAAAGTATATATATATATATATATATAATCTATGTGAAATAGAAAGATGAATAATCTTGTAGTAGATTAATCAAAAGTTTAACCGATACCTTAGTAGCAAAAATCACAGCAGTAAACAGCACGGTTGGAGGTACAACCATCTGGCGTTGCAACCGTGCGTTGGTGCGGATAATTGAAATTAAAACATTATTGGTGAATTGAAGAAATGGAGCTGAACGCAGATTGAACAGAAATCGTTTTATTTCATTCTACACGTGTTTCGAAAGGCACAAATTACCAAAATCCGATTGAATAATGGGACCATATTGTGTCTTTCTCTTCAGGAAGAAAAAAGGAAATCCGCTGGAAAAACAAAAACAGAACAGAGGCGGAGCAAAAGCAAATCGAACTATGCTCCTAAGAGCCCATGGCGAAACTGTTTATCAGTGTATGTTGAGAACCGGTGGCTGAAGAATTCAACGGGTCAGGCATCGGTCAATCATGTGGGTGAGGGTGTATAGATGTTCTTTGTGACCGAGCATAAAGTTCTGACTATTTAAGGAATATTGGATGTTTTATAAGGGGCGAGAAAAAATCTACTTAGAGACGTGTGTGTGTGTATACTGTTCTATATATGTGTGTGTTGGCGTAGGGGTAGAAAACATTTTTTGTGTACGTGTGTGCGTTTGATCGTTCGGCTGTCAGTGGCTACTGCCGTGATACCCGTTGGGTGGCAGAAAGAAAAAAAATATATATATATTATGTTTTATGTGTTTGTGTGTTCATCTAAGCCTGCCTTGTCAAGGAAACCCCCCGCTGTGAAAAAACCAAGCCCCGTTTGTCTTACAGGAGTAATTCCCCTTGCAGTGGTTAATCGTAGATATCTTAAAGGCTATTTCAGAATTTGTTACCAAGGGCTATGGGTGCCGGTATTATTTATAAACGCTATTTAAAAGCCAGATAAGTGTAACGCCGCCAATGGGGGCATCGAAAAGCCGACTGTAAGAGCCCGTTTACCATCCGGCCTCTGGCAAACAAAATATGGAAGAGTTCGGAGACACAAAGGTTGCACTGTCTTCTGCCCCTATCAAATGGGAGGGCCACCGACAAAATTGACCATTCCAGCCTATAGCTTAAGTTCGTATCCTTCAGTCGCCATATTAGCTTACTGAGTCCCGTGGTCTGGCGCTTGTTCACGTCCCGAAAAGTTGCGTAATGGTTGGAGACACGCAAAGACAATCTTGAGGATGATGCCCCTACATAAGTGAAGACATCTGAGTCCGTGTAAACCTTGCATTGGTAGACGGCGTTTTTGATCTTGGAGTTCGCCGACGTGAATCTTAATCTGCTAGGATTAGTTTCTGAAATTAGAACTGCGTTCCTGTCACTATATTCGTTCCGAGACCTGCAGCCGCTTACTACCCTATTTTCCACTACGTCACTATTAACTATAGGAATAACCCCTGATTCTCCACTATCTATCAGAGTGCTGTCATTGCTACTGCCCGTGGTGCTGCTATTGCGGGAAATGATGCTGGGGATGCTATTGGGGCTCTCTACCCTACTCCCATTGTTACCGTCAACCACAACACCCCTATTTATAACTATACCCCTAGTGGGTACTCCCTGGCTGGAGCTGAGATTATGTGTCACTGTACTGGCTCTCATATCATTATTACTACTATAATTATTCCTACTGAGCATTAAACCGGGAGCGGAAGAGGCTGTGCCTCCGGAAAAAGGTGATAGGGTCTTAGTAAGTAGCCTATTATTATGGGAGGCGATTATCTGGGCGAGGTTTTTAGTGTTGGAGAAAGCTATCCTAACTTTATGCGAGTTAACCGTGGAGTAATATTTGGAATTTCTGGGAAGTTATTGGCGATGGCTTGTCTAAACATGAGGGGGAGGTTAGTTCTAATCTGCTTACCAAAGGGGATTACAAACCATATATGCTTATTCCTATCAGTGTGATGGGTCGGGACGCCAGCTCTCGCATTCGGGTGGGTGATTCTCGGATGAATAACGGGTCTTGGGTTAGTGTAAGACCTCCCGGACCGATAATTATCCTTGTTCGCTAAATTAAATGCGGGAGCGACTACCCCGGCATCCGCCGCGCTCCCGTCCTTACTTAAAATGTTAATGTTATTATATACGGCCCTATCCTGATGACCGAATGATGGCATCGGAAGGGCCGGATCAATATAAATTACCTTCTGCCTATAACCGGCCTTGGATAGTGCGGCGTTATAAAATTCCGCTTTCTGCATAAAAATATCGGCACTGGCGGACAAGCCAGACAATCTTAGAGAGATGTTTTTAACCAAATTGTCTGTTACGGTTTTGGCATGATTTGAGAAGACACTGACATACTTCAAATTAGTGGAAGGCTTATGGTAAGGGCAGTATGAGTCGCTATTAAGGTTAAGTGTAACGTCTAGGAAATTAGCCTTGGTGAGTTCATTATCAAAAACTATACTCATGCCCATTCTATTAAAAAACCTAGCTAACCTGCTCTTAGTTTTCTGCACTATTCTGTTCGTGGTGTTTTGCAGGTAAAACAGACAATCGTCACGATACAGGCCGCCCGCGATCTCCGGGAATTGGTCGGACAATTCGTAGAGAATATATATTCCGACCAAATCGGCTATCTGCGCACTATCCGAACTACCCATAGGCACATCAAATTCATTGGGAGTATCTTTACGGATCCACAACTTATTATCAAACTTAATAAACGATTTCCTGGCAACTAAAATGATATCTATCTCTCTCTCTCTCTCTCTCTCTCTATATATATATATATATATATATATATATATATATATATATATATATATATATATATACATACATACATACATACATACATACATACATACATACATACATACATACATACATACATACAAACGATTGAATTTCAGTTTCACTCACTGGACCAGGATTATAGTAGACGACATTTGCCCAAAGTGCCACGCGGTGGTACTGGACCCGGAACCATGTGGTTGTAAATTGAGCTTCTTAAACCACAGTCACGCCTGCACCTATACAAACATTCTTTCGGTATGTAAACAACAGACGGTTATATAGCTTTTAAGCTACAGCAGCAACTAGGAAACGTCAAAGATGGCGCTCCCAGATTACAGCTGCGTGCGTATAGCGTTTAAGATATGCAACAAATATGGAGGACATTCATTTATGTCCGCTTTCTTTCTTCTTTTCTTTTTGTGTCAAGGGCCATATGAGATCGGACATTACTGACGATTCACAGACATGCTGTACGCCCACCTTATTCCGAATTTAACAAGGAAGGACATTTTTTTGTTTGTTGTTAGCACTTTGTTATTACTTCTTTCGTTTCTTTGTTTATATTTTTTGTTTATTGTGGTTTGTTATTTTGTCTTTTGTTGATATTATTTTGATGAATATCTCAAGAATTTCTCTATGTTGCATTAATTCAATGAGAAGCTCTCTTGTTTCCATTGTGTGACGCACATTAAAACACAATTATTGGCGCACATAATATTCTATCTTCCTTCTTTTCTATTCCGTTCTCTCACCCCTCTCTCTTACTCCATCTTTCTTATAAATATGCGTGTGTGTATGTGTATGTGGGCGTGTATGTCTGTGTATGCGATAATGAATATAAATATAAACATATATATATATATATTATATATATATATATATTATATATATATATATATTATATATATGTATGTATATATATGTATGTATATATATATATGTATATATATATGTGTGTATATATATATATACATACACACATACACATATATACATATACGTTATATGTACATACACACATGTATATATACATATGCATATTCATACATATATACACACACGCATATATTTGTATCAAATTATATATAATGTATATTGTAAGTATGATATATATATATATATATATATATATTATATATATATATGTGAGTGTGTATGTGTGTATGTATATATATATATATATATATGCACACACATATATTCTTATTACTTCCTTATATGTAAATAATCCTGTGAATATCTCTGCATTTGTGCGTCTGAAAAAGTTTGTTCATGTTTGTTCATAACTGACAGTATGTGACTACACATACACACAAGTATTCATACGTGTGTGTGTGTGTGTGTGTGTGTGTATCCGTGTGAGTTCGCGTGTGAATGGGCGCATGTGTACATGTGTTTTTGTACATTTTTTCTGTAAATATGTTTCTTCGCTAAACCATTTATATAAATAGTTTACATAGAGCATATGAATATATGTACATAACAACAACAGTAACTTCAACAACAACAAAAACATCAACAGCAATAATAATAAGATAATCTGTATCACGCCACTTTTAACTTAATGTATGATACTTGTCTGAAAAATTTTCAAATATTTTCTTTAAACACTGGACTGAAGTGTTACATTTCTCAAGTAAATTCCTTGGGAATCCAAAGCCGCGAGTATTTCGTGAAAAGAATCCATCTTCTTCACTTTTTCGCTGTGTTATTGTTGTTTAGTTCGCTGTCATCTCTGATTAGGCAGAACTTGCAAGAATCCAAACAACGATATGTATGTTCATTATTAACACTTTCGCCAGATTTGAATGACAACATGTCTTTTCCTTGTTAGATTTCGACTTTGGAGAACTAATTCTCCCTGTAGACGACGTGCATGAGAAATGAATTTGCTCCAGTCGGGGGTGTATCAGGCACCGGTATTTCGGCTTTGTTGTGTCTCCTCAGTGACAGGCAACACCAAGAACACTGGAACTAGAAGAAAATAACTGTCCCTATCAATCAAAACATTTACTGATGCCTGTTGGGCCCTGCCAAGCTGATATTAAATTATTATTGGCAAGCAAAGCAGCGAGAATCAGAACAATAGCATGCATATCCATTCCTAGATTCATAGACGTGAAATAATCTCCCTCAACTTACACTATAGTAGTTCAGGAAAGGACATACCATATCATCTAGTTGATGACATACTTCCAAAAAGGCAGGATTGTCATAACTGGAATATACTTCATCATAATCTCCCTAAATCTGAGCTGATCTACAGTTAAACACCAGCAGCTGCAGCAACAACTCATTGTGCATAAGAGAGCAAGAGACATTTACATGAACCGCAAGAAATAGCAACTAAATCGCCGATTCAATCAAACCCGATCGCCATAAAAAAAAGTGCACATTACACTCATAAGAAGACTGAATGGTCACGGTTCGATCAGAACTAACCTACGATCAGATCAAAGCAACAACAATTCAATGAGGAAAATCACAAGTTTATAGAAAAGAAAAATTAAGTTTTATCAAATGACTCTATAATCATGGTATAACTATATGTTTCTTTTTTGTAATGTCTTTATATTGTTGATTTTTAATTATTCACAATAATTACTTAAATGAATTGTATTTTGTAAGAGAAAAGGTATAAATTATGCTTACAAGCCAGTATACAAATTTGCACTATATTTCGATTAACAAGTATTGTTGCTATGACGCGAATGAGCAGACAATATTAAACAGATGTATATTTTTGTTTTATCTAAAGATATATATATATATATATATATATATATATATATATATATATTATATATATATATATATATATATATATAAATTTAGTATGGTAAATGTAAATGCACAGCTGAAATTAATTTGCTTATCAACAATTACCAAAGATTATCAACAGCTGTTTACAAATTGCATGTGGCTGAGGATAAAGGAGAGCTTTCCCTGTGCTACTACATAGTCGATCGACCAAATCACATCCTACAGTTTTAAAAATCGAAGAGTAGATTATGCATGCGCCTGTGTGTGTGTGTATGTATGTATGTATGTATGTATGTATGTATGTATGTATGTATGTATGTATGTATGTATGTCATTGATCAGTTTTATTTCAAGATTTTTTACCAATAGAGCCGCTTTCTCACCTAGATCCAAGGGGCCTTCAATGGAATTTCAACATCAACAACAGGGCATTTTCGTTTGTATATATGTATGTATATATGTATGTATATATATATATGTATTCAGATTTATGTTTTGCTTTATGAATGTATTTTTATGCATTTAGTTGCATATCTAAACATGCCCATAAATATTTAAATGATAAACTTCTGGAAAATTCTACAGATTTTTACAGCTCTAGTGATGGATTGGATCTGTACTCTTCGAATTGGCTTACTCCTTTCTGGTTTTGGGAAGCCTAATTTCTCAAGATTCGTATTTAGGCAGTGTGTTACATATCCCGAGGACCCAATAATAACAGGTATAAATCTAAACTTGTAATGTATGCATGTATGAATCTGTGTCTCTTAACTAAACTATCTGTACGTATACACAGAAAAACACAGAAACTAATATGCGTGTGGAACACTTCTATCAACTGGGATTATCTCTGCAATTTGGAGATAAAAATCTCCCTTTAAATCGAAAAGTTGTATATTTTTGAGCGTATATATATATATATATATATATATATATATATATATATATATATATATGCTTGCATGTATGATTTAAGACTTAAAAGGAAGTTTTTGTTTTAAAATTGCGGAGATAATCTTGGCTGATTGAATTTTTCCACGAACTATATTACTTATATGTGTCCATAAGTTTATCAGAAAATTCAGATTCTCACATGCAATGCTATCCATGTTTACACGCCTATACATACATGCATATATACTTACATAATTACATGCATACATACATACATACATACATACATACATACATACATACATACATACATACATACATACATACATACATACATGTATACATACATACATACATACATACATACATACATACATACATACATACATACATACATACATACATACATAGGCGCAGGAGTGGCTGTGTGGTAAGTAGCTTGCTAACCAACCACATGGCTCCGGGTTCAGTCCCACTGCGTGGCATCTTCGGCAAGTGTCTTCTGCTATAGCCCCGGGCCGACCAATGCCTTGTGAGTGGATTTGGTAGATGGAAACTGAAAGAAGCCTGTCGTATATATGTATATATATGTGTGTGTGTGTATGTGTGTGTGTGTTTGTGTGTTTGTCCCCCTAGCATTGCTTGACAACCGATGCTGGTGTGTTTACGTCCCCGTCACTTAGCGGTTCGGCAAAAGAGACCGATAGAATAAGTACTGGGCTTACAAAGAATAAGTCCCGGGGTCGATTTGCTCGACTAAAGGCGGTGCTCCAGCATGGCCGCAGTCAAATGACTGAAACAAGTAAAAGATAAAAGATAAAGATAAAATATACATACATACTTACATACATACATACATACATACATACATACATATATACATACATGCATGCATACATACATACATACATACATACATACATACATACATGCATACATGCATACATACATGCATACATACATGCATACATACATACATGCATGCATACATACATACATACATACATACATACATACATACATACATACATACATACATACATACATACATACATACATACATACATACATACTTGGTGGCTGCCCCCTCGTTATCGAGTATGGCTATTGCACGAAGCTTAATCAATGTTGTTATCGTGCAATGCCTGTGCAAGAAGATTTTTTTCAAAGTGAGGAAAGGCTGTGCACTGAGTCAATCCCACTCACTAAGCAACAGCAGCCATAATCCGAAAAGAACAAGTCAACATCATCGGTAACCACTGAGCCGCAGGATTTATGTCGGAGTTATCCCAGTTACCTGAGTTACCTTCTCCTAGAGGGATGCCCTAACAAAGGCTAGGGTCCTTCACTCCCAGTGGTTTAACCGCACGATCGGGTATTCAGTCCGATTATTTCTATGTATGCATGATACATCCTTAAGACATTTATTGGATAGCCGTTGACTCTCAAGAGTTCCTCCGCCCTTTGACGGGTTTTGTTTTTCATCCCGCAAAGTGTCCAATAAACACCCTCCTCACCAAGCAAGCTTGGTGGGGTTGCCAGTTTAGTCGCCGACGACCCGACCATGCAACAGGTTGTACTGGGTTACATGTTACGAGTAGCACTCGAAAGTGACCTGACATACATACATACATACATACATACATACATACATACATACATACATACATACATACATACATACATACATATCCGTTAATTATTGGGGCACAAGTATATGTTACAGACTGCCTCAGTACCAAAATCACAAAAAAGTAATGCTTATTAGATTACAGATACAAGTCATCCCAAAAGTTTAGCATATAATTATATATGCACATATCTAGAACTATAATGGTATCTGTTCAGTTTGGCTGCACGTGTGGAAATTTTGAAGTTAAGTGAAATTTTTTAAATTTGGTGTATCGATGTAGTTTTCCACTCTGAATCTTAGGAGCTTATTCACTTTTTCCAATTTTAACATGGAGTGCAAAACACAAACATTTTCTCCATGTTTTGCTTTTGTATTTCCATAAAGGAAGCAAACGATCAATTCAGATGTTTACTGTCAAAAACTAATGAAACTAGAGGAAGCAATCAAAGAAAAATGGCCAGAATTGGCAAATCATAAAGGAATCGTGTTCCACCATGACAACACTAAACAACTCACGTTTTTGCTAACTCGTGAAAAATTATTGGAATTTGGTTGGAAAGTGATCTCTTATGAGATCTGAGCCAACAGATTACCATTTATTTCGAGGTTTGCAAAATTCTTTCAGTGGTAAACCTTTCAATAATGATGATGACCTAAAATCGCACTCGTTTCAGTTCTTGGCTGATAAGGACCAGAAGTTCTATGAGCGCATAACCATGAAGTTACCAGAGAGATGGCAAAAAGGTCATCGAACAAAATGGAAAATATATAATTGATTAAAGTTCCTTCTTTGTATGAAAACAAAATGACTTTTATTTCGCACTAAAAAATCGAAATTACTTTCTTGCCAACCCAATATAATAATAATAATATATGTGTGTGTTTGTGTGTGTGTGTATATATATGTATATATATTATGTATGTATGTATGCATATATATATATATATATATATATATATATAAATAAATACTAGCCGACGCTATGCCGTCAAAAAAGACGGCTAATTGTAGTATTTTATATGTAAATAAGGTATAAAATAAGGTACATAGTAATCACAGATACAAACATTCACATACTTCCCTTGTACAAGCACAGACATACATACATATACTCAGAGTTGAAATGCTGTTTGAGCTTTCTTTTCAGCATTGAAAGTTCACTAGCCCATTTCCATTGCATACACACACGCGCGCGCGCGCGCGCCTCCCATTTTCATACACACACATATATTCACACAGAGTTGAAACGCTGATCCTTTTTACACCCCTTCCTCCGATATTCATCTATCACCCCAACTGTCCGACGAACGGAACGTGAAACTTTTTGTGATATTTCTTCTGCTTTTAATAAAGTATATATATATATATATATATTATATATATATATATATATATATATATATATATATGTATATGTATATGTATCTACAAATATGTAAAAATACTACGGTCATTATTATATTAGGATGAGCGCCATACTAATACAATTGTTTGTTTGTTTCCCACCTGCCTTCGTCTTTTGTCTATTTTCATAAAGCTTCCCGATATATACATATATATATATATATACACACACACACACACGCATACATACTCATCAGTTCATGTTTGTATTCCAATAAAATAGTCTTGACTGTGTGTGTGTGTTATGCAAGTGGTATGTGGGTTGTATGCGCGCGCGCTGTAATAAACCATCATCATTTGCATTGCTGTTTACATGATATTTCTAGCTCATGGCGATGCATTTGAGATATATTGAAACTCGAACATTTTCAATTAAGCAAAATTGTTTTTTTTTTCATTTCCATTTCCATTTTATTTGCACATTTATTTATCTATTTATTTGCTGATTGACTAAAAATGAAAAACTTTCTCACACATGTATTCAGATCTATATATAGTTATTAAAATGAGGAAGAGCGCAGAAATATTCTCCTTTCCGGTTGCATTCTGGTCAGAATAGTCAGTGTTACATTACGCCGACCTGTGACACATCATTGATTCCAAATTCACATGAATCAAGACAAGCTACTTTTATGTGACCATATATTTGCGAGTATGTATATATGTATGTATGTATGTATGTATGTATGTATGTATGTATGTATGTAGTAACAGAAAAGAAGGAATTTCGAAAAATATACACAGCTATTATAAATTTTAAATCCCATTGTTCTTTTTTATTCCTATCGTACTAGAAACCAACCCTGAGTCGGATCTACGTTTATAACTGGATTTGGTGCTTACATATCTACATACCTGCAGTATCCTGACAAAATATAGTACTGTCATGATTGTTTACCTCTCTGTGAACCATATTATATGGTACCTAGCCAATTCTGGTGTCCTACGTGTTGATGGGTCTAGATTCTAATGAAGCCTATAACTAATTCATACATACATACATACATACATACATACATACATACATACATACATACATACATACATACAAAAATACCCTATTGTTGATGTTGAAATTCCAATGAAGGGGCCTTGGATCGAGGTTAGAAACCGGTTCTTTCTCTATTGGCAAGAAATCGTGGAATAAACTGAATAATGACATACATTCATATATATACAATATATATAGAGATATACATTAGGGAGAGAGAGAGAGAGAGTGGCAGTTATATACCTATATGCAATCACGCGCTCTCACAAATATACCCACATACACAAAGACAAACACAAACAGTAGCTGCCATGTGCCTTCTTCCAACAATATCCAGCTGTATTATCCAGCTCTTTATAGATACGGTAAGCGTTTTCAAATAATCACACATTCACAAACTTGTGCATACATTTTCACATACACTCTCTCACACACACGCAGACGCACTCAATGCTTCATATATTATCATTGCCACATGTAGCCTTCTGTAGATAGTTTATATCTGCGATCTGAAATCAAATTGGCGGACAAGTTATGCAGCTGCTGGAACAAAAAGGGTTGTGTGTGTTTGTTTTTTTTACCTTTGTTTTGTTTCTAATATATCCTCTAAATTCATAGTTTGATGTTAATTATAGTAGATGCCATAAACAGCATTTTGAGACAGAACATGCCTCACATCCGCTGATAGGATGAAAACCATATATTTTTTATATTGTTTAATATCACTTTTGTATATTTAGTTTTGTATTTTTCCAGTATTTTGCACATAGAAAGTTTATTACGTAGTACACGCCAATGAACAACACAAGCTCTTACGTAGTCATGGGTAAAGTGCGGTCTACTTATCACGTGCGGTCAATTTGGTTTATTATGCGACAACACTTGAATACGATCCGACTGAAGCACATACAATAATTTAATACGACGTTAGATTTTTTCTTTTAGTTTGATTTATCATGAGCAATATCTCAATTTCGTTCTGCTGGTCAAAAAAGTATTGACTATGCCGAGTCTAAAGGATAAAATATAGTAACTAATATACTAGTAAATGGTAAGATTCCTGATGATAAGAACAATACAGCAATCCCTCGCCATATTGCGGTTCACCTATCATAGTTCTCCAATTGCGATTTATTATTTAAGCTTATGTCGATTCCTCCGTGGTGTTGTTTTGTATTCATAATAAAATAAATATACACAAATTATGAAAATAATAAAATATATATACAGTACAGTACTGTTTCTAGGTCGCAGATTTTCACCTATCCCGGTGGGGTTTGGAACGTAACACCGGCGACATTCGAGGGATTACGGTATAATGTACCAAGGTTGTTGGCAGAGGAATACGTTTAAATGAATCACCATCATCCCCACCACCACCACCATCATCATCATCCTCACCCACCACCACCATCATCCTCCTCACCCTCCACCGCGACCACGACCACCACCATCATTATCATCATCATTACCGCCACCACCACCATCATTATCATCATCATTACCGCCACCACCACCATCATTATCATCATCATTACCGCCACCACCACCATTATTATCATCATCATTACCGCCACCACCACCATTATTATCATCATCATTACCGCCACCACCACCATCATTATCATCATCATTACCGCCACCACCACCATTATTATTTTCATCATCAACCTCATTACTGCAGTCGTCATGACGCGCTCGTCACATTCTCCTGTTCATGGTTCAAATCATCGGTGTTGTAAATCAATCAGCACTCACGACTCCACTGTTCGTTTTCTGTCAGCGTCCTGATCATTTCCATCAGGATTTTGGAAGGACATCTATAGTTCAACATCCTCTGATAACTTAGATGTAGCCCCCCCCCCCACCCTCCAATAAGTTATTGTTGTCCTGCTGTTATCTCTTAAAATGAAACATAATGTAATAGAGATATTGTTCCAGATTATTATCCTAGACCTTACAAAAGCAGAAAGCTGGCAGAATAATTAGCACACGGAATAAGATGCTTGGCGGTATTTTTTCAGGCTTTACATTCTGGGTTCAAATTTTGACGAAGTCGACTTTGCCTTTCATTCTTTCGGAGTCAATAAAATAAGTACCTATTTCTTTACTACCCACAAGGGGCTAAACACAGAGAGGACAAACACAGACAGATAAACGGATTAAGACGATTATATCGACCCCAGTGCGTAACTGGTAATTATTTAATCGACCCCAGTGCGTAACTGGTACTTATTTAATCGACCCCGAAATGATTAAAGGCAAAATCGACCTCGGTGGAATTTGAACTCAGAACGTAGCGGCAAACGAAATACTGCTAAGCATTTCGCCCGGCGTGCTAATGCTTCTGCCAGCTCACCGCCTTATCAATAAAATAAGTACCAGTTGAGCAATAGGATCGATGTAATCAGCTAGCCCATTACACAAAAATTTCAGGCCTTGTGTCTCTATAGTCGAAAAGATTATTATCAAAGGCGGTGAGCTGGCAGACTCGTTAGCACGTCGAAAAAATGCTTAGCGACATTTCCTCTGGGAGTCAACTTTGCCTTTCATCCTTTCAGGGTCGATAAAATAAATACCGGTTAAGCAGAAGGATCTATGTAATCCACTAGCTCCTCCCCAGAATTTCAGGCCTTGTGCCTATAGTTCAATAGATTTTCCTAGGATTCGCTCCTATTTTCATCTTATTAACGCCATGTAAACATAGTTAGACAGATGTTCAAAACTTGCCTGTGAACACAGTTTAATCCTCCTCGCGAATTTTTATTAAATATCAAAATATCAACAGCAACAAGAATTCCTCATTATCAAAATCAATCTTTATTCATTATCTTTTATCTTCTAGTTTGGAAATGGGGAAAACGAAAGTGCTTCGCTCGTATTTCCTTTTAACAGAATTAAGCCATGTGTAGCCGAAAATAACAAAGCCATTAAAGGATTATAAGTTACCACCATGTAACTGTGTGTGTGTGTGGTAAATGCAATGTAATTTTCTAGATATCTATTGGTTGTGATATATATGTTACATCGAGCGTTACTTTTGAATTTACGAAAGGAAACAGCACACACATACACGAACACAAACACATACACGTACGCACACACGTACTCACATACACACACGTGCACTCACTCACACCCACTCACACACGCGTAAATATATGTGTATGTCTGCATATAAGTAGGTATAGAAGAAGAAGAAGAAAAAGAGGATGAAGAAGAAGAAGAAGAAGAAGAAGAAGAAGAAGAAGAAGAAGAAGAAGAAGAAGAAGAACAACAACAACAACACAACAACAACAACAACTAATGCCGATTAAATTGATGGGTTGTGTTCAGCACAACCGAAGACCTTCATATTCATGTCGTGTGCACAAAGCAAGTTAAACATGGCTGTAAACGTCCCTTTCCAAGACTAATTTCAATAATCAATAAACCTCTTGACTTGGAAGCCATAAAAGCAAAGGTATAGTTCTACGAGACTTTGGTCAGTTCTCATCGAGGGTCTTCATGTATCCTTTATCGCAGGAGATCAAAGAAGATATAATGTCGATATCTGATACCTAACAGCTATTGCTCCTTGCAAAATGGTATTATCGGTCTTTTACTACAAATATTCAGAATTCTTTGATGGTTGGTACGATTTATTGAGGTATTTGTTTTATTTTCTAATCAGAATTAAAATCAGTGGGGAAAGGCAGTGCCATTGGCCCTTTGTAGGGCAACCAAGTTTTGTGGGAGAGTGGGTGGAAGCTATC
This sequence comes from Octopus sinensis, assembly GCF_006345805.1. NCBI lineage: Eukaryota > Metazoa > Mollusca > Cephalopoda > Octopoda > Octopodidae > Octopus > Octopus sinensis. Next base: position 94,515,337 of record NC_043005.1, on the reverse strand, counting down.
CTTAAACTGGAGACATGATCCGAACTCTAGCAACAACAGAGTGGGGTTTGATAAAGGTACTCAATGTGTCCGGTGATCATGTTAAGCCGGATGACGGATTAAGTCTACTAGCCATTTAGGCTATGGTGGATATTCATCTCAAAACTCAAACAATTCAGTCAAATCCTGAATACTGGTCTTATGTACCAATATATTCTCTGGCTTTCCTTTTCATGTGAGTATATTGTTGTATAAAACCTTTGTTCATTCATGCATGCACGTAGTGACCATCACTGAAAAAGAGCCGAATCCATGCACAACCTACCAGCCTTTCTGAGGAGCGCCAGGATTGTGTATTTTCCTAAACTCTTGTCTACGAAATTGGTAAAATAGGCTGAAAAGGATCTATAATACTGCATTGTATAATGATGCATACATGCAAGCACACATGCACACACGCATACATACGTACATACATACATACACACATACATACATACACGTTGCAATTTAGTAGCATCGGGAAGTATGAAATGTCTTTTTCGAGGATTCAACGAATGTAGCCGAGTTACCTCATAAAAAAGAAAGACTTATTACATGTATGTGTACATAAATGTATGCATGTATGTATGTATGTATGTATGTATGTATGTATTCATATAGATACATGATATATATACACACACACATACATGTATACGTCTCTTTTAAGAGCTATTTTGATTGTATTCGAGGTACCTTGAAAAAGATAATCATTCATATATGTGCGTATATATATATACAAACGCACACACACACACACACAAACACATCGATCCCCCCCCCGGTTACAGCATCTTTTCTATTCGTATACCATCCTACATTATACTTTTTTTGTATGTAAATCTTCCACTTTCCCGTTTCTAATTGAAACCTTTCGACTGATTTCTTTTTAAGATTTCTTTTTGCAGCAATACCTGGTTCTTACATTTTCCCTTGTTTGTACTTCAAAATTGTAGTAAGCTAATATATCCGATACAGCTCCACTTGTCAGTTGGTCAATTCCGCTTAACACTTTCTTCAAAGATTTTTTTCCCCTCTGAACGAAATTGATGGCGCTTATTCACGATGTCTTCTCTAGATTCATTTTATCGGCGCAGAAAGGAAAACTAACGACAACGCAACATGGCTGCTAAGTAGAGCCTAGCAAACCACCACGCGCGAGTGAATGTGACTTGGTGATATATATCACGCTTTCGCCAATTGTACTAGGTGCCTATGTAGTCACGAACAAACATGGACAACTTCTCGACACCCCCACCACATCTCGTTCAATGGTACATCTAAAAGCTGACAGCAGGATGGAGAGAGGGCTGCTCTAGCACCTGATTGGGATAGACTGGGACAACATGAAATGAAGTGCCTTACTCAAGAACACAATGCATTACCCAGTTCAGGAATAGAACCCGCGACTTTATGGTCAAGAGCCTAACACTCCTAACTACAAAGCCATTCGCCTTTACGTTGTTGCCTCTATTTTATTATATTGTAATTGCCTTTACATTTTTTCTTCATAGATTACACAGTTTTCCTAACGATAAATGTAAAAGATGAGCAGAAAGTATGGTTAAGGCGGCGAGCTGACAGAATCGTTAGCGCGCCGGGCGAAATGCTTAGCGGTATTTCGTCTGCGCTTACGTTCTGAGTTCAAATCCCGCCGAGGTCGACTTTGCCTTTCATCCTTTCGGGGTCGATTAAATAAGTACCAGTTACGCATTGGGGTCGATGTAATCGACTTAATCCGTTTGTCTGTCCCTGTTTGTCCCCTCTGTGGGTAGTAAAGAAATAAAAAAAAGTATGGTTCAGACAAATCACCCGTTTTAGTCTTTATTTCGTAAGTATAACAAAATCTGTATCTGTATATGTGTGTCTATGACGGAGTAAGCTTAGAACGAGATGAAGCAGGTCCAACAGCTCCGGATTCTCGAATAAAGATTCACCGGAAAGAAGAGTTTTGTGAGTTGTCTCCTCCTGCATTTAAATAAGCTGTTCATTATTTTTCTTCATTTTAATTTCAACAACTTTCATCCCTCCCTGTCTCTTGCTCCCCTTCTTTGCCGGTCTGTCTGTCTGACTCCCTCTCCCTCTCTCTCTCTCTCCTCCCCTCTCCCCCACTCTCTCTGTCTTTTCTCCCTGTAAAATACATCTGCTTTTAATATTTCTTCTCATTGCTTTATAAGACGGTCTTATTTACGCTGTTAAGAATTTTTTCCTTCTAGCATTTTTTATTTCTTATTAGATTTTGTATATTTTTGGTTTTGTTTTTTAATTATATTCATGATGAATTGGCGGGCTCGTTAGAGTGTCGAATAGAATACCCTACGGCCCGGTTCAACTACGCTCTGGGTTCGAATCCTGCCGAAGCTAACTTGGCCTTTCGTCCTCTCGGAGTTCATAAAATAAAGTACTGGACAAGGACTGAAGTCGATTGTATTTATTCCGGTTCGTTGCATTTGAGTTCAAATTCTGCCGGGGCGCAAATGTTCAGGGCTAACCAGGGTTCGAACTTGATCGTCGAGAGTCCACCTTCTCAGTATGTATGAACTCTGGTTCCGAATTTTATGCTGAATTCACTTAGGGAAGGAGAAATATCTCAAGAGAATGACACACTAAAAGATCGCTGGTAATATTCCAATTATCCAAATGGTGCCAGCATATGCATGTTGGCAAGTTGAACAGTCACAAACTGTCGTGGACAACTATTCCTTACTGCCAGTATTTATCAAGCCATTTAATCACCATATATTCCTTACTGCCAGTATTTATCAAGCCATTTAATCACCATATATTCCTTACTGCCAGTATTTATCAAGCCATTTAATCACCATATATTCCTTACTGCCAGTATTTATCAAGCCATTTAATCACCATATTTCCTTACTGCCAGTATTTATCAAGCCATTTAATCACCATATATTCCTTACTGCCAGTATTTATCAAGCCATTTAATCACCATATATTCCTTACTGCCAGTATTTATCAAGCCATTTAATCACCATATATTCCTTACTGCCAGTATTTATCAAGCCATTTAATCACCATATATTCCTTACTGCCAGTATTTATCAAGCCATTTAATCACCATATATTTATGCTTTTAAAAAATAAGTGCACATACATACATACATACATATTTAAACCTATATAAAATACCACATAAAGTCCCATATGTGCATATGTACACATGCGTGTTTATGTATACAGGTGACTTCGTGTATAACTACAAAAATTGTACAAATTATGTAGGCAGGTGCCTTCGTCTGTAACCAAATTATCAACCTGTATTTCTCTTCATTACATCTCAATGCTGAACCGATTCGCCTAATATCTGATCGTAAACGAAGCATATAAAAATGTCAAAACAATTTAGCGAACCAATCGACAGGAACAAATTCTTCCTTTTTTTTTCAAAATCGTAAAGCAATTTAGCTACAGATATAATTCATCACACCATATTTTTATTTATTTATTTATTGTGATGGTGTAGAATGGAAGGCGGGGAGAGAAGTATGATTTCTCAAGCATCAGACAAGGATAATGCCTGTATATGTATGTGGTCCTGTCAGTCTCTATGCAGCTTGTACACAGACTTAGACATAGTTTGTATCGTGTTCAGTACTATATGCCAATGCGCAGCCATACACGTATATGTATGAGTTTACACACTAGCACAGTGGTGTGCATTGTATTGAGTAACATATGTCCACATGGAAAGGCAAACATGAGTACATGAGTGTCTGTACAACCTCTATATACTTAAATACAGTGAGCCTTGTAAAAGAAAACCGTGTCTCTATTTAAAGACACGAGTGTACAATGTTTGGTGGTGGTGGTGGTGGTGGTGGTGGTGGTGGTGGTGCTGCTGCTGCTGCTGCTGCTGCTGCTTCTGCTGCTGCTGCTGCTGCTGGCGGCGGTGGTGCTGGTGGTGCTGGTCGTGGCGGCGGTGGTGGTACTGGTGGCGGCGGTATTAGTGGTGGTATTGGTGGTGCTGGTGGTGGTGGTATTGGTGGTGGTGGTGGTGGTGGTGGTGGTGGTTGTGGTGGTGGTGGTGGTGGTGGTGGTATTGGTGCTGGTGGTGGTGGTGCTGCTGGTGGCGGCGGTATTGGTGGTGGTGGTGGTGGTACTGGTGCTGGTGGCGGCGGTATTGGTGGTGCTGGTGGTGGTGGTATTGGTGGTGGTGGTGGTATTGGTGCTGGTGGTGGTGGTGCTGGTGCTGGTGGCGGCGGTATTGGTGGCGGTGGTGGTGGTGGTGGTGGTGGTGGTGGTGGCGGCGGCGGTTGTAGTTATTTGTTTTTCTTGGTATTCTTGGTATTCGTAAGTTCTGCTGCACAGTATTTGGGATGGATGGCCTTCCGCCCCCCTTTTTTGCAGTTGTAAGCGTAGTAGCCTTGTATTTGTATATGTTTATGTATGTTTGTTTATACAATGTTTATTCATGTGTTTAAATGTGGAATATCATGCAAAGCGGAGAAATTGTGTGAACATGTTTGTGTGTGTGTGTAGCCGCATATTCATGCGTATATGTCACACAAGCTGTGAATTCGACCATTTTTTACCAGACGATAAATTTATGAACGTATCATTTTGTTTCCTTCTATTTGTTTTTTATTTTGCTTGTGTGTGTGTGTGTGTAAGAGAGTGTATGAAGATTCATCATAACTTGAATTTTTTGCAAGAGCGAATACTTATAAATGGCCATATTCAGTTTCTAGCACGGGTTTCACAATGTTATTTTATGTTCGTTTATGTTGTTGTGTGTGAGTGTGTGTATGTGCCATATATTATTGTGCGTTTGTTTTTATTGGTGTGTGGGGGGGGAGGTTGTATAAGTGCTTTTTTTTTAATGTGTTGTATATTATTGTTTGTGTTTTATACATGCTGTGCGTGTTTGTGTGTGTATTTATCATTACCTGTCTGTGTTTTATATATGCTGTGTTTGTATGTGCGTGTGTGTGTGTGTGTGTGTGTGCGTGTTCTTGTGTGTGTGTGTGTGTAAATGATAACATCTATTTTGATGCAAGAAAACGAATATTCTAGCAAATAGTAATTTAAGACAATTCCTGAATTAGTAAAATTAAAGAAAAACAGTGCACCAAGACAAATAGGGAATGGTATTATTACTAGTGGTAGTTAGAGTGTCTTGCGATATTTCTTGCAGTATTTCTTCCGACTGTTTACGTTCAAATCCCGTCGAGGTCAATTTTACCTTTCGTTCTTTCGGAACCGATAGAATAAAGTACCAGTCAAAAACAGGGGCAATGGCACCAATTAACCTCCCCCCGCCCTTCAGAAGGGCTGGTCTTTCGCTTGATTAGAAACGAATATTTCTATTCGAATCTAAGAGCAGAGGTTATGCAGAATCATTAGATCGTCGGACGAAATGCTTTGCAATTTTTATGTTCTAAGTTCAAATCATACCGCGGACAACTATTCTTTTTTCACCCTTTGGGGGTTAATTAAGACGTGCCAAACAAACACTGAGATTGATTTAATCTGTTAACACTTTCCCCTCACCAAATTTCAGGCCCCGTGCTTATGATAGAAACTATCATTACCAGAGGTAATAAGAGCGGTGGTTTAGTAAATATTTTTGAGCATCGAGCAAGATTCATTATGGTATATGTTCTGGCAGTTTATATTCTGAGTTCAAATCGCGCTAAAAGCAACTTTACTTTTCATCCTTCCGGGGTTTATAAAACGAAATATCAGTCAAATATTGGACTCGACGTAATCAACTTCCTCCTCCCTCAAAATTGCTGACCTTGTACCAAAATTAGGAAAAATTATTATTATTATTATTATTGAGTGAGAGAGCAGTGCATGCCATCAAAGTGACACTGGGGTAAAATATACGAAGCCCAATATACCAATCATGACTACCCGTCTGATAAAGGTACACCAGGCACATGCATCACAACCATATGTGCGCGACATGGTAATCTCATATCAAGATAAACAGCACATGACCTTGCAGGTGGGGCCCAGTTAGAATTTTCTTCAGGTTGAGTAGCCCATCCCGCTCAAACGGTCCCTGAATAAGGGTTGTTTAAGGATGTTGAAAGAACCACCCATGTTTCCAGAGGTGAACTATTCAAACCCCAAAGAATCCCTCTCAACACATGGCGATGATGCTCCCCCACTACTTCTGCTCGTGATCAGAGATGCACATATCGTCAGCCACTAAGGGACATGCTCAACTGGTTAAGGTCAAACAACTGACAAGCAAATCTGTGGTATTGAGCAGAATATTTGCTGTAGCCCATCTTTTATACCAAGACAAAACAATGTACATGATAACACTTCCAATCAGTTAAGATCAGAAGCCATGAGAGCCACTGCCTGGTACTGCATCAGGGCATTTATTATTATTATTATTATTATTATTATTATTATTATTATTGTTATTATTATTATTATTTAGACGGCGAACTGGCAGAAACGTTAGCACGCCGGGCGAAATGCGTAGCCGTATTTCGTCTGCCGTTACGTTCTGAGTTCAAATTCCGCCGAGGTCGACTTTGCCTTTCATGCTTTCGGGGTCGATAAATTAAGTCCCAGTTACGCTTTGGGGTCGATATAATCGACTTAATCCGTTTGTCTGTCCTTGTTTGTCTTCTCTGTGTTTAGCCCCTTGTGGGTAGTAAAGAAATAGGTATTTCGTCCGTCTTCTCGTTCGGAGTTCCAAATTCCGCCGGGGTCGACTTTGCCTTTCATCCTTTTGGGGTCGCTTAAATAAGTATCAGTTGAGGACTGTGGTGTATGTAATCGACTATCCTCTTCCCCCAAATTTCAGGCCTCGTGCCTACCGTAGAAAATATTATTATTATTGTTTCTGTTAAGGTGACGAGTTGGCAGAATCGTTAGCACGCCGGACAAGATGATTTGTGGCATTTCGTCCGTGTTAACATTATGAGTTCAAATTCCGTCAAGGTCAATTTTGCCTTTCATTCTCTTGGGGTCGATAAAATAAGTACAAGTTGACACTTACCCACTTCAATGAACTTGTTCCAAAATTTTAAACCATTGTTATTATTCGTTCATTCATTCATTCTTCTTTATTTTCGTGGTTTGAGCGAGATTTCTTTGGCTGCTATTTCAGTCTGCTAGAACGACAACGACGAACAATCAATCCCCCAATGACATCTTCGGCTGAATTTCTGTTTCCTTCGTTTATTTTAGAGGTAAATATTATTTCAGAGACCCTTATCTACATGATTTTTCAATCAAAAGTAATAAAAGTATAATAAGTAAATGAATACATAGCTAACTAAATGGTCTGACCAGTCTTCATTTGTTATTCAAGCGTTCAAACATTAATTTCTTTATTAGATATCGATAGTCGGAGCTAGATCGTCATGAAGTATACATCATTATGATGATGACATTTAGATATCAGAATTTTGGAATAAAATGATGTTGCTATGTGTTTGTGTGTGTAAGATGGTGGGGTGGAACAACCAGTAGAGATAGAATTCGATAAATGAGAATATTAATAAATATCTATAAATCGACAAAGTTTTAAAATCGACAGAGGTTTGAAAATTATCATGCATGAAACTCTCGGTCATATGCAACTCACTGCTGATGTGTGTGTGTGTGTGTGTGTGTGTGTGTGTGTGTGTGTGTGTGTGTCTATATGTATATATATATATGTATATACTAGCAGTATTGCCCGGCTCAGTATTTCTCAACGGGGATTTCAGGGGCAGTTTCAGGGAGTCGCTGGCGGTGTATCGTGATGATAAAAAATCCGGCCTGCTAAAATTTGGTTAAAGTGATTCAAACTGCAGACTCAACGCAAAATGGTCACATTTAATTCAAAGCGTTAAAAATGTTATGAAAACAATTGGTATGTGTTCACAAAGTCCAAACAATTAATACGAAAAAACCCTCCAGGCTACATCCCGAAAAGTTACAGTTTTCTTTTTATTATTGTTCAATTTACAAGGCGGCGAGCTGGCAGAATCGTTAGCACGCCGGGCGAAATGCTTACAGGTATTTCGTTTGCCTCTAGAGACGGATGTAAGGTAATTTGAACTCAGAACATAAAGACGAAATGCCGTTATGCATATTGCTCGATGAGCTAACGGTTCTACAAGTTCGCCTCCTTCCCCTATTCAATAACAACAGTCTAGTGTATTAGAGGTCATATTGATTCCGATCTGTTTAAAACGCTATTTAGATAATAATGTACGACTTTCATCTACTCTGGAAGGTGGATGTGTTCAACATTACAATCCCACATTTACCTTCATAGCTTATCTGTTGTTTTTTTTCTAGTCAAAACGAACTATGATAAAAACAAAGCAAAGTATAAAAGAAAAACGTTGTCGGGACAAGATACTGATGATCTTTCATAGACTTACGTTCGTTGATAAGTCTTTATCTATTTGTCAAATATTCAGGATGATAAAAACACCGTTGAATGGGGGAAAAAACGCGAAGATACTTTAATTGCCGAGTATTTATTTGCCTCTTGAAAAGTGGAGAGAGAATAAATACAGTTTGAATTTAAAACTAATTTCCTTAGTATTGTCCATGTATACTTGATGGTCGTCAAACTGACCAACCAGTAATACTATCTCTACTGGTACAACTATAGCCTCACTATTATCATAACTGTTTGCAATATTAACTAATAATATGATTATCTAACCACAAAGACCACAATCAGCGACTCCGACACTGCCATCAATAACGATTAAAATACTCAGTTAGTATTTATTGTGAGAAGAGGAATAATTATGTTTCGAGGGAAAGTTTTTGACAGACGTTGCAATAAGTCAGATGCAAATGTAAATATATCTTTCCCTTTATGAGAAATATCTTTATGCGGGTACACACAGACACATACATATACAGTGAGAGAAAGATAGAGCGACAAAGAGTTATTTATGAAGTAAACTAACTAGATTTGTTGAACTCGATGATACAATTGAAAAGGCCGCTTACAACAAATTTATGACTTACAACAAACTTATGACTTGTAACAAACAGTTACAAATGCAGTATATTGTACCATATTTTTGATACAGCATGTATATAATCCATAAGCATTGCACAAATATGTATATAGATAGACAGACAGGCAGATAGATAGATAGATAGATAGATAGATAGATAGATAGATAGATAGATAGATAGATAGATAGATAGATAGATAGATAGATAGATAGATAGATGTATTTGTTTGTGTGTATGTATGTGTGTGTGTGTGTGTGTGTGTGTGTTTAATCCAATGACTATCAGATCGCTTTCATTTCACTTTCCAAGAATTTATTTGACAACGCAGTTTGTCCTCTTAAATCTTCTGAGACTCGGCAACGCCACTTCACTTTTCAGGAAACTTCCTATATGTATATAACGATTTATTAACTTTGGCGCAACATAATTCTTTGAGAGAAATATAGTCAATATAATCCAGCATTGAACATGTCCGCTATATATTTTATCGGCCTCGGAACAATGAAAGATAAAGCTGTCCTTGATGGATTTCCAACACCGAATCTACCAAGACGCGACAAAATACTGGAACTTATTTTTTCTACTGCCCCACTGGCTCTGCCACTCACCACCCTAACTTTCCTCTGTTGTTCTACATATGATCCCAAACACTTCATAAACAGCAAGTTGGCAATATCGCTAGAGTTAGAATAGACTGTCTCGTAGTGTCCGTTCTGGTTCTCTTTCCCAACTAGATCCAACTTCGCATTTTGTACTAAAACAGATTCTTCGTCTCCCTCTCTAAAACAGATTCTTCGTCTCCCTCTCGCTTGCAAGCATACACACACACACATACACACACACACACACTCACTCTCTCTCACTCTCTCTCTTACTCACTCTCTCTCTCTCACAACACACACTCATTCTCTCTCTCCTCTCTCTCTCTATCTCTTAAACACATTCTCCATCTATCTGCCTCGCTCTTTCACTCGAAAAGGAAATCGGCTGCGTTTACAGCGTGTGAAGGACGTGTGCCGCCAGGTTTAAAAAGACCAAGCCACACCTTGTATACCGATGGTGCACCTCGACCCCATCAGGTGTTAAGGGCACAAAGAATAAAACAGATGAACACTTCCAGCGCCTTATAGAAATAACTTCCCTTGATTCCTTTTCTGGTTGATGTTCTCTTACCGTAATCTAGAACCACAATTTTGGAGCCGAAAACTAATTAACCCCCTCGCAGTTTAACATGCTTTTAATCCCATACAAACACCAGTCTGTCGAATAACAAACTTCAGCTGCTATGAACTTGTTACTTTAAGTACTCAATAGCCAGCCCAACAGTGTGAAATGGGAGAGTCGTAGAGGAATTCGGTAATTTTAACAACCGTGAGAAATGAAGAATCTAAGGTTTTGAGCCTTTGTCTTTCTTCCAAGAGTGAAAAAGGGAATATCGAAGCGGTTCTGGTGTTTTAGCTGTAAAACAATAAAATAGCTATCTTACAATCAAAACGACAAGGCCCCTCGTGATTTCTTCGTGCAAGAGTTTGACAAAGAATTCAATGAAATAAAAATATATTTCAGAGCAATGTCAATTAAATGTGTATGTATTAACAAACAGAGATATACGAAATATATATTTAATTTACTACCCACAAGGGGCTAAACACAGAGGGGACAAATAAGGACAGACAAACGGATTAAGTCGATTACATCGACCCCAGTGCGTAACTGGTTCTTAATTTATCGACCCCGAAAGGATGAAAGGCAAAGTCGACATCAGCGGAATTTGAACCCAGAACGTAACGGCAGACGAAATACGGCTACGCATTTCGCCCGGCGTGCTAACGTTTCTGCCAGCTCGCCGCCTTAAACAGAGATATACGAAATATAAATCTAGCTACATACAATAAAATCTATGCATTTTTTGCATATCATTTCGTTTACATCGATTAATGTTTCTAGCGGAAATGTGTATATAAAATTATATGTTCACACCTCTACTTCATCGATTGGTGATAGAGTAAAAAGTATGGGAACACTATTGATTTATAAACACGCCCGAAATTTGAACATTTTCTGTTTCATTTCATATACTTTCTGAAATGTGAATTTATTCTCTCAATCACAGCATATTTATTCATCTCACTAATATTATAAAATAGCCGACCGCCCCTATACTTATCTCGAATTTTCTGCTGGTCTCCCTAGATTCTTACTGTGTTTAAAAACTGCGGCAGTACAATCAAAAACCGGTAGAGCTCTCATAATGTACTGTTCAAATTATCACCAGTAGGTGAAGCGAGGTGATGTTACATAATTTTATATATTCATTTGCACAACATATAATGGATCCATACCTAGTGGCCCTCTCAGATATGCCCTCAAATGTCCGGATAGCCACTCTGGCAAGCTATGCAGATGATACGAAAGTCTCGCAGAAAATACAGAACCCCGGCGATGTTGCACACCTGCAGCAGGAGTTGGACTCAATTTACAGATGGGCTGAGGATAATAATATGCAGTTTAATGCTGAAAAATTCCAAGCCCTGCGCTAACAGCATCCAAAACTGAATATGAAACTTACAGGGTACACTGGTCCACAGGGAATTTCAATCCCAGAGCCTACGTCGGTGAGGGACATGGGTATCGACATGAGTGATGATACCTCTTTCCAAGTGCACATTGCCAGGATGGCGACAAGGTGCAGACGACTGACTGGATGGATCTTACGAACATTCAGAACCAGAGATAAGGAAACCATGATGGTCTTCTGGCGGACATTCGTCCTCAGCCACCTGGATTACTGCTCACAGCTATGGTCACCCACCAGTGTGAAATTAACAGCGGACCTTGAAGCAATCCAGAGAAGATTCACAAAGAAGATCGTCTCTTTGCAAGAGCTTAGCTACTGGGAAAGGTTGAAACAGCTAAGACTCTACTCCCTGGAGAGAAGACGGGAGAGGTATGCAGTAATATATATCTGGAAGATCCTGGAAGGAACTGTGCCACATTTTGGCATTGAAAGCTACACCAATGCCAGAACGGGACGACACTGCATGGTGCCATACGGCCCGGCAATGCCATCACGCTTCAAGACCAGTTACTGCAACAGCCTGAGTTTCAAAGGCTCACAGCTTTTTAATATTCTCCCAAAGAGTCTGAGGAACTTGTACAAAGTAGATGTAGGGTTTTTTAAATCAAAGCTGGACATCTTCCTGTCGAGAGTCCCAGATGAATCTACCTCACGGCAAGAGGTACAAATGAGGGTAGTTATATCAAACTCCATTCTTCAGCAAGTGCCACATATTAGATGAGGCTCTTAGTAATAACAATGTAGCAAAACAGCGGAGCATCAGCATGGCCGCAGCTCTGAGCTGAAACTAGAGAGAATATATATATATATATATATATATATATATATATATATAATATGTACAATTACTCAATAGTCAAGATAAAACTCTGAGTTTCAGATGACGAAGTGGAAATCCACAACACCATCTCTTCGGTTATCTGGCCATCTGAAAAAAAAAAAAAACGCTATGAAAAAATACCGTTATATAAAGGGAAATTACTGTGTTATAATTCTGCTACTTATATAAAATAAGATTAAAATTTCATAGTAGAACACGTAAACATAGCTAGTCATACGCTCACATGTGCGCTCGCGGACCCACGTGCGTACTTATACGTCACTATGAAAACGTACACATCTTCACTCGCATTTTTCGTATCGCCTAACATCGGTTGAGGACTCTTACACACAGAAGAATTTAATATGGACGCATATTACATAGATTATTCTATGAAAAACATACCAATCCCATCAAGAGAACTTTATTCTAAGAAACTTTTAGAGAAAATTACTGATCTAATTAAGTGCATGAGATGGATTGCTTTCTTTTTTAATACAGAAGTGGACACCATGGAAAATACTTTCTATCGTATAAACTCTTTAAAAAATCCCCCCCAAGATTAAAGGCTTGGAAGATTTCGAAGCGGACCTACTGAAACTTATGAATAAAATAAAATTTCGTAAGTCTTTTAACATTTTCCAATATAAATTGAAAAAAGATATAAAACATATAAAAAGCTCCAAGAAAAAAGCACTTTTTTCGGATAAAACCAAGAACTTATACCTGGTAGATAACAGTAAATATACACAACTTTTACACAACAGCATCATTAATAATTACACTAAGGCACTAATTACACAGACATATAATGAAATTAATAAAGAAGCTAGCATTATCGCCGCTCAACTTAAATTAGATAAAAAAAATAGAAGTCCTTCCCCAAAGAGGCCTTTATTACAATTAAAGACCACAAAGAGAACTTCTTTTCCAACCCTAAATGTAGGCTTATCAACCCAGCTAAAGCTAAATTAGTAAAGAAATTTTAGATAAAATAAATGCGAAAATTAAGACCGCTACTAGGCTAGTACAATGGTCCAATAGTATAGAAGTCGTAGACTGGTTTAAAGCCATTAAGAATAAGAAAAAAGCGAGGTTTACACAATTCGATATTGTTGATTTTTATGCCTCTATCTCTAGAGAACTGCTAGATAAAGCTCTCGTCTTCGCTAGCGATTTCATAGAAATCAGTACAAATGATAAGGACATAATCTTCCATGCTAGAAAGACCTTACTTTTCAGTGAGAACGCAAAGTGGGTCAAGAATACCGTCACAGAGGGTGCTTTCGATGTGACCATGGGGGTCATATGATGGAGCAGGCATTTGCGATCTTATTAGATTTTTTCTCCTAGATACTTTAGGTAAGAAATTTCCTGACGTATATTTCGCCATCTACAAAGATGATGCCCTCGCTTTAACCGCTAATGCAAATGGACCAGCACAGGATCGTTTTAGGAAGCATATTATCCAATTAATGAAATACTTCGGACTTAGTATAACTATAGATACTAACCTGACGGTTGTAAATTTCCTAGACGTTTCCTTAGATCTAAATAAGAATATTTATAAACCTTATAGGAAGCCCAATGATAGACTTAGTTATATTAATGTAGGTTCATGCCATCCCCCTATAGTATTCAAAAATTTAGTTAAAAATATTAGTAAGAGAATTTCTAGCCTCTCCTCCGATAAGGACATTTTTAATAGCGTTGCCCCAGTTTATAATAAGGCTTTAAAAGATAGTGGTTTTAGCGAAAATATAAAATATACACCTGTTATAGCCCAACAGTAAAGAAGAGGAAAAATAGAAATAGGAAGATCATCTGGTTTACACCCCCTTACTCACTCGAGGTGACCTTCAATATAGGTAAATATTTCTTAACACTGATAGACATTTTCCAGTTAACCATACTTAAAATTAGTTTTAGTTCTACTACCAATTTTAAAAATATAATCACACATAACATACAAAAACTACAACAAGAAAACAGCTGTTCATGCAGGAATAAAAAATTGTGTCGTCATCTATGAAGCTACCGTGAACTCTATAACCACTAAAGACACCGTTTCGACGAAGAAATACGTGGGCCTTACAGAGGGTAATTTCAAGGTCAGGTTCAATAACTACACCTTGAGTTTTAGGCACTGGAACAAAAGAAAAGCGACAAAATTATCTAATCATATTTGGTCTTTAAAAGATAAAGGTGTCGATTATAACATCCATTGGAAGATTTTGGCCAAATGTAAGCCCTACACCAACGGCAGCGGAAAGTGCGGTCTATGCGACATGGAGAGATGGCTTATCTGGAAAAGCAGCTTAGACCCTACTAACATGTCTAAACTCAAAGACAGAACTTTTTGGATCATGCCCACATGTGACAACATTTTTGTTACGTTTTTGGTCCCCTAAAGAAAACAGATGGAACTTGCTTTCTATATTATGTCCCAAAAAGTTTTTTATCTCATTATACCTCTTATTATTTCATATATTTTCACACATATTAATTTTTTCTGTACTTTTCTATCCTGCATTTTTTCCTGTGCCTATATAGACGTGTATATAGATTTGTTTGTACACGTGTGTGAATATGTATGGGTGGGCAGTTTTAGATGTGTGCGTGTGTGCGGGCATAAGAATGCATATATATAGACGTTTTTACTTAGTATTTTTCCATTTTTTTAGGGTTTTTTTGTGGTGGGGGTCATATGTATATTCATTTTTCGTATATGCGTGTGTATGTATGCGTATATAAACATGTGCGGGTATGTACATATATGGACGTGTGTGTCTATGAGTGCATAAGGGCATGTCCGTATATGAACGTGGTTTTTTATGCTTTGTATACTTCCTAATGTTTTTTCTGTTACCTTTAACCTTGGTTTTTCTTGCGCTTGTGCGTATATAGACGTATGTATGAACTTTTACGGTACGCATGTGTGTGTGTATGAGTTTGTATATATATGCGTATATATTTGGCGAAAAATGCGAGTGAAGATGTGTACGTTTTCATAGTGACGTATAAGTACGCACGTGGGTCCGCGAGCGCACAAGTGAGCGTATGACTAGCTATGTTTACGTGTTTTACTATGAAATTTTAATCTTATTTTATATAAGTAGCAGAATTATAACACAGTAATTTCCCTTTATATAACGGTATTTTTTCATAGCGTTTTTTTTTTCAGATGGCCAGATAACCGAAGAGATGGTGTTGTGGATTTCCACTTCGTCATCTAAAACTCAGAGTTTTATCTTGACTATTGAGTAATTGTACATATTATTTTATAGATAAATTTCCTCTATTTACATAATATTGAGGTCTCTTTCTTTCTTTTGTTATCTTATCGTTTTTACCAATATATATATATATATGTCGCCTCCAGCTCGATCCCACGACCCGCCCCATTTTCCCCAACCCACCCCTGTCCTCCTTCAAACGAGCCCGGAATCTACGCGACCTCCTGGTCCATAGCACCCTCTCTTCTTCCCCCTCAGCACCACACGGATCATTCCCGTGCTCTAGATCCCGCTGCAACACCTGCCCCTTCATCACCAACACCACTGCTGTCACCGGCTCCAACCAGCGAACTGTACGTATCAGACATTCTTTTACGTGCACTTCGTCTGGCCTCATATACTGTATTAAATACAACCCCTGCGGAATGCTGTATATAGGACAGACGGGACGCCGTTTGTTAGACCGATTCGCCGAACATCTGAGGGATGTTCGCCTACGGTCCTTTTCTCCCGTCGCACGTCACTTCCGCTCGGCCAGCCATTCCCCCGATGACATCTCAGTGTTTGGTCTCGCCCAACACAACGGTCTCCCGCAATCCAGGCTCCACTTGGAGCAACGCTTCATCTTCACTCTACAAACCAATACCCCACACGGACTCAACACGGCCCCCTCCTCTTAGTGACTGTGCTCCACCTCTCTTTCTGCCCCTCTCCCTTTTATTTTTAATCCTTATACAGAAACACACACACGCATACCCACGTATCCACGAACACCCCCCACATACCTACTTCCAACACACCTACCTCCAACACACCACACACATACAACCTACTTGTACGGACACATACTTCCACACCTATACACCCCACCACACACACACACACGCGCGCACACACATGCCCGTGCACACACACCAACAAAACAATACCCATACAGATACGCACACCTTTATAAACACCCAGTAGAGACACACACATACACGCACGTCACGCACATGTACATTACGCCCACACAACCCCAGAGGAAACCCCACGCACACACGCATACATACATACATTCACACATTTAATCACACATACATACATACATACATACACACACAAACAAACAAACAAGCATACACATACACACACACATACATACATACACACATACATACACACATATATATACACACACACACACATACATACATACATACACACATAGATACACACACACATACGCACATACACATATACATACACACACATACGTACAGACATACTTACATACATACATACACACACACACACACATGCACACATACACGCATGCACACATACATGCATACACACGCACACGTTTACACGCATGCACACACACATACATATATTTGTATCCAGGGGCACGCTTTTTATTTGAGGGATTGATGGAGTTCGGTTTTTTGGTGTAGGTGTCAGCGGGTCCGCGGGCGCGCGGACGCGCGCGCGCCTGGTGTGCGGCCGGCCCCATATGCGTGCGTTGTGTGTATGTGTGTGTTGTGTGTGTGTGTGAGCGTGTGTGTGTGGTGTGTGTGTGTGAGCGTGTGTGTGTTGTGTGTGTGTGTGAGCGTGTGTGTGTTGTGTGTGTGTGTGTGAGCGTGTGTGTGTTGTGTGTGTATACATACACACACACATACATGCATGCATGCACGCGCGCACACATACATACCTACATACATACACGCACACACACTTACACCCATACACACATGCATACATACACACACAGATACAAACCTACACACATACACACACACATACAAATACACACATACATACATACACAAGACATACATACATACAGACATACACCCATACACTCACACATACGTACATACACACACACATACATACATACACATGCACATGCACACGCACACGCATACATACACACACACACGCATACATACATACATACATTACGCCCACACAACTCCAGAGGAAACCCCACGCACACACGCATACATTCACACACACACATACGTACACACACATACATACATACATTCATACTTTTATTTATACATACTTACATACATACACATACACACAAACATACACATACACACACACATACATACATACACACATACATATATACACACACGCATACACACATACATACACACACAGACATACATACACACACACATATACGCACATACAC